>NC_140222.1:29109100-29639100 GCF_951802725.1 Rutilus rutilus | reverse complement strand
ATTCTGGAAACGCTTTATTTCAGAGAACCCGAGATCTGTGGACGGAAGGGAACCGCTTCTAAAAAGTCGCGTAGATGTGACGTCATGTAAACATTACTGTAAAGCTGGGCATTGTAGTTTTTAAAGATTTAAGAACTCTGTAGCAATAACCTGAATAAACGTTAGTATTATACTTATTAAATCAGTTCATAATATATAATTGAACTACTAAGATTATAAAACATATATTTATGTATATCTTCGCAAGATTTAAAGGTCAGTCAGATTATTTTCCTTTATTGAGACAAACACGAATTTTAGATTTATGAAATTGACCTGGACAAAGTATTGTACTAAAGTTTAATTAATGAAATACGACATCATTGTACTTATGATGACTGGTTATAAACAACAACAACAGAAATAATAATAATTTCATATTACAAGTTATTATATCAGTTCATAATGCATAAATAAAAATATATATAAAAATGAAGTCCATATAAGTCCCGTATAAAAGTGAATGCATATTCGGCAAGACTTAAAAACTCAATAAGATAAATATTTGACTTTATTGAAAAACATTTACCTACGCTGTGTATTGTATTTTTGTGTGTTTATTAATTGCATACGACAATATTGTACAAATTATATCTGCTTATAATAATTAATAATTATTATTATTTCACAATCAAAAGCCATATGTTTTTAATTTGTATTTGTCTTTGTATATGTACAGAACATTGGAGAACTAAGGGTCACTAAAATAATAATTGTATTATTGATTCTATTTTAATATTTTAGATTTTGGCGCACCGCGCATGTGCAGATGGGTCAGCAGTAGGCTCGTGGTGGATATTGTATTTTCAGTTATTATTATATATAATAAAAAAAATTACCGGCAGACCAAACCTTGTGAATTTTCCCTTAAAAAGGGGATAAATAAAGTTTATTTAATCTAAAGTTAATGATTTACGCCATCACTCGCTTTTACTATTAACAAAATACAATAAATTGCATCAAGATTTTTATTTAAAAAATATATATTTTTTTTATTTGCATGTATGTGTATTTAGAGCATATTAATAATATCTGTTATTAAATTTCACTGGATCCAATGTCTAGTACAATTTCTGGCAGCTTTGGGTTGTTGGCGTGTTGGGCGTAGCGCGCATGCGCAGATGACTTGGTCTCACTCACTGCTGCAGGGAGTCCGACCGCAGGACGCTGGATGAATAGAGGGAGAATAACCGTAAATATCCAGATGGGAATATGTGGGCAGAGCATGGCGAGGTCCTAAACAAGACAAAGACTTTTTAGATAGCGACACTTCGCCCGCCTCTTCTAAATCGGAACATGCGGGATTATTAAGAAGAAAAACAGCCGAATTCAAATGGGGTACCAGAATGGATGAAGCTCTATGGGCAGAACCCCACTTTTATTGGCGAATTTGATATGAAAATAAGCCCAGCCGAGTGTTTTAACAGCGCTATGACACATGTATGTTACAAAATCTAATGTATATGTGAGAGATAAAAAGCAAAAAGTCAGCTTTGAGGCATTGAATTCCTTCGGAGAGATGTCATCGTTGTGAGTACTGGATGTGACACTGCCGCTGTGAATATGGGAGATCTGACCGACTCCAGGGACCCGAAAAAGACTTTCATTGTTCCTGCCATCAAGTCTTTTGATCATTATGATTTTAATAGAGCAAAAATCAGAGCAAGCCTCACATGGCTGGTGGCCAAAGCCTTTGGTACAGGTAGGTGGCGTGCTTCTCTTTCTCCACCGGCCATCATCTTTGTCTCTTGATTTCATTGCCAATGTGTTGCTTTGAATGCATTTGATATCAAATTGAAATAAAACCAGATATTATATATATATATATATATATATAAATGCATGTTATAATCAGAGGGCTAATGATTTCATTTTGCTCATGGAGTGAGTCTGACAGGATTTTGTATTATATTGTTACATAATATTAATATTCAACAATTGCAATATATAATTTCAAACTGCTTCGTAAATAGCTGCTGTTTATTAATTGTATCCAGTACTGAATGGTGTAATGTAAAATGTTAGAATCCAACACTAACAACACGTTCTGCCATGCTTTTTTCTTTTCTTTTTTTGTTTGGAAATATAACATGGTAATACCTTGGAGTACCTTGGAAATATTACAGTATGAATTCATATATGAATATACACACAGTTGAGTATTAGCATGTAGTGTTGGCAGAATCATTATGTGAATCATTATTAAACATTATACACCTTATAGACTACACAATATTTTTGATTGCATATGTAAAACCCGGTCTTGTGATGGCCTTTCTTATCTGGAAACTCAAACAAATCCTTGTGAAAAAGAAATACACTTTAGCATATACTTTTAAAATGAGAAATAACATATTTTAAAAGAATATACATAGTGCGAACTGAATGTAATGTTTCCGGACACAAATTTTAATGTTTTTTTGTAATTAAATGAAAATGTATTATAGTTTATTATTAATTTATAGTACATTTATATTACATGCAATTAGTTGAACTTTTGCCGCAATTAACCCTTCTGCGTCCTAATGGACATTTTTGTCTTTTTCAGGTTTGTTTTTCATTTTTGTTAATGCCAACTGCATACATTTACACACAAGTGTGTATTTTTATTGGAATTTTACTACTTCACCCCCATAAATCTATTTTACACTTGTAACACAAAATAGTTCCACTCAGGACCTTAAGGACAAATGCCCCCATTAAAACTGCAATTTTTACTCCCAGGGTCATTGATGCAGTCTTTGTTAATAGGCTTTCATTCTGTTGGCAAGGCTTCAGAATTTTTATTTTTACTATTTTTTTACCAGATGGTGCCATTTTCTCAGGTTTGGCCTATAAAGCAAACACTCGCTTTATTCCTGTTTTGTGCTTCTGCATATTATAGGGCCAAATTGGATAAATTATGCTGGTATAATTATGTGGGTGTGTTGGTATGGATGTCAGAGTGTGGTTTGTATATGTGTAATAAAAAAATTGTGTGTGCGTGCCGTGTAATATTTGAGAGAGGAAAGCTTTGCTGGCATCTAATTGGGAAAATTTGGTACTGTGCCCATACAAAATCTTACTGAAAGCTATATATTTTTATATAAAATAATGTTCATAAATCATTTTCATAAACTTAAACCTCTATAACTTTTTGTTTCACTTCTTTAACTTTAGTGTTTTACTTCATCGAAAATCGACCCAAACTTAAGTCTGTGCACCAAAGCTTAACATTTTTATTACAGTTTTTTGACATGTACATTTTTGTCTTCTAAGGACCTCAGAGTAACTTTTTTCAATTTCATAAATACTTCTTGATACAATATTTCATAGTGTTCTGCTGAATGTACCGACAAGAATTTAAGTAAACTAAAATATACTTTAATGTCATTTCTATTGATAATTGTATGTCATGCATTTAACTCTCTGCTTCTGTTTGCATGGCGATCAAAAATGGCAGATTGTTTTTTAAATTAATGTGTTATATTTTAGTTTGCTAATGTTTTTATTGAATATTTTGTATTTTTAGGGGATTTTATAGTACTAAATTATATTTATATGAAATATATATATTTTACAAAGCATGTTTTACTCTAAAACTATGAGAAAATCAAAGCCATAAATCTAGGCTAAACAAGTTTTGTTCCAAATTTAAGGTTGATATCTCAAAAAATGAGCTTTCAATACGATTTTGTTAGGGCGCAGTACCAAACGTTTCCACTAGATGATATTCGTCTCCTATTTGTTTCCAATACGTTTTTTAAACCGTGAACAATACAAGTGTGACTATTTTTTTCAGGAACATTTAACCTTTTCCAATCATGTCCATAGCAAGTGCCAAAACCTTCATCAAGTTTCGTACCATTCCGATGAAGTAAAAAATTATAAATAAAAAAAACAAAATGTACAATTTTTCAGTCAAAAATTACTGAAAAGCACCAGAGGGTTAAATATAGATGAAGTTGAATTTAGTTAATTTAAAATATAATATTGAATAACACACTACAGAATAACAGAAATTATATTCAAGAACTTTACAAGTGCTTTAGTATGTTAGTCAACACCTTACAATAAGTGCACTTCTTAAAAGCTCAACAAAAGATTATTCAAACAATTATTTAAAATGTAAAGTAAATCTTTTAATTTGACATTATTACAAAGAAAGTGCACATTTAAAAAATGTACTTAAGTGTTAAGAAACTCATGAAAGTGTCTTAAAGTACATTACGTGGCCTTTTCATCAATATATTATCTGCAAGTACATTTAAAAAAATATATACTTGTAAGATTTGAAGTACACTACAAGTGCACATCCAATACACTTCTTTTTCATAAGGAGATTGACTTTCAGTGCAACTTGATATCAAAACATCAGTCAGAAAACCAATAAACAAAAACCCAAATGTGATATATGAGCCACAGAGTTCAAAAGTGTTCACTGACACTGTGGTGAACAATGTGACACATTGTCAGCTCATAGTTAGTTACTTTGTGTGCTAAATTTGACCATATGATGCTCATAAATGTAGTTAATGAAGTTTCATGTTCATATCCAATCAAATCTGTACAAGCTTGACATCTAGATTGACAGATTGACGTCCGTGTTTATTCGCTAGCTAGTAAGTCACTGAACTGTATTGTGCAGACCTGTTGTGATTGGCTAACTGATGTATCCACCAGCCATCTGGTCTCCTTTAGGTCCTCTCATTAAAATGCACAGTCAGGTCTTCAGGCCCATGTGTGACGCAAATGACAACTCTTCCTGTCAGAATGGTTATTGTTTAGCATCTCTGATTTAAAGTGACCTTAAACACAAAGAACAAGACACTGAACTCCGGGGTGAGGATATGGAAATGTTCAGTAGTTTGATTGACAGGCCTTAAAGGGTGTTGTTGACCCATTTGTTGACTTGTCTTGAGGTGTAACCTTAGGACAGATGATAGTACAACTGATAAAAGGCTATTTGTCCACAAAGAATGATTTAATCAACACATTTCAGACCACAATAGTAATATTTGAAACATAATGTAAGTAGGGCTTTAAATTAGTATGATGCCGCCAGTTAAAGGGATACTCCACTTTTTTTGGAAATAGGCTCATTTTATAACTCCCCCAGAGTTAAACAGTTGAGTTTTACCGTTTTCTAATCCATTCAGCCGATCTCCGGGTCTGGCGGTACCACTTTTAGCATAGCTTAGCATAGATCATTGAATCGGACAAGACCATTAGCATCTCTCCAAAAAATTACCAAAGAGTTTCGATATTTTTCCTATTTAAAACTTTACTCTTCTGTAGTTACATCGTGTACTAAGACCGACGGAAAATGTAAAGTTGCGATTTTCTAGGCTGATATGGGTAGGCTGATATATTTCTAGATTGAATACTCTCATTCCTGCGTAATAATCAAGAAACTTTGCTGCCGTACCATGGGTGCAGCAGGCGTAATGATATGACGCAGCGCCTGAAAATAGGTCTAATAGGTTAGACAAACTTAGTCCCGGTCACGTTGGAAGTTACCGAGCTGGGGACTATTTTCAGGCGCTATTTAAATTTTTTTGAGAGAGATGCTAATGGTCCTGTCCGATTCAATGATCTATGCTAAGCTATGCTAAAAGTGGTACAGCCAGACCTGGAGTTCGGCTGAATGGAATCGAAAACGGTAAAACTCAACTGTTTAACTCTGGGGGAGTTGTAAAATGAGCCTATTTCCAAAAAAAGTGGAGTATCCCTTTAAAATGAAATACAAGTGGTTATTTGAATGAATGAGTGGTCAGCTTAAAGTCCATAAAAGCTTTTCCATTGATCCAGTTTGGTCAGTTGGGACAGATAGAGATAATAAATTGCTCATTTAATGGCATGCACTCTGTTCTCTTTCCATCTCCTGAATGCATTCTTTCTTGATTGCACGTTAGTTTCTGAAAACGGAACGTTTTTTTACTTCTTAATTGTGAAAATTAATGTGTGAAATAAAACTCAAAGGATCAGGAATACCACCCTCAAGCCTAGGTGTACATGACTTTCTTCTGTCAGCCAAACACAGTCAGTTATATTTATAAAAAATCTTGCTCTCTCCAGTTTTATAATGTCATTGAATAGTGCCTGAGTTTTTGAAGCTCCAAAAAGTGCATCCGTCTTTCATAAAAGTAATCCATACGTCTCCAGTGGGTTAATAAATGCCTTCTCATACGTTGGGACAGAGGTCAACCGTCTGCCAGAACTCGACTCTCAACGCACATATGGCCCGGAAGTTTATAGTTCAGATATAAACACTGATGTCAAAATAGAGCAAATCACCTTTTGAAGTAGCCTGGAAATCCAGACCTAAATCTGAAAGATTAATGGTCTGGCGTCGACTAATGAAAATCGCCCAGCTCGAGGGGCGGCACAAAGTATGCATTTGAAAATCTCACTGCACACAATTGGATAACACTACGACCAATCACAACAGTAAACCCCATACGCTTAGCTACCAGCGGAGCTAACTGGTAGATTAGACTCTTGCCGTATCCGGTCGGCAAAACAGCAAAAACGCCCTTCTTGCAAAGGAACGATTCGAGCGCCGTCTTCTGTTCCTGTTTTAGATAAAAAGCCAAGTCTAACTCGTTCATTGTAGCGGCCAAAGCCGTTTCAAACAACTGGTGTTCATCCATAGCCATCTTGCAATGTTTACTAATGACTTCGACGTCACAGCGCTGTCGTCATCTGTTTAGCTCGCCTCTGGCCCGCCTATATCAGATAACCCGATGTGATTGGTGCAGCTCAGATCGAGGGGCATATTTAATGAGCATCATTACTGGACACCAGAGTAACTCGCTGAGCAAATTCAACTTGTGCTCTCGCGAGAACTCTGGATTACCAGGGTACTTTTGAAGCACATGGTGCTTTAAATAACGGTTGTATCAATTACATTTTACCAGTAGGTGGCGACAAGTGACTGTTAAAAATGTATTTGTCAGTGAATCATTCATTCAAGAGATTCGTTCAAAAGCGCTCGATGGTGTTTTTAGCCCCCAACGGCGCCTTCCAGGCAGCTAACCCTAACCTCAACCTTAAACCTACCCATCCCCTCGCTGCCTGGAAGGCGCCGTTGGGGGCTAAAAACACCAAACACCTTCAAAAGCACTAATTCATCCAGTGATGAAGTCTTTATGAGTGAGTCATTGAATAATTTATTCATTCAAATCAATTATTTTTAAAATATTCATTCTTATTCATATATATATATATATATATATACTTTTTTTTTTTTTTTTTTTTTTAAATAGACTGCAGCAATTAATATTTAGTCCTCTAGTACTTTACATGTTATTTTATTTAGTTATTTAGATCTGTTTGAAACCAAAACAAATTGTGATTCTCAATTTATCTAGAATCGTGCAGCTCTATTACTCACTTTGTCCCCCTAATAAAAAGTCAAAATTTTATTTAATAGTGTCATCAGTATTAGAATCAGTGACCTTCTTTCATAGCACTTATACCAAACACCAAACATAACACCAAAAATATTTTATGTATTTATGTTGTTCCGACATTAATTTACAGATTCAATGTGAAAATATATTTTTGATAACAAAGTGTAATATAATATATAGTTATAGATAATCTTTTTATTGATTGACAGTCCTATATATGTATGTAATATTTGTATCAGATTTTCCTGGACCTACTGTGTATGTGTTTGATTTATTTTCAAATGAAAATGTCATATGAAAAATAGTCAAATTTAATTTTAAAACTGTAAAAAAATTCAAATCTCGAAATATGTCTTTTTAAAATAATTTACTGTATGCGCACTTGCTGTAATTATGTACTTTAAAAGGTAAAATAATCCGTTTTTTACTAAATGAAAATATTTTTAACAATTAAATGCACCAAAAAAAAAATCATAAAAAAGCAATTTTTGCCTAAACATCTTTTTCTTAAAACAATTTAATTACATCAAAGACTGAATTGTGACGACGCAAATGAACCGTTTAATCTGATTCACTTTTGAACGACTTCACAGAAATGAATTACAAAGTGTATTAAATTCATTGGAATATTTACAAAATTGCTATTAGCTATAAAATTGTATATTGCCAGCTAAATCATTGTGAATATACCATGATTATTGGACGTATTGTTCAGAATATAAACACCTGTGCAGTTCCTCTCTCGCCTTCTGTGTTTCTCCATCTGTCTTTGATGAAGCTCGTGAGGAGCTCCTGGCTACATACGTATGGCAGGGGAATCGATCTGCCTCCCTATTGTTGCCATGGCAACCGCGGTCCGGCTCCACACACTCATATTTTTGACTTACATTGTCAACGCCTTGTGGCTCTGATACCATCAGTGAAATGTTTTATCTATTGTTTTATGATAGAGCCATTTTAAAACCTTTCGTGATAGCTATTAAGTAACATTTAAGGTAGTTTCCATTCCATTTTTTTCCACGTCTCAAATGAAGGCATTCATTTATGTACAAATCTTTTTTATCATTACCACAATCAGGTTCAATCATGAAATTGAAACCATGTGCAGGTAATAAGGATGTGTGTGGACTCAAGCGTTCTCTCAAACTCTCACCCTTCTCCATAAATAGCTAAACATCTCGGTTCTCCATGGATACTGTGACCTCATTCGGATCTGTGAACCCATTTATTCTGTCAGCGTGTTAACTTATGATTATGATATTTTTGATATTGTAGCTGTTTGGTAGACACCGCTAGACCTCGCTTCCTTTAAGGGCTGTCTCCTTTTCCTCATCTTCCCGGGTGAGAGTAAATGACACCTTGCACTGAGGATCAGAAAACACCAAGCCGAGTTTTAGACATGTTTAGCTGTTCTGGAGATGAAAAGTACTTACATCTTTGAAATTCAGAAAAAAATCTCGCCGACTGTAAGTGCAAAAAGTAATATTAATCAATTTTACCTGATTTTTTTGTGAATTTTGCAATCAAATCAGTCAAATTTTGTGGCAGTAATTTCCAGAATTAGGGAAATTTGCATATACGAGCAAAATGCAGAAAGCTTATTTTTTAATCTTACCAAAAACTTTTAAACAACATATCGTTATTTTTGTAAAAAAAAATTGTATGTGACCAGTCCAAGTACGCTAATTCCGCATTTTTATTTTCCACATCTTATTTTCTCATTCATGCATGTTTCTGTATTACACGAATTTGTCAGTAACTGAAAGTAGTACTGTGTTTTTTGCGATTATTTTGCAGTTAAATGGCGAATAATGTTGGATTGCAGAAAAGGTGACATTTTGTCGGATTTGCGATTTCCACAATCGTGGAATCGCGAAAAACTGGTGGGACTGATTAATATGATGAATATTATGTATTTAGGTTTAAATACCAATGCTGATAAGCTGATAATTATTTTTGTTATGGCCAATAACCAATAAATAGCCAATAATACAATTCTGTACTATTTTGTCTGATTAAATTAAAAAAATAAACCACTAAAAACTTAAATCAATCTTTTTAAATGCTGCATGTGAATTTTGTTTCTTATTTTTTCATTCATACTTTGTCAATAACTTCAAGAAGTTCTGTGCTGTTTGCAATTATTTTGCAGTCAAGTGGTAAATATTGGTTGGTTTTTGTGTTTCGCTATCGCAGAACCGCGAAAAACTGGAGGGACTGGTTAATATTATGAATATTATGTACTATTTAGGTTTAAATACTAATGCTGATAGCTGATATTACAATTCTATACTATTGTCTAAATAAATAATAAACTAAAATCAATCTTTGCTACAAGTGAATTTAGGCATCACAGCATTGGAATGTACAGTATGAAAAAACTGGTGTGACATCATTTTAAACAAAATCAGGTAAAAAACGAAGTTCGTTTGGCGTTCTTCAGGAGTTCGAAACAGCTTGCCAAAGCAAACTTTCCGGAAAAGTTTGCTCCGGCTAGTAAACACCTTTGTATCGTCATTGGTCAATGGTGATTTTGTAATAGGTAGGTGTGGCTCTGAGGCTCTGCATTCCTTGACATGGAATATATACATATTTACATATTCACCTAAACGCCGGGATATTTGCTAACATGTATTTCGAACTTATCTTTACCCCTAAGTGAAGAAGGAAAAAGAACTTCGCTGTGAGTAAATCAGGACCTTTAGATGTCAGCAATGTAGCGGTAACTGTTGTTCTGTCATCTTGCAGACAGCGTTCCAGAAGACCTGAAAGAGCCCTTCTACAGGGACCAGTACGAGCAGGAGCACCTGAAGCCTCCAGTGGCCGATCTGCTGTTGTCGGCTGAGCTGTACTGTCGAGCAGGGAGTCTGATTCTGAAGAGCGACGCCGTCAAACCTCTGCTGGGTCATGACGCCGTCATCCAGGCTCTGGCTCAGAAGGGCCTGTACGTCACCGACCAGGAGAGACTGGTGACCGAGAGAGACCTGCAAAAGAAACCCATTCAGATGGTGAGAGAACCCTTTTACACATGTTCCTGTGGGTTATTATTGGGTTATTATTGCCAGTATTAGACTCAAAGATGTCGGTAAAGGACCAAATCTCAGTTTCTTAAAGGGGTGGTATAATGCCCTTTTCACAAGATGTAAAATAAGTCTTTGATGTCCCCAGAGTGTGTATGTGAAGTTTTAGCTCAAAATACCCCACAGATATTTTTTAGGGGTGTAAATATTAATCGATTCGTATCGATGCATCGATTATACAGCCGACGATTCGATGCATCGATGCGTCCGCAAGAGTATCGATTAATGTGTTAATTTTGCCGCCTGTCTATTTTCAGCATCTGCTCCGACATATGCGTACAATCTACTAAGCTGCGGGTGGCGCTAACCCATAGACAGTATAAACGCGCTAACCTCATTATTGTCTTCTACTTCACACGCGTTACTTACGTTTCACAGTCTATCTATGTTCACACACATATTGTTGAGTCTGACTTTCAAGAGCGATGGAGCCGTCAGAGCGAGCTGGCAATGACAGTGAAATGTTACACACTCCAGTCGGCGTCAAGTCATGGGTGTGGATGTATTTTGGCTTCAGGAAAACAGACGGAGCTGTGGTAAGAGTTGCCGTTTGTCTGATTGCGCCCGTTTCGCACATACTCCGTTTGTAGTGCGTATTTTTTTCCATACCCATGTTAACAGGTTAGAGTTTTCACACTGCACGCGGTTGCGGTCCGTTTATCCGTTCCAGTTGCGGTGCATTTGGCTATACAGAAGTGCAGAGATCGTTTCCGCACCGAGTCTATTTGTGCTGTGCTGCACGCGCTGAATTAAAGTGACAGCGCATGTTTCGTGGTCAAAATGAACACAGATTGACATGAAAATGTAGTAATTTCACCATAAATGCGTTTAATTAAATAAATTGTAGTAATCTCACCATAAATGTATTTAATTTAATTGTACTATTTTCCAGTCATCTTTTTTACTTTAAGACCGGGGTAAAGCAAGGAAAACTACAATTTACCTGAACAAGGCGACATAATGAACAACACTTGTCTCATTCATGGAGGTGGAAAAACAATTTCTTTGCGACATGCAATTGTATTCTGCATTCTCAATAAAAGGCAAATTATTTATTATTTTTGTTGATTTATATGAAACTTAGATATCATGTAAAAATCTAGTATTGAATCGTATCGAATCGAATCGAATCGTATCGCGGGGAATTCTGAAGTATCGAAAATAATCGAATCGTTGGCTTAAGAAATCGGTATCGTATCGAATCGTCATGTAGGCTCCGATTTACACCCCTAATATTTTTATATAGCATGTTAAAATTGTCAATTTTTGAGGGTGAGCAAAAACGCCCCGTTTTGTGTCTGTTCCTTTAAATGCAAATGAGCTGCTGCTCCCGGCACAGAGGGCGGAGCTTGAACAGCTTGCACTCACACAGACATGCACTGAAAATTTCAAAAACTTTTAGCCTTTTATGTTCAAACTGGAGTCAGATGATGGAGAGACTGTGGCAACATGTAGAATCAAACAGGACATTTCTGAATGGTTAGTTGCCGAATTTATGTAGCTAATGTGTAGTTATCTTCTAGTCAGTGATTAGCATATTCTGTCTTGATAATCTGAAAATCGTGTTCCAGGGGCGGGGTTTATGTAAATTTTTAGAGTTGGTGATGTCACTAACCCGGGAGGAAGCTTGTGTAGTCCCAATCAGTCGTTTGTAGTCCTTAAAAAGCGATTTCTTTAAAAGCAAATATCTCCATTTGCTTTGAACTTTGAGCGTTGTAACTTTGCAGATGTTGTTTATGCTCAAACAGCAACATTACACACTAACTAAAGTTAGAAAAGTGAAATCATAATCAACCACCTCTTTAACTGAATTTTGGCTTTTCAACTTATTTCCCTGAAGTTAAACCCTAGATTATGTTGGAGCTTTGGCCGCGGCAATTGGTGCTAATGGAGGTTCCGTGGATTTGAGTCTGGCTTAATAAATAAAATAGTCACACAAAAACCTGCATCACTGAAAATGATGGATTGCATTGGCCTATATTAGTGTTTTTAAATTATCGGTCTGCCAGATTTGAATTATCCGATTTTTTTGACTTTCGAATGTGTTTGTCAATTTGTTACAAATCCGACTGGCGTCTATTTAAGATAAATCCCACCTTTGAAAGGTATATTAAAACAAATTTACATGTTTGTCGACACCTTTTCTTTCACACCTTTTTTCTCGTCCCATCCTACATTATATTTGTTATTCTGTGTTAAGCAGAAATACTACTAGAGATGCGCTGATAGTAAAATTATGCCCGATACGATAAACAAATTGATTATTTACTGATAAATAACCGATATTAAAATGAACTGTATGCAATTTTGTCTATATAAATAAAAAGTAAAATCAATCATTTTGCCATCACAACATTATATACAGTATGAAAATTAATATTAATTTTGGATTTACAAAAGATTTTACAGTGTTTTGAAAAATAGTGTTTTCAGAAACACTCCTAAACTTTTAAGCCAGTGTTATACTATTATAATATTTATTCATATTTTCAGTTATATTTTCAGTTTTCATATCAGTTAATTTTATGTGCCATCTTTATTCGTTTTGAATGTTTCTATTTAGCTTTCATTTATTTGTATTTTAGTTTTAGTTTTTTTAGTAGTTCAACAAACTTTTAGTTCAGTTACTTGCCAAGGCGACATTTCTAATTTTCGTTTATTTTTAATTTTTTTCAGTATAGTACTTTTTTCATCTAGTATTTATTTTATTTCAGCATTATTTATAAAAAATGAAATGTTTAAGTTAACGACAACAACACTTTAAGTGAGCGATAGATGACAACAAAGGTGTTCTAAATTTCGGCCACTATTCAATATGGTACAGGTCTATCTTGCCTCCCTAGGAAGTGCGTCACGTTACTGAAGTAAAAGGTGTTGTTTCGTACTTTCGTGTTGTCTTTAAACCAAAAGCAGCTTTTGAAAGGCACAGAATGTGCATTGGATAGACAACTTATAATTCTCTCCCTGTTTTATGTTTTTTTATTTTGTCAATGTGTTTAATTAAAGACATATTTCAGGCTCATAGCATCTGCTTTAAAGATATAAAGAGTGCTGTTGTTGTGTGAGTGACTTCCTGTTGATATTTAATTACCGCGCCGCTGTTTGCTGTGCCTCTGGCTTCCTCAGCCTCAACGGAGCACATATCATCGCAAACAATCTCTTCGCTGCGTGAATAGCGATTTTGCATAGTGCCAATAATGATACTTGTTACAATATTTCTGTGCTCCCCATGACAAATTGATTATTTTTATTATATTAAATGATCACATTGCTCGGCTGGTAGTTATTTCTCTACAATTTAGAATCCCAGAGCTATTGTTTCTGCATGTAGCTGAACGCATAGCTGCGTTCATTGATTCGGGCTTGTATGGCTTGATCTCTTCTACAGACCAATGAACGTTTCAGCACCTTGAACTCACAGGCCACAAATCCTCATTAGCATCAGAAAGCCGTCCATCTGTCTGCTGTTCTACACCAGCTCTGCTACTGTAAGCTGCCTGGCTACAAGATCTGTCAGTCTTCCCGTGCTCAATTTTAACCTGTTTAGCCTCGCGCCGTGGGTTGTTTGGCTATGGCTTTGTGCGGCCCCGTTTTGAGAAAATAGTGTAGTGTAGAAATGTTTTATGCTTCCGTTGGGTTATTATTGCCAGAATTAGACTCACTGAGGTGTCGTAAAGGACCCATATCTGTTTCTTAGCTGCATTTTGGCTTTTCAGCTAATATCCCTGAAGTTAAACCCTAGATTATGTTAGAGCTTTGGCGCGGCAATTGGTGCTAATGTAGGTAATGTGGGTTTGAGTCTGGCTTGTGAATTTTATAAAATAGCAACACAAAAACCTGCATCACTGAAATTATGGATTGTATTGGCCTATTAGTGTTTATTAGTCTATATTAGTCAGTCTGCCAGCATTTAGTGCTCTATGATTTCCGCAATGTGGACAATGCGGACGGAATCTCGGAAAACTGAATTTACTGTATAACACGGAATTTGTCAATTTTTTTTATAAATAAATCAAAAATAGGTCAGTACACTTAAAAAAAAATTGTATATAGACTAGTGTCTGTGAATATTAAATAGGGCTGAACGATTAATCGCACTTTCCATGTAATCGCACTTAAATCGAGATGGCTTATTGCGATTTTAAAATCGCAAAGGCTGCGATTATTTTTTTTATGCGCAGTTTGTCATTGATGTACGGCTCTGTAAACGCTGCTCCATCTGAAAGCACTGTGAGTTTGAGTCACTTATAACGTGCATTTGAAAAACACGCGTCAAACATCTTTCCAAAACATGAGAAGCATTTATGAACCTCTTGTCCAACAACAGACAACATTTAATAACATGCATTTACTCCAAACTCACTTCATAATGACAGTTGAGCTCATCCTTCTGTGAGATGATGAGCTTCTTACACAGAATAAGGCAGTCGTGTATTTATAAGTCATGTTTAATCAAAGCGTTTCAATCTTCTGTTTATTCAGCCACAGCGATAGGGATTTCCTGGAATGATGCACATTATTGTACTTCTGTGGCGGGGCATATTTATCGTGTTTGCGTGAGAGCGCCCTCTGGCGTTCAAATGGGGCAGTATTTACTACCAATCAGCCGCAGTCCACTGACAAGCTGCGCATAAAATAATCGCAAATCGCGTGCGGTTTTGTTGCGATTAATCGTTCAGCCCTAATATTAAACCACAAAAAGACTTGAATTTGAACCCTGCATGTTCTGAGTGTCTCTGAATGGCACAGAAGATGTGCTGATTCATTTACCACACATACACTGAA
This sequence comes from Rutilus rutilus, assembly GCF_951802725.1. Taxonomy (NCBI): domain Eukaryota; kingdom Metazoa; phylum Chordata; class Actinopteri; order Cypriniformes; family Leuciscidae; genus Rutilus; species Rutilus rutilus. The sequence goes on along the minus strand of NC_140222.1, from coordinate 29,623,802 downwards.
GCATGCGTGACGCTCGCGGTGTTTTCAGCCTCTGCCCTCTCACTATATGAGGACATGAATGCATGAACTTCATCTCCAGAGCTGCTCTGAGAGTCACTTCATGAGCATTTTACACTTTTATTTGAGAAAAACTATCGCCATATCATTAACACAGAGAAATCCAAAGGTCTACATGGCAACATTTCAAAATAAAAGTCCGGTTTAACTTAAAGAAATTGTGACAGAAACTGGGCTCCATATTGTGACTAAAAATATGAATTTGCGAGTGTTTTTTTTTTTTTTTTTTGGGTGAGATCACCACTGTTAATAAAATAAGATGACGCGCAGCAAAGTTGCATTGGAAAAAACCTCACTGAGTTCGAGCGAGCGCCAAAATAAACACGGGAACAGCAAGGATCAGCATTCCACGTCAGAAACGCATGTCAAACCAAAAAATATCAGGCTTTTTCAAAGCCCTCATCTCATGGAGACGTGTCAATGAATGAACATGATGCAAGTACTGTAAAAGTGCAGGAAGGAAGTGGATAAACTGCAACAGATATCAGCTGTGTGGACACAAACTAATCGTTAACAATTCTTGTTTTTAATTGATACTGAAATGGATTCATATTCTCAATATCTTTTAAATATTACTTTCATATACTGATATATTTATTCACTAAAAATGCTACATTTAGAGCAAGTTTACTTGGCTTATCTCCTCTGTTCTTTTGGGATGAAGGTGATAGGACACTGCTTTGGTTTTGATGACAGAGTCCTGCTGTTTTGCAGAAACCACACACATTAATAAGGTTTGACTGCACCAATTGAACGACTGCGGCGGTTTACCATCAATAATTCAGCGGGGCTTCTATTTTGGATGTGAGAGGCAAACCCTGTCAGAGTTTTGTGAGGTGATCAGAGTTTCATCTGCTTGTGCATTGAAATGTTCTTGAAAGTAAAAGTGCTTTGGCATAAACTTTTTTTTTTTTTTTGTATCCACTTGTAAGGATTTAAAGTTTTAGTTCACCCAAAAATGTAAATTCTGTCATTAATTACTCACCCTCATGTCATTCCAAACCCATAAGGCTTTCGTTCATCTTCGGAACACAAATGAAAATATTTGTTAAATAAATCGGAGTCAGTTCTTTCCCTCCAGTTGCTACGCAACTACCAGTTTGACGCTTCAAAAAGATCATAAAGAGATTGTATCCATATGAACTGAGTGGTTTAGTCCAAATTTTATAGAGATTCGATTGCTTTATATGATGAACAGATTGAATTTAGGCTTTATTAAGATGTAAACATTCATCAACGCTCACATCAGTTATGATAAACGGAAGCTCAACCATGCTTGCTTGACGTGCGATTAAAAAAAGAGAATCATTCTCATGTTACGCAGCACGTTTGAGCTTCCGCAAGAACCAATGAGGTTTGTTCTCACGTGTCAAGTACCGTTGAGCTTCTGTTTATGCTGTTTTTATATGTGAATAAAAGCCTAAATTCAATCTGTTCATCATATAAAGCGATTGATCAATTCATTTGGATTAGTTTTACGATCTCTTTAAGAACTTTTTGAAGCGCCAAAGTGGTAGTTGTGTAGACTGTCAATGGAGGGACAAAAATCTTTCAGAAGTAAAAAGATGTTTATTTGTGTTCCGAAGATGAACGAAAGTTTTTTTGTTTTTTTTTATGAACTAACCTTTTAAAACAGTAAAACATTTTCCATCTTCTCTCTGACGTTTCTAATTGAACAGCCTTTTTGCTACTGTACCTTTAAGACTTTTTAAGACATTTAATATATGTAAATGACCTCTGTCGTCATTGGACGGTGATAGGTGTGTTTATAGCTCTGACATTATAATTGTGAAATTCTTAGTTTGCACATGAGCTGGATGGACTGTGTAGGAAGTTTTGGAAATCTAACTCTTACTTTAGTTAAAAAATGTAAGGAAAATCTTGTATGGGAAAATGTCTTTACTGCTTTCTCTCTCTGTCTCTCTCTCTCTAGTCTCTACTGAAGAATCGTATTTGCTACTGCAGCTGCCGCCCACCCACACACAACCCCACATTCATTCTACATTATAGACTCGCTCAAAAATACATGCATACGCACACATATGCAGCTCACACTCTCACCCACATAGTCACGCCACAGCGAGAAAAAAAATGTCATAATAGTCATTGTGTTCAGGGTTTCATGTAATTTAACAGCACGCATAGATCTGATACAACATGTAGATGTTTATTATAATATAACATTAAAATATTTTTTAAATATATATGCATTTTTAATTGTATATTTAATTTATGTACAATATTATAAGTTATATTAAAGATATACAATAAATGATATGCATATATTTATTCTCTAATATATACAATTATTTAAATTATATTAATTATATACAATATTTATATATATATATGTGTGTGTGTGTGTGTGTGTGTGTGTGTGTGACATTGTGAAACATGAAAAAGCATTGTTTTAATTATATTTTTATTTATATTTTATGAATAAATAAAATATATGTATTTTATTCTTTTATTTATATATATATATATATATATATATATATAATGTTTTGTAGTGTATATAGCATATGTATGCATTTTAAAAATAAATGTTAATTTTATATTTAATTTACTATATATTTTTTACTATATATTTAATGAATATTTAATATATATTGTTAAACAATGTAATCACACTTCCTCTGTTAACAAACCCATATCCTCATATATGATGTTGTTGTGTAATGAGACTGTATTTTCATGTTGGTACAAACTGCTCACCTGCATCGTTTTTCTGAGAATGAATTGTGCTTAATTAAGACTAATGAATGTTTTGACAAGTGTAAATTATAACACCAGAGATGCAAGAATCCAGCCTCTTAATGACATGATGCTATATCTGGCCCTGGCAGACATCGAGAGAGCACATTTAGTGCTGTGGGCTCCTCAGCGATGGGTGTTATTTACTTACATGCACAGCAGGCAACTGATGATGTGACAGCACTGATCTTTTTTTTTTTTTTTTTTTTTTTTGAGGAAATATGCTTGGCAGAAGTTATACAGAAAATGAACAGCGATGCGATGCAGCGACTACCTTTTGAGTCCTTTAGTTACTTTAGCTGAAGTCCAGCCATCTGAATTTGAGCTGTCCAGCAACATATTTTATATGTAGTTTACATACATATGCATGCATGAACCCAAACTAAAGGTATTGCATTCGAGACGTAGACTTCTGCATAATTCACAAACCAGCGCAGTATGCACACTTGACCTACTTCATGTCTCTCCGCATCAGTGCTTGTTGATCATGAATAGAGGCAGTACTTTTTGTTATTAGGTTCTTGTAAGTATTTACATTTGATTTGAGTATTTTGTGCGATAATTGCTACTTTACTGTCGCAGGCTCCCAGGGCGCACATGGTGATTGGGTATTTCCTGGTTTTCCGTTTTTTTTAGATTTTTCCTATAATTAAGGGAATTTCTTCAAAAGATTATTCTGATTTACTGGGGAAATGTGCATTTAATTCTTCTGTCATTTTAAATATTACATGTGGATGCTTGATGGTGAGTAAATAATAGGGATGTTCCGATAAGGATTTGTACAGTCGATACGACTACCGATTTCTTGTCATCATGATCCGCTGATACAGATCCCGATCATTCAAGCTTTATATATGCTTTATATATATGAAATATCATGTTTTGTTGTGTGGGCTTGTTTGAGTTGAGACAACCTGTTCTAAATAAAGACGTGTGATATACTATGGTTTATAAATGTTTTTGCAAAGTTACAAAGAAGAATGAGGCGCAATTGCCTCATCGGTATACTGTTTGCATGCACGTCGTGACGACTTTTTACAGTTTTACGTCATTAAATTGCGATTGGTTCGTGACATCGGCCAAATTTAGTGACTACTGATCAAGTTATAGAATGTGATTATCGGCTGATAGCAGTCTGTTCCCGATCGATTGGAGCGTCCCTAGTAAATGATGTCTAATTAAAATCTTTTACTTTTTATGTTATTAGGTTCTTGTTAGTATTTAAATTTGATTTGAGAACATTCTGTGCCATAGTTATACTGTCGCAGGCTCCCAGGGCGCACATGGTGATTGGGTATTTCCTGGTTTTCCGTTTTTTGAGATTTTTCCTATAATTAAGGGAATTTCTTCAAAAGATTATTGTGATTTACTGGGGAAATGTACATTTAATTATTCTGTCATTTTAACTATTATATTTGGATGCTTGTTGGTGAGTAAATGAGAGGGATGCCCCAGTCGGGATTTTTAGTCTACACTTGTCATCATAATTGGCCGATATCGGTATCAGCATGATGACAAGAAATCAGTAGTCGTATTGACTGTAAAAATCCTGATCGGAGCATCCGTATCATTTTTACTGTACTGACAAAGGCTCCCAGGGCACGCATGGTGATTGGGTATTTTCTGCTTTCCCGCTTTTTTAGATTATTCTAAAATTCGAACTAACTGTGAAGTCATGGCACTATACTTTTCAATACTTCCAGCTCCAGTTTATTCTCATATAACTCATCCAGAGTTCTTCAACTCCTTTTTGTCGATATTCCCATATTAATCCTCATTCAACAGCCAGACAAACTTGACAATCAAATCCTAGCGGCGCTGCATCGTCACAAACAGTCACGGTTTCCCGTCTCCGCTGTTCACACATGCTCTGTTGCCATAGCAATGCCATGTAAAGACGGGAGGCAAGGTGGATCCATTAGTGCAAAGTGCAATTTAAATCCAAAAAGCCAAGGTAAAAGTAATCTTCAAATTGAGGATTAAAAGGCAAGGTTGCACAAAGCTATATCAGCATTATTCAGGCCTTTTGCTTTGCTCATGTCTTTCTTGGCTGGCTGCTATGATGTTTTTCTCTTCAAAAATCTGAATTAGCAGATCAAATATACCTCGACATGACAGGAAATCACTTTCTCTTATCTTAAATATTAAATGCTTACAATATTTGATGTGCCTTTTGGTTTCGCTCAAATGAGAGCGTCTAGGCAGGTGTTTCACCAGTAGGTCCACTCGAAAGGAAGAAATGTGGTTTTGTGCCTTTGATTTAGTTCTCTGGCTGTCTTGGAGTGGTGAGGGAGCCCCAGAGGAGCATGTTTTCAGCCCGACTCCAACAAAAGCCTGTTTACAAAGAGCCGTTTCTAACGTTTCAGTGCTGCTTTTTTAGCGGCCATGGCTGGTATGTCTCATCAGCATTGTCCAGCCTTAAATTTAGGACAAAGACGAGTTAGTTTCCTTGAACTGACTGTTGGAAAATAATTATTTTATTATGTACAACTTTAAATTGTGTATTTAATGATTATTATTTTTTTTTTTAATCTTAAAGAAAATGTAGATTTAATTTTTATATTATCTTCAGCATTATAGGCCAAAGATTGGTTTATTCAGTATATTAAAGCTAATATTTTGTTAGTAAAATAAAGATAGTATTTTAAAGCTAATAATAAGGAATATTTAGTATATTAAAGCTAATATTTTGATATTATTCCCAAAATAAGGCGCCTGACACTTAATCAGTGTATGTGTATGTAGTGTATGGCATATCAGCGTATATAGTCTATGGCATATTTAATAGTTTACCCACAATTCTGAAGCAAACAAGTATTGAATGCATTATTTGACCAAAAAATACAAACTCTGTTGTTTTCTCACCTAGATGTAGGGCTACACAATTTGTAAAAAACAAAATTTCTTTTTTTTTAACCTTGAGGTTTGATGTGATTGTTTAGAGGGCTGCACAATTTGGTTAAAAATGTGATTATATATCAATATAACTATAAAATAATAGAATTATTAGGCATGCACGATATATCGGCCAGTATATTGGTATCGGCCGATATATGATCAGTTTTAATGTTATCGTTATCGTTAAATCTGCAATATAGGCAACATAAAATTGTAATACATTTTTTTATACAAATTTGGATTTAGATTTATCGGCCAGTATATCGGTTATCGGCTTTCTAATATAAAGAATTCTAAGTATCAGTCAAAATTTTCATATCGGTGCATCCCTAAAAAAAATTTTATAGTTATATTGATATAATAGAAACATATATATATATATATATATATATATATATACATACATACATACATACATACTCTGTGTGTGTGTGCATTCGTGATGCCGTGCAGAGCAGTGACTGCTGGGAGTAGAAACAAGGGGCAGTGCTTTATGATAAATTCATTACAGGACAGTTTCTCCTTTCTACAAGGACAGATAAATATGAAAAAGTTGCTTTTGTGGACACATGGGTTTTGCATTATATAACAACCTAATTTTCTATTTGTGGGCTGTGTTTGTTTTAGATCTTCAAGGGGAACATAATTATAAATGCATGATTTGAAAAGACTTTTTTGTAGGAAGTTATTAGTACAGAAGAAAACACTTCATGGGTAAATTTTACTTCAGACGTGTTTGGTGCTCACATAAGAAACACAGGTTAAAATCCAACCTGCAACATCTGTCGATCTCATTCCCCATCTTGCTGTCATCATAAAAAAGCCCCAAAATTAATAAACCATTGAGCTATTGATCTCTGTTTTGAAGCTATTATGAACAGACTTTTTCTCAAGCCAGAAGATCAAATCATGACACACAATCTGACCATTAACACCCATTCAAAATGTTTAATCAGTAAAAGGATTTCTAAGTGTAATCCGCTTAAACGAGAAGCCCAGCTCTTATGCAACAGACCGTCTTCTGTTTTTCCCTGCGATGAGACGTGGGAGTGTCACAGCTCATGCGGAGAGGAAATCAGACCCACTCAAGTGTGAAAAATCGCTGACTGAACAGCATAACTCAGTGTCACTGGGGTCCATCAGAGGGAATCTTTCCATCTAACCGCGTTCATACTCATCTGATGTGACAGAAAAGCTGCGCTGTGGCATTCTGAACTACCTGTTCAGCTGAACGAGCGCTCAGATTTACAGTGAAAAGCCAGAACCTTTCCCAGGCAGCAAAAAGAGCAGTGCTTAGAAATGTGTAACATCTGCATTACTATAAATATCAGTCAGTCAGCTGGAACTATAGCCACGTGAACACTGTTTATTAGCTCAACTCTTCTTGCGATGTTTTCTGATTCAATGTTTACCCACCAGTCCTTTCACTGAGGTTTGCTTTCACTGAAACCAAATCAATATCCTCCTAGAGTGTCTTGTCTCTCTGTGAACACAAGGCTTTTAATAAGACAGACACATTTTAATTTGTGGTTCATTTTTCATTTGCTTGTACCCAGAGGACATGGTGACCGTGATGGAGATGATCCGTTGTTTTGCTTGTTTATTTTAAATAGATAAATTGAGGGCAATGTCAATAGTGTTATTAGACACTGTGAGTAAGCACACTTACCTTCTGTACATCTTTATGTTACCGGTTCTCGCAAGTGCATTCTTCTGCCGATGAGGACTAAGGACTGAGGAAAGATTTCTCCATGCAGATTTCTAGTTGGGTTGAAGTTGCTTCACATCGATTTGCTGCGCTGACCCGACAGGAAGCCGCTTGGTTTGAAAGTGACTTACATCACTATCAATAGACAATGGACTAGGGCTGCACAATATATTGAAATTATCGGAATATCGCAAATGTATATATCGCGATATGCATATCGCAACAGCTTGCAATAATATGGGTCATGAACAAAAGACAAAGACAAAATCACTCACTGCTCTTGGCTGAATAACTTTTGTAGCTTTAATAAGAATCAGTATTTAATTCATACAGTGAAAACTAAGCAGTGTTTTATTTTTACATTTGGTTATTCATGTTCTGTTGTTAAATAAACATAATGTAGGCTACTAGGGATGTCCCGATACCACTTTTTCACTTCCGATACCGATACCGATGCCGCAGCTTTGGCTATTTGCCGATACCGATATCAATCCGATATTTTTATTTTATTCTTGAACAAATACTACTACTAATAAAATATAATGGAAGCACTTTGCTCAATTAGCCACATAAAAACATCTCACTCAAATGGAGAACAAATGCTTCTCCAGTATATAGTCCACAACAACAGTTGATAATGAAAGACTGCCAGCCTTTATTCAAGACCTTGAGATATGTTTGGTAACCTGAATGAATTTAAAATTAATTTGCTATATTTCAGATCAATATATTTGTTTCCTTAAAATTTTAAGTATCTTTAACTTTATTCTCATCTGAATTATAAATAATTTATTTCTGTATAAAATACTACTACTTTTTAAAAAACACAATTTTCTTTTTTATTCAATGTAGAATGTGTAACTTAAAAATAAACAGATTAGTGCTCTGTTTTAGGACAAGAAATGAAAACCAATGCAATGATGAATGTCCAAAAGATGAGATCATTTTTGCTTTTAAACATTGTGTGTGTATGTGTGTGTGTGTGTGTGTGTGTGTGTGTGTGTGTGTGTGTGTGTGTGTGTGTGTGTGTGTGATTTTGGTTGGGTGACAGTTACAGTTTGACAAGAGTTTACAGTTTGACAAAAGCACAATGTTGTGTTTTACACAAATGTAAGTAGGCTAAACACTTTTTGCAGTTTTAATGATGTCCTGTATGAAAATGACGGAGTATGTTTTTATGTTTCGTTTCCACTGTTCGATCGCGCCCGTGCCTCTCTCTCTCTCTCTCTCTCTCTCTCTCTCTAGACACACACACACACACTCCAGCATTGCAATCTTGACATCGCAGCCTGATCATTTTGCTGCGTTCACACCAAACACGAATAGAGCGTCAAATTCGCGTCTATCGCGTCTAGTTCGATGCTTGAACAGTTTGAATCCATTCGCGCGTCCAAAACGAATAGGACGCGCCGCGCGCGTATAATGATAAAGTGAGCGTTTGAAGCGATATAGACGCGCGTTCAGAGCTAAGGCGGGCTACAGATTAGGTGTCCCTAAAGAACCCGCATATGCGCGTATCTAACAGTAACGTTAGTTCCGTATTACATTAATTAATGTGCACGCGAGATTTATTTATTTTAAAATCCATGCACCGAACGTACGTTCAGTACGAATACGTACCGTTCCACCCCTAATGGGTATCGGATCATAGGTATCAGATAATTTTTTTTCTCCCCTCCGATATCCGATCTAGCATTTTGGGCCAGTATCGGCACGATACCGATGCCGTGGATCGGATCGGGACATCCCTATAGGCTACCTGAAACCCTAAACACTTCTACAGTAAAACACTGCTGTTCACTTTCAGAAGTTGTAGGGATGTTTTCTTGTCAAAAAAAGAATGTGAAACACATTTGTAGGTTATATAATTTTAAATATATTTTAAAGATAAGATCATTTAAGTTTATTTTACACACTTTAAGCATTATCGTATCGAATATCGCATTATTTAATTAGTTATCGCATATCGCATTTTTCTTCAATATCGTGCAGCACAATGGACCTTTTTGCTGATTTCCACGTGATAGCTGATAGGCCATGAATATGCCGATTTTATGCTGGTCAAATGCACTCGGGCGCCGCATGATTAACCTTTTGAGCGGTATGGTCTCATATATGGGATTTTTATTTCTGTGCCCCTGAGAGTACGGTGTGAATGTTCACATATGTTCCACATTTATAATGTTCAGTGACGTCGCATAACTGCCAGATTCAAACTGTTCTTTCGCGCGTTGGCTGGCGCAGAGCCAGAGTCGGACGCGTTCAGCGCTGTCATATATCACAACTAAAGCCTGGTTCACACGGGACGATTTTAAAATTGTCGCCGATTTTTCAAACCTGAGAGACCCCACACACGGCGATAAAAAATCACGGGTCTAACGGTTTTGGTCGCACAGTGTGTGGTGCGCAGCCACACGGCAAAATCAACACATCACACACGAACCGATTTGACTCCCGAGCATTCCCAGGTCAGACGGGAAATCTCGCAAGAAGATCAAACGTTACGTGACTTCAGAGTAAACAATCATGGTGGACGAAGAGGATGCAGTGGCGATAGTTTGTAGTTTGTTTTTAACCGAAAAAAAACGTTATCAAAAGAAAAGGCGATGATCTCCGACGTCCACTGGACTTTCTGGTGCGCCATGCCGCCGGCTATTTTGATTTTGTTTCCCAGTGCTTCCTCGCCGCCTCGTCACCTCGCTTTCTGATTGGCTACACGCCACAGTCCACAGGCTGCGTGCTCGTTTGTTTCCGGGGGACACCACACACGAGGAGAAATCGGATATCCCCGATTTGAGATCGGAGCGGTCCCGACGTCCTTCCGAGCAGACGAGAGCAGTCTTAACACACCACACATGGCAGGAATAACGTTATCTGATCAGATTATTTTACGATAATCGAGCATCCTTAAGATTGTCGGAAGGGGTGAATCGGGGCTAAAATCGGCCTAATTATCCTGCCGTGTGAACCAGGCTTTAGCAGTGTTTTCAACCTCATAATGTTTATTTTATGTTTCAGATATTTAAATACACATAAGAAGTCAGTTAGAATATTTTAAACTTACGCGTGAAAGGGTTAAAGAAAAGATCGAAAATAAATATTTGTGTGTGCTATAAAGTGGTTAAAAAAAAAAAAAATCGGAATCGGCTAAAAACCGGTATCGGCAGGTCAAACTCAATGAAAAATCGGAAATCGGAATCGGCCTAGAAAATTGTAATCGGGTGCATCTCTACACAAAATGTTGCCGAAATGTTGTTAATGTGACGCACCTTTATGAGCTGGCACTTTATGAGCTGGTTTATGAGCACAACAAGTTTAGTTTCAATCAAGATCGAATGACTCATTCATTTAAGCGAATTAAAAACATACAACTCAGTGTAAGTCCGCTTCCCAAACCAGTGTCTCTAATGTGAATCAAACCATACAGATTGCTCATTAAATACCACTAAGGAATCATTCAGTTCTTTAGAATCTACATCCCTTTTTTTTTTTTTTTTCAATGGAGGTCACACCTGTCATTTTCACTCGTCATGTACAGGATATTATATTAATAATGTTGAGAGAGAGGATGGGCCCCCAAGAAAGAGCAGGAGCGACTGTCCTATCTCAGGGAAGATTATCTCTAATTGGGTCGAGCAACAGGGGACGGATACTGTCGTTTCCAGGGCAACAAACTCCAGAGAGGAATGACTAGCTGCCAGCTGAGAGAGGGACAATTGTCAGTATGTGTATTCGGGAGAATGGGCCTGTGTCAGCAATTTAACAGTTTTTAACAATCTTTTATTGATTTTGGTTCACAGGGCGCCCACTTGGCCATGATCGACACGCTGATGATGGCATACACAGTGGAGACGGTGAGCGTGGAGAAGGTGATGGCGTGCATGCAGCAATACTCCACCGACTACCCAGACGGAGATGTGCCCTATGACACAGAGGATGCGGTCACCAGCTGGATGAATAAGGTCTTAATGTCCTAAACTTATCTATAACTGTGCCTGATCATCATCTTAATAACACAGTTAGAGTATTGTTGCATTTGAATACTGGCACACTGAATATTTCCTCATTGGCACGTATCATTTCTGAGGGCATCTTTGAGTGTCGGTGACGGGACGACTCATGTTTACATTCCCTTGCAGGCCAGCTGTACAGACAGCCTAAATCAAGACGTTACCTCAAATGTACACACACATGCTAAACAGACCATGAGCAAACCATGAGAGACTGCAAGGACATTTCTCTTCCTTTTCTTGTTCTTATTGTTGACTTATGTTGCCATACACAATACAACATTTGAATATATACAACAAATCTACAACAATATCTCCATTTAATAATGCAATTATTAAACAATTTACCCCAAATTATTGTTTACATTTGAATGATCTCATTAATAATATAATATAATATCGGGATTTCTAAACCTTTTTGACAGCTGAACACCTTTATAATACACACATACATATTTACTTGAAGTACCCTGAGATTTTAAGGTAATATTTAAATAATTTAACAATCATTTATTTTCCGTTGTGTTTGTTTTGAAAAAAAAATGTAGTGACTTGTATATAGAATAATATATAGAAGCTCAAAAATGTTGTTTTACTCATTTTCAAGGTGAACGAATACTTGAAGGAAATCGTAAGTCAGGAGCAAAGGAGGATGGAGGCGCAGAACGCAGAGCCAGTTGAGAATCCAAAGGTAAGTGTGCACTTCCTGTTCTTGCTGAAAACCAGCGATGATTCATGTCACTTTCATCTGTAGGAGGAAGATACAAAAAGTGCTAGACATAAGATGGATTTTTGTCATAATGAGCACTTGTACATCTCCGAAATCTGCTTAGAACAACGTTCTGCCAATCTTTTTTTTATGCCTCAAAACTCAAATGCTTGTACAGATTATTCTAAAATTCATGTATTCTGATACACTTGAATACGGTACTGTGCAATACAAGGTTCAATTCATTAAATACAATGTTGCTTCGCAATATTGAACATAAAAAGAATGCAAATGATTTGTGAATACTCATTACCTAAATATTTGTTTTCATTAATGTTATCATACCAACATTTAGAGCTAAAACAAAATTAATATCTCAGTATTTTTTCAGCCTTTAAATAATATTTCACTATATATCTTGTTTAATGGGCAAAATTATCTGCCCTGGATGTTTTTCGCTATAGTAATTGAACCAAATAATATTAATATATTTTGACATTTTGACATTGAATTAATATTAATTTAGAATTTATATGTACCAATATAAACAATACACTATATATATATATATATATATATATATATATATATATATATATTTTTTTTTAGTTAGTTAGTTATCCAAACTTTTTTGACAATAATTATGTAATGAATCTGTTGAATCAATGTTTTGACTGTAAACTGATTCATTGAAATAGACCGTTTAAAAGACAAAAAAATTGTGCAAATTAATCAAAAAGTCAAATTTTTCACTAAATATATATCATAAATATTCAAATATTTTGTCAGACCAACTAACATTACACAGTCAATCAATCAAATTACTATACGTAGGTATTTTAAACCACATGGATGGATGTTAGTCTGTTCAGATTTTATATAAAAGCTGCCTCAGGTTCTCCCGTGTAAGTGTTCGCAAAGTTGACCTGAGTTCACAGGACGTGACGGATATCATCAGCCGTGTTGTCGTGTTTTGTAACATGTTGCTGCGTGAGGGTAATTCTGACTTTGCTGAATCACAGTCCTGCGGCGTGCAGTGTCCCGATGTGGACGTTCTGCCAGGCTGATGTAAGAGCAAAATCTTTGCTGATTCATGGTTTAACGCTTCGCATTTCATCTTCCTGTCCCGGTTTGACAGTATATTTGGCGCACGCGGCGGGATGACGTCGGTCTCACCTGGTTTTACCTTCTCTCTGAAGGGAACGCTACATTTATGTACACTGTGTCCTTGCTTAAACCCCTAGACACTGCAAGCCTCCACTAACTTCCCAGTGCTACTTTTGCAGCATTTGGTTTTTGTCCCCCTTAATTCCGTCTTTAATGTCATAATCTGAGTCTTCTTATGAAGTGCAGAGTCATCACACGCATTGCTGTGCCGGGCGTCTGACAGAGTTCGGCCCACCCTGTCCTGAGGTCGTCTCTGGGCTAGGCATCTGACGCTAATGAGAGCAGTCAGTTCTCACAGGCGCTGCGCACTAGCATGTGTGTGTTTGAGAGGACACAATCAGTGCCGAGGAGGAATGTCAGGCGGTTACACAACACTATAAACATCCTGAAACAGTCAGCATGGCATGAAGCGCCCAGACTGACACACAAACACACCAGCGGATTGCAGCTCTGCATACACATAGTATAGTATAGTATAGTATAATTCATTATATATACTATAGACTTGCCCTGTTTTTCTTTCTTTAAGGTCTCAAACTACACACTTGTTTCTAGACATAATCCCCTGGCATAAGACTAATCCTGTAACTTTGCAGACTTCTTAGGGCATCTTGGGTACTAAAAATGCGTTCATATTGTGATTCACAGGGTTTAATGTCTCTTAGATCAGAGAGTATGAGTTTTTTTCTTCTTCAGTTTGAACCCCTAAAGATATTTTGGCGTGCTTTTGATGATACTGTTTTTCCCAGTCTTTTAAGTCTTAAAAAAAGTTGAGAGAAGCTTAAAACTGAAAACTAAGAACATGGCGAGAACCAGTACACTGTGTCTTAACCAGCCGTGACAGCGACAAGCAAACCTTTTTTGGTCGTTGGATCTCTATTTCTTTCTATCTATCTATCTATCTATCTATCTATCTATCTATCTATCTATCTATCTATCTATCTATCTATCTATCTATCTATCTATATATCTGTATGTCTGTATGTCTGTCTATCTTATTATTTGTGTTGTGAAAAAGTAACTAAACCCCTCAAGTTTCAAGGGTTGCAGTATTTGTCTGCTAAGTGTTTTCTGGTGATCTTGTTTGTAGTAATGAAGGGATCGTCACGCTTAATCTGATATGGGAGGTAAACGGCTGATTGCGTTAAATAATCTCTGCTTGCTGATGTGACTGCTCTGTCTTTCTCTCTCATTCATTCTTTGACTGGCTGAAGTCTCCAACCAAGTGGTATATGAAGCTGGTTCCCGTAAGTGTAATTGTGAAATGCATTATTTCATCCAGGCTTTTTCCATCTCGTGGTTCCATCATGCTTTTGTTGCCATGACGACTCTTTCCCATTGTCTTCAGCTTCATTAACCACGCAATAAACTGTTGGCATAAAAATATTTATATTAGGCTGCGTATAAAATAGATGTCATGTTGCCATGCAGGTATTTATTTTTCATTTAAATGTCACTTCTGTTAGTTAAAGTTCCCATCGCATGTTGTGTTTTCAGTACTTTTCCATTGTTGATTAGGCCATCATGAACTTTCAAATTAAATGTTCAATGTCTGTGGTTTATCCGATGCGTTTTACGTTACTGAGTCATTTGTGTATGTCTATTTGCTCCAGGCCCGTTATAGGAAGGAGCAGGCTCTGCCCAGGACGGTTCCCTGGATCCCCCCGGTGGACAACCTCCTGAAGGACAGCACAGATGGCTGTGCCCTCGCCGCCCTGCTGCACTTCTACTGCCCCGCCATCATCAGCCTCGGAGGTACGTCCACCTGCCAAAACACGCAACATTACTGTGCGCTAAATAATATGCAAGGTTCAGAGGGAATAGTGTGTGGAGGCTGTTGAAGACCATGGCTAATTCACATGTTCAATTCAGTTCACAATTATTTGTATAGCGTTTTTCACAATACATATTGTTTCAAAGCAGCTTCATTACAATTTAGAGTGATCTGTTATTAGAGGTAACTGTGTCCAAGTTATATATTTCAGAAATGTACATATACAAATCAGGCAGTTAGCTAACAATGTATTCATTTAACTGTGCATTAATTTAGGGCAGAAACAATGAGCTCATTGAAGTAATGAATACTTGGATGACTAGGATATATAGAAAAATAATAATTACAATTATTAATATATAAAATTAACCCTATTTACTTTCTTATTAAATGTACATAGTCTATCATACACAGTACGGATGCACCAGATATGCAAAATTTAGGTTTAATTGCATATCATAAAAATGTAAATGGGGATGGATTATATATTTGTATTATAAAAAGTTTTATCACAGTATTTTTTAAATATTATACGATAGACAAATATTTTTCCTACCACTGCATTAAAAAATACAATAATATTGTGTATTATTTTAATATGTTTTATATTATAAAATAAAAATCATAGCATTAATTTAAGTATAATATTATATCATTTTTTTCTACAATATTATAATTGAAATAACATGCATTATGCAATAGTCAAATGTATTATTTTTTATATTATGAAATAAAACATTATAGTATTACTATAAATATATTATAATTTTTTCCTCAAAATTGTACAAATATTATATATTTTCAGTTGTTGGAGCCCAGTTATGAACATTTCATAACAAAACCATACAAACATTTAAATCTAGGAAAATACTGTGAAAAATATAAATGTAATATGTATTGTTGTTGTTGTTTTTTAATATAAAATATTATTTATAGTATAGGATTATATTATGCTTATATTTTTCACAATATTTTATTTGGATTACAATTTTCCATTTGCCATTTATTCTATTTATATTCTGTTTATTCTTTGTGACCACTAAATATTTCAGTTTCTCTTTAAAATGTGTTTTGAATGTTGTTTTTAACATGCTGTAAATTGAATTAGTGAATACAATAGTCTACAACTACTCATTTAGAAATCCTGAACTTCTTTTGTGACTTTGATCATCTTGAATTTATTGTTAATCTAATCGCCGTGATGAAGAGGACTAGAACTGTTTCTCCACCTAGCTGTGAAATCAAATGATGGATGCAATTAGATTTATCTCCAAAGGCTGAATCACATGACTGTCATTTAGACTCCGTGATTAATGGGCTTCTCTGTGATTGGTTGAGCCCTTGGAGAATCTGACAAATAGGCCAGATGATCTGTCTCATTGAGGAGTGCCTGGTTAACGTAGCACTTTGAATCGTTTTTGATTTACAGACATTTTCCTGAAGGAAACCATGTCACTGGCGGACAGTCTGTACAACCTTCAGCTCATCCAGGACTTCTGCAGGGAGCATTTGAACCACTGCTGCCACTTCAATCTGGAGGACATGCTCTACGCTCATTCTTCCATCAAAGTAAGTCTTCGGAGACAACTTACACCCAGATTTGGTTTCAGTTAGGGAGCGTTTTACACCCTGATGCCATAGTAGTAGTTTCCCAAGTTCATTGCCTTCAAATTTCACTGGTTGATATGTTACAACTGCGGGTCCAAGTTTGTCAAATTTCTTAGGCCACAACATATGTGATTGGTGGGATGCTGTTTTTTTTTTAGCCTTTTTAGCAATAGCGCAAGTGCCACCCATGGGAGTTGGCTTTATTCCTGTTAAAAAGCCAAAAGCATAAGGCGTGCCTTTAAACGCTGGTGCTTAAACAAGCCTCCCAATGGAAGCAGATTCTCTAAAGACTAGTGCTATTGACTAAAAGAGCAACAAAATCACATAAAAAAAAAAAAAAACAGCAGATATTTAAATATAGGAAGTAGGGATGTACCAATACATGTTTTTAAACAACTCAGTTGCACATAAGGTAGTTATAAACACTTGTCTTCATGACAAATGTATTCAAGCATACATATCATTAGCAGTAAATAAGCTCTTCTCTAGTGTTTTTATAGAGCTAGCTAACGAACTGTGAACATCGGATAACTTTTCTGAGGTAAATGCAACTTTAAGTGACACAAAGCTGTTTTATTGACGTCTTTCCGCGGTTAAGACACTGATTAAGCGATTACATGAGACGTGATTTATTTCGATAAGTTGCACTGTGTCTTTCAACATACCTTATGATGTTCATGCATTGTTTTTTCGAGCTATATTAAAGTAGAGGAAATGACTCCCCGATCTGTCATGTCCCATTTAAGAAAGTCGAAACACCATTTATTATTTGAATGTCGTGATAAAATGGACAGAATTTGAAAGCTGAAGCTTTGTTTATTATCAGAAGTAACAAAGCTCTTTGTGATTATTGGATGGGAGGCATGCTACAAATAATGTTTAGTGCAGAGAAAAACTGCAGACCTGGCTTCTTTTTTTTACTGTAAATGCGTTATTGTCGCGTTAACTTGCCCTAACTTCAACACAAGAGAGATTTTCTTCACACATTGAATGAGTTGCAGTCTGAACACATTTTTCTGCCCCCTTTTGATTTACAGGATATAATCGGCCCTGCTCATTGATTTGTGAAAATAATTGCTTTAACCGATAGCGATTATTGGCCGATACATTGGTGAATCTCTAATAGGAAGAATGGTTTGTTTGATAAGCCAAAGAAGCCTAGAACATTTTTTTTTTGCTTTTATAATGTACTTTTCTATGAGATTTTCATCCTCTAAGATCTTAAAATATTATTGAAAAAATAGAAAAAACTTGTGTTGCAAGCTACACACATCAAACTGGAGATTTATACCTTCAGACTACTAAAATAAAACAGACTCTCTAGACTTTCTCGATGAGATCAGATGGAAGGGAAGACCAGTTTTTTCTTTCCGAATGTTATGTTGTCATGTCTTTGATCTTGTTCCTCTCTGGTCTGGACTCTAGACTGGATAGAAAGAACATCTGCAGCCAAGATTTTCAGTTGTGGATACTGAGAAGCCTTTGGGGGTTTTTTTGCATTAAAAATGTATGGTTTTTCTGCCGGTAGTGTTGAAATCCATAAGATGAAACGGTTGTGGGTATTGAAAGAGAATGATGAGATATAGGCAATTTTTGGTAAGGCAGTCATTTGGATTTGTAAACCTCGCCACACTTACTAAACCATAAAGAGGTTAGGAACTCCTAAACAGAGAGCAATGCTACTGGAATCAACGTCCCACCTGGTTTTTGTTTAAACTGTAGTTCCACAAATGGTAGCAAAATCTCACACTGTGTTGGGTTTTATTTGCACCCAACAGCCTCTGTTTAGAGGACATGATCAGCGTCTGATACAGTGCCAGACTTCAGAGCTGAATCTCAGAGATGTGAGTGGAATTGAGAGCAGGTCACTGAGCTGTAACCTTGACCCAGTTTCTGTCAGTACTCTAATCCCAGCTGCTTCCTTTTGTTGAAATGTTCAGTGCGGTTTGCACGTGTGCTTCATGTAGTGCTCCTGCAGAAGATGCCGGTTTGAATCTGGAATGTATTGTGACCTGATCGAGTAAAAAGTTGTTATATGTATATTTCTAATTAAATATTTTAATTACATTAAAAAATGTATATTATTAGTATTAGCATTTTTAATTGATTGACCGCACTAAAGATTCTGTTCCATTCCGTTATTAAGAAATTTGTATTTGTGTCAGGAAGCATTATTCAGGTTTTTACATATTATTTTTTAACAATTAATTGTACTAAATTAACACTTTAAATTGGCTTCCCTAATTGAAAGCAACATTTACGTCCCCTAAAATAATAGATAGGCCTAAGCCTTCTAATAATATGTTCACACTTTATGTGTGAATAAGTAGGTGGACAGGCAGATTGGGGAGAGGACGCGTGTGCCAAATACCATCTGGGTACGGACACGCGGACACTCTTTCAACCTCTCTATACAAATGTTACCAGTGGACCCCTTTATTTATTTCTTTAGTTATTGCCAATAGTGCTGGTAGATGATGTTTCATGGCAATGCATAAAATCAATGAGGTTGTGTGAGAGAATATATAAATTTCAGTATAGAGGATATTTGAATAATTTGACAATGGGTGGCATTGTTTTTGTTAATTTGCTAGCAAGCAACATTAATTTTATTATATTATTAAAGTCAGTTAACAAATGATGTCTTGGATTAAATGATGAATAAATGCTTTAATCATTTGGTTATATGGAATAGATGTGGTTTAGTGCTACTCGAGCCTATAAAGAGAGCAAGGACTCTTTGGTGAAAGTCAATTAAAATGCTGAGGTAATGTCTTCTGGGAGTGGCCTCAGATAATTGCTGCTGTTACCCTGTGCCTTTTAACTGCTAGGTACAATTTCTGCTGAGTGGGAATAGTGTATCAGAGGCATTTTTCATCATGTCAGGTACCCTCGATGAATTCAAGGTCATGAATTCTGTAGTCTTGGCGTAAAGATGTTGGTCACAACACAAAAAGATTGTGTTATTAGACCATGCAAAAATAAAGCTATATAAACCATACATTGTGTAATTCCTTAACATTCCTCATATATAAGCTATACAATTAAATTTGAAGGAAAAGGACGTTCTTGTCTCCAGGTGGTGTCTGTTCATGAACTAACAGGATTTTTAGAGAAATGCAGAGACATCTTGTGGGAGAGGAGGAATATTGCATGTACTAGTTTTAGCGTATTATTTTAGGGGACCCCTTGCAAAGGTCTCCTTGTTATTATATATATGAAATAATAAAGCTATTGTTGCTTATTTTTTTTACCAGAATAACTATCTTGTGTTCATGGCTGAGCTCTTCTGGTGGTTTGAGGTTGTTAAGCCGCCATTTGTTGAACCTCAGGTTTTGGACACTGAAGGTAAGCTAATCTTATAACAATGTTTTTCACAGAAATATTACATATTTGTATTTGTCATATTACATTTGGATACTGACACATTTGTCATGTGATTTATAGCACCAGCCCCTTCACTGAAAAATCTGCCGTCTGTGCCCATCTCAAAAGTCACAAAGCGAAGTTTCATGGAAAGACCTCCTAGTCCAGACAGACCAAGGTATATACAAAATATCTTTAATGGAAAAATTCCCCCTCCTGCTTTTTACTTTGTTTGTAGATATTGAAAATCAAATGTAAAA
Source organism: Rutilus rutilus (assembly GCF_951802725.1). Classification (NCBI taxonomy): domain Eukaryota; kingdom Metazoa; phylum Chordata; class Actinopteri; order Cypriniformes; family Leuciscidae; genus Rutilus; species Rutilus rutilus. The sequence continues at coordinate 29,603,488 of NC_140222.1, read as the reverse complement.
TTAAATTTATATGTCTATTTTTTATTTTTATTTTTATGTTTAAGTCTCCCCCTCCGACCTCAACCACAGACTTCAGGCTCAGGTAAAGTTCAGAAGTCTAAGAAAGTGTTTTATGACAAAATATAAGTACTAAATGCACCCAGTGCTGTATAAGTTATATATGTGTGTTATACAGGTGAGATCAGGCGATCAACATCAATGTCATTTGTGGACAGCTTCATGGGTACTTGGCCCAAGGAGAAAAAGTAAGTGCAATTTCATCTCATTATTGAGACTTTAAGCCATAGAGTGTAAAACTACGTGCCATTGGATACTATCCTGTCTTCTTTCTGCAGGTCTGCTGCTCAGGGTGTGTCCTTTGAAATCCCATTTGATAAAGAGTGCACCAATCAAACACCTACTGGCCGAGGAATGACTCGGTCTGCCAGCACTGAAGGTTTTGGTTTCAAGATGCCCCATGGAACAAGGGGCATCAAGAGAAACCTGTCCTTTCAGCCTATCAATGGCAAGAACATGGGCATTGAGGAGGAAGGCTGTCCTGACAGCCAGTCAGGAAATCATAACAGCCGTCTAAATGGCTCAGGGCCACCTAGCATCGAAGAGGCCCTTGAGATCATCCACAACTCAGAGAAGCAATCACAGAGCCCCAGGGCCCATGCGACCGGTGAGGGCTTCTTTCTTCACCTGCAGAGTAAAAGTGAACCGAACCCCAAAGCAAAGGATGGCGAGCTAGACTCAGTTTCAGAATCATTCAAAGGGGTTGCTAGCTCATCCACCACTGAAGTAGACACAGGCATCCATGTGCGGACGGAGGACATCCAAGAGACATTAGATGAGGACTCATCGCTTAGGGATTGTACTGTCAGCATGGAGCTTGACACAGATCAAGACTTTGAGGCAAAAGCTTGCCATAGCCAAGGCTCTATTAGCCCATGTCCCAGCAGCCTTAGCGCCAAATCCCCTGCCGGAAGTATCCCAACCCCTGCTTTTACACCTGGGATTAAGATGACCAGCTTTGCTGAGCAGAAATTCCGTAAACTGAATCCAAACGGGGAGGCAAAAGGTGGTGCTTCCCAAGGCACAACACCAGATGGTTCAGATCTCGGCATTCCTCACTCTGTCTCCTGGGCCCCTTCGCCTGATATCAGCCCTGCACATCAGCCGTCCAAGGACCCAGCCCAGACCATGGCTGCAGAAATGGTGCAACTGCGCATGAGACTTGAGGAGAAGCGTCGGGCCATTGAAGCCCAGAAGAAGAAAGTGGAGGCGGCCTTTACCCGACACCGTCAAAAGATGGGACGCAGTGCTTTCCTCACAGTTGTCAAGAGGAAAGGAGTAGATGGCACCTCACCATCTCAGGAGAACACTCCCAGTTCAGAGGGAAGAAAGACGCCGGCGGAGACACCCCAACCTGACAAGTCTCCGCAGAAGTCTGCGGGTGAGGATGGCACATGCGAGGCGGACCTGATGGAATATACGCGCTCCATTGATAAGCTCAATTCGTCCCTGAGCTTCTTGCAGACTGAGATGCAGCGACTGGCCCAGCAGCAGGAGGTAATTATGCAGATGCGAGAGCAACAGGCATGGGTTGTGTTACCACCTCAACCTTCGCCACAAAAACAGGTACGAGAGCTCAGAGGGAGTGGGGCTCGCTCTTCTGGGTCTCCCTCACCCGCAGATTCCCCTAGAGCTTCACACCGTTCTCCTACAAACCTTAAGAGGAAGTCCGCTTCTTTCCATTCCAAGACGCCAAGGACACCCAGACCCAATGAGCTAAAAATCACTCCCTTCAACCGAGTCTTAAACGTTCCACAGTCAGTGGACAGCATCCCACGCCTCAGAAGGTTCTCCCCTTCTCAGCCCATGTCCTGCTCGTTTACTTATTTGGGAAGTGCAAAGAAACCACCATCAGGAGCTGAAACCACAGACAAGGACATTGAACAAGGCCTTGAGTCATTGTCTATTGAATGTTCTTATGGTACTAACACCTCCCCAACCAAAGAAACCCAACAGGCAGTAACCGAAGACACTGACTTCAGTGCTAAAGAGCCAGAAGATAAGGCAGGGGAGAACAAACCAACAGAAGAAAGGGAATATCTGAAGAAGTCAACAGAAGAGTTTAAACCAGCAATGGAATCTAGTGTGTCAGAAGTCTTGTCGCAGATCGTAATGGAGACCGTTATTGTCACTCCCACTGAGCCATTTGACATTGCCCATCAGACCAACAAAAATTTGATTGAGGTTCCACTGTCTGTTCTCAAGCCCCTGGATGGACAGGCATTAGAAGAGGAAGGTGAAAAGGAAACTTCAGGGGAGAATCAGGACGATGAGCAGAAAATGTGCCGTGGATTCTTCTTCAAGGTAGATTTAAATGTCAAAGGATCCTGTAGATAAAGAAAGCTTGGAAATTAAATCCTCCAGTACCACATGTTGTGAATACTTAGTGGTGAATGTCACTATTGCTTTTGCTTACTGTTAGTGATTAGAATGTGAGTTAAAGTTTTAAACTTAAGTGCGTATCTTGTCCAGCACCATTTGGGCTAAAAAAACATGAACGATACTTCAAATTATGTTTGTTGAGGGTATCGCTTTTCTAGACTTTGGGGTAGGATATGTCCTGGACCATTAAGCAACCACCTAACAATGGGCTAAAACAATATAGAACACCTTATCAACCAGCTAACAATGCCCTAACAACTATCCAGAAGACTTTAGCATTTTGGGGGCAAGCACCAGTCATATTTTATAAAAAAAATTCTTTATAAAGAAAAAAACGTGTTGTTTTAGCTGTTAAAGGCCGTAGTTAGTACCCGAAATGGCGTATTACCATAGCTTTAGTTTGGGAAAATGCTGTGGTGTGACTAATATCTGAAATGTTCTTAGTGTGTACAGTCGCAGAAGGAGGTTAGCTTGGGACAGATCACTGGAAAACGCAGCTGTTGGATCTAGGTCAAGAAACGGAGGGAAATAAATCATTTATTTTATGTTAGTAGCATTCTTCAGGGAGTCTGAGCAGTGTAGCGTATATCTGGTTTATTCAGACTGGCCATATCAACATCAGTATACTACCTTCAGATACTTGGAAAAACCTGAACATAAAAAAATATTAACAGAGATTCTTGATAATGTGTTTATTTTTTCAGGATGACATGAAAGGAGAGGACAGCATGGCCGTTAAACGAGCCGCACTTCTGGAGAAAAGGCTAAGAAGAGAACGGGAGAGCCAGCAGAGGAAACAACAGCTGGAGGTGGAGCTTGAGCAAAAGAAAGAGGAGGCCAGGTAACAGCCAGCCCATCTGTCAATCACCAAGACTAAACTTCTCCACCTGATTCTTAAATCAAATATCTGTCTTTTTCCATAGGTTGAAAGCAGAGGAAGACCGCACAAAGAAGGAAGAAGACAAAGCCCGGCGGGAATTTATCAAGCAGGAGTACCTGAGGAGAAAACAGCTGAAACTTATGGAGGACATGGACACGCTTGTCAAACCACGGCCTGCGGGGGCCAAGCAGAGGAAACCAAGGCCCAAGTCCATCCACAGAGATGTGATGGAGTCCCCCAGGACTCCTGTCAGGGCCACGGCAGGTAAAGGGCGAGCGCCCCCTACTGGCGAAGCCCGGCACTGTATGCTTTGTGCTACTCTCAGCATTTCCCTGTCCAGCTCACTGCATCCCTCTTCTAACACGTGCTATAACACTTGCTCTAAATATCTATTCTAACCAATTTAATCCTTTTCTAACTAATGTAACTAAGTGGTTGAACTGAAGTGATTGAGTGATTTAGACATTCTTTCAAATTATTTTGTACCAATTATTTGGACACATCCTACTGTACAAGACAGATTTAAAGTAAAAGTTACAGCTCCTTCATGAATACAATATATATATATAAACTCTTTTTGTTTAGACAGTTTGAAGGAGTTGGAGAGGCCATTAATAGCATCATCATTACAGAGAGCTGTACTGTTATGAGGGTAACACAAAGTTTGGCGGGCTTGCTGTTGTCTTGTGTAACTGTGGGACCTGTCCCGTTTTCTGTTGCATCCAGGTTCACGACCTCGTGTTTTTTCAGTGTCCAGCCTGTCTCTGGCGTCTCTTGGAGATAATGACAGTGTCAGCTCGGATAAGAAAACACCCAGGTAAGAGGCGCTTTAAGCAGTCAACTGAATAAGAAAATGTTTCCTTTATTGCACAATACTAACCCAGTATCCTTTGAATTTTCTGTATTTTTCCTTCGTATTCTTGAATGTTCTTGCTTCTTAGAAGCTATAGCTTAGCATCTGGCAGTCTTTTCTTCTTTTTGAGCTCTCCTCGTGTGAGAAATAGAAGGTCAGTCTTGGTTGGATAAGACTCTTTATGCATTCATCTTCTGTTCTAGAAGAACATCCTGTTTTGCTATGAGCTTGGCAGAAACACGAGGAATGATCCCCAGTCTTTGAAAAATAAAGATGGCTATTATAGTTCACCCATCACAGCTTTTTTGTTTTATTTTGTCATTATTAAACAAGCATTGGTTGAAGGTCACACTGGCATTGAATGGCACTGAAACCGCAAAAACACTACAATAAAGATCTGCACTTCACACTTATTTAGAGGCTTCAGTAATGTTATCTAAAAATAATACATGTTCATGATCTTAATGTACATTTAATATTCGGTTGCTTTCTGAAATACGTCACCTTAAAAGTATTTTATGTTTGTTGTTTCATTTGATGCTTATGACAATGAAATATAAATAAATACATAAGATAAAAACACAATGTTATGATTAAGAGCTATAATTCAGTCACTAAGACCTCACTGCCTGATTTTGCATGAGAGCAGGAGTTGTTAGTAGGTGTATCAGCATTGTTCCTATCAGAGTTGCTCAGTTTATCATGTCATCCCAGCAGGCCTGATTCAGCAGACGGGTGCCTGTCGCCCACTCGCTCCAGCAGTCGTAACGGAGAGAAAGACTGGGAGAATGGTTCCACCACATCCTCACTGACATCCAACACAGAATATACAGGTTAAAATACTAAAGCTGCAGCTCCACCTCCAGTCCACTAGAGGGAGCTATGGTATAATAGTTCTGAGCAATACTCTCAACATCTAAGCTTTTCTAAATGACCAAACATTTGGGCTGCATCCGAAATCGCATACTCTTTTGAGGAGGTACTTATTTCGAATAAGTAATTACTTCACAACCCCTTATAAAGTATGTTCTATATAGTATGTATGAATGTAATCTGGACGTACTACATTTGCCATGTTGTCATTATCATGCGTCAGTTGCGACACTTCACTACAAATTCACAAATCCTCTCCCGTGGCCTCATGGGATAGTAGTGTCCATCGCACACTTCAGAATCCCGCCGGAAGTAGTAGGTCATCTGGGTACTGTTTCCCAACTCTTTTATGAGTACTGTAAATTCAGACGTACTGTTTTTTGCCAACTATATAGTAGGGAAGTATGCAATTTCTTACATTCTGTATAAAACATGCTCAGAACTTCAGGTGATGGCTCCATCTAGAGGACTGGAGGGTCAACAGCAGACTCAGATGGTACAATGACTTACTATATTATATTAAACTATGACATTGCATAATGCACCCTCTATATTTTTGCTGCAGGTCCTAAATTATATAAAGAGCCCAGCGCAAAGTCAAATAAGCATATAATTCAGAATGCTTTGGCACATTGCTGTTTGGCTGGCAAAGTCAATGAGGGACAGAAAAACAAGATTTTGGAGGTAAGCATGTCTGTTCATTTTCATTACATTTATATTATATTTTAAGTTTTATTCATTATATTTGTTTGTTTTCTCAAGGAAATGGAGAAGTCAGGGGCCAACAACTTCCTGGTCCTGTTCCGGGATTCTGGCTGCCAGTTTCGCTCTCTCTACACGTACTGCCCCGAGATGGAGGAAATCAACAAGTTGGCCGGCATCGGTCCTAAAACCATCTCGCGCAAGATGATCGACGGCCTCTACAAGTACAACTCTGACAGGAAGCAGTTCAGCCAAATTCCAGCCAAGACCATGTCTGCGAGTGTCGACGCCATCACGATCCACAGCCACCTGTGGCAGACCAAAAAACCAGGAACACCGAAGAAAGTAGCGGCCGTAAAGTCCTAGTGTCTCTCCACGTCGGATGTACACGATCTCAATGCACTTGTTTGTACATATTCGAATCCTACAACACTTTTTACACTCTTCCGTCAGTTCGGACACACAAGTTTGCGAAAATTATGCACAACTGGAATGTAAAACTCTACGGGGTGGCAAATGGATCAAACTCATGTGTCTAACACCCAAGACTTTTTGATTCAAGCTGTTTTACTGCACCGTGTACGTGTCGTTTTTATTTAAATGTGCCAAAATAATGAAAAGTTGTCAAGGATGACCTGTTATTTTAATTTGGTACACTAAAGCACTGAATGTTCTTAGTTTGTACAGAAATCTCGCACATATGTTGACGTGTGGCCTTTTTTGTCTATATTTTAATCTTGTTTTTATTTGATTTTTTTTTTTTTACGACTGTCCTGATATGATTGTACGGCTGCTTATTGAAAGGTTCTCACATGCGTAGCTTGTGATTATTACAGTTTAGTACTGCAAGGGAATCCTGTCATATCTAGTATTCATTAACCAGTGTGCTAATGTGCAGTGAGTGGTATTGTTTGCAGGCCGAACCCACTTTTGATGGGTTTTTCAACATTATCTGATGGCATTGATTCACAGCAGGATTGTGAATTCATTTCATTTGGTTCCTGTTGGTGTATTTGCTTTTTTATATATATATATTTGGGGGGGGGGGAGGGTGACCGACTGAAGGAAATGTTCAGTATAATGATCAATTTAATCAATATTTATATTTCATAAAAGGTCTTAAATAAGACTAGGGGTTCAAATCCAAACCTTTCTGTTGTATACATTTTTTTTATTGTTGTTGCGATTAAAAAATCAGGCGGATTATGGTGGACTGAATTGTTTCAACGATATTTCCATGGATTAAGATATGCTGGAGTAATAACCATTTTCAAAATACTTTTGGACTGTTATGTATGCTTGTGGTGACTGATCTGAAAAATGTTCCCTGTCCTGGGTCACGCAGAACTATTAAAAGCAGTTTACCAAATGATATTTTACCGGATTGTTGGAGACATTTCCATGTTTTGTGACTGAGGACTAAATCATTTGAGTGGTAAATTATTTAAAATAAGTCATTTTTTGACTTGTTGAAGAGGTCAAAACATGCCACATTTTTTACGCCTGAGTCTGTGTGGCATTTTTAAAATGTTATGAATCTCAGTCTGTTAGGATTCCCCCGTAAGGTGCGATCATATTAGCTTGTCCAATATTAATTTATGTAAAATTATGTAAAATTTCTTGGGCAAAAAAAAAGTCCATTGTCAATAGTGTAGTGATGCATGAAGCACAGCTCACAACGGTGTCGCTTTCAAACCAAGCAGCTTTCTGTTGGTAAAAGCGGTGAATTTGCGTGAGCATCTCTGCATGCGGGCATCTTTACGAAATTACCAATCGCGCAAATACCTATTGAAGTGACACGATTTCAACAGAGAAAATTTGTCGAACAAGGATAGCTGAATGTGACCGCATCTTCAATCGTCAAAAGGCAAAATGTGGCTGTATACGGGTAGAGGCTTTTGTTGCCTGATTGAAAAACAACAGCCTTCCTTTTGTTTGAGTAGGAATTGTAAAAAAAATTGTCATTATTTTTGGTGCTTGACTCTTGAAACATAAACATGCACACCTGTTCTCACATACAAACATCTACTGAGTAGTTCGAGTGACGTGTCTGTGTTTGGAATGGAAATAATGCGCACAGCCTTTAATTCAGAGTAGCCTGTTAGGACGCCATCTTTTAATTTGTTAGAAAAGGTACTACTGGAAATGGAATTATTATTTGCCCATTTCGGGCCACAGACGGGGGTTATTTAACTGTAAATGAGCACGATAGAAAACTGTACAGTGTGTGTTCTCTGATCTCTCCAGCACGTCTCTCTCTCTTTTATTTTCTTTCAGGCGCTGTGCTGTCATATTGTTCAAATAACATGTTCTTTGCATTCAATAAATTTCGCATGGCCTCATTTGCAGCTTGCTGATTATTCTTTAACATTGTATATTAACATGCATACTAAAATTGTTGTAGTGCACACTTAAGTACTAGGCCTATATAGAAGTAGTAAGTGCAAGAATAATGATACAAGGTTTCTAGTACTCAAAAGTGCCTCTAATTAAAGAATCACTCTTGAATATTCATGACCAAATGTCCTGTCAAGCGAAAATATGTCTAAAAAAAAACAAAAAAAATCCTGCAAGTCCATTCGAAAAGTGTTGGCGTAAACAAAGGTAAATTTTGTGTTGTTTTTGGAGGCAACATTGTACATTTTTAGTACGTTTTCATGAACATTTAACACTTAATTAATAACACATTAACAATTAATGTAACAAGTATGACATTACAAGTAACATGCATAATGTAATCAGATTACTTTTTTGATGTTACGAGTAGTAACGCATTAAAAGTAACATGCATAATGTAATCAGATTACTTTTTGATGTAACGAGCAATGCATTACAAATCACATGCATTACATAATCAGATTAATTTGTTGATGTAACGAGCAATGCGTTACAAATAACGTGCATTACATAATCTAATCAGATTACTTTTTTGTTATGAGTAGTAACGCGTTAAAAGTAACATGCATAACGTAATCAAATTACATTTTTGATGTAACGAGCAACACATTACAAGTAACATGCATTACATAATCAGATTACTTTTTGATATTACAAGTGGTAAAGCATTAAAAGTAACATGCATTACGTAATCAGATTACTTTTTTGATGTAGCTGCAAATTACATTCTAATAACACAAATACATTTATTTACAACCAAAAAAGTTACTGCAGATGAAGTATTTTCAAAAACAACAGTCACAGTAATAGTATGATGTGTAGCTAAAATATAGCAAGTGATGCATGATGATTAATCAGAATTTCCTCCCAATCTAAAATAAATACTTGAAAATATAACAATGATATGACTTACAAGATGCAACTTGATGTAAAAGTTGATGTATTTTATTTTACCAGCAAGAGTCTCCTATGATAGATGGATGGCCAGTTGCCACTTTTGGAGAGGCGGTATTAACATTAAGTGACATGGCATCTGACGCGTAGAAGCCAATGGCACATGTCACTATGCGTATTGGCACATCCGGTGGCACATCCGGTCTTCATTGGCATATGCCAGTGGATAGTGGCATGTGCCAGTGGTGGATAGTGGCATGTGTCACTGACATCGCGACACACTGACATGACACCTGACTGACACCGAGTCGCGGAACATCCGTGTTGCGACACCTCCAGTAGTAATTGACAGATTAATCGTAAACGTAATTGTGGAACAAAATCCTAAATAAATAGCCTAATTTTGTGATATTTAAAATATCAATTAAAGTGCATTAATATTTTTTTCAAACGTGTTATTTGTGTCATATTTGATTGGTATGTGCGTGCCACTGAATGTTTTGTAATACCAGTGCGACTTTATGTTGTTTATCTCGCAAAGTCACAAACTGCCCATTCTAGGAAAGACACGAAATAAATCTATCATGGGTCACTACGAATAACGTATTAACAGTCGCGTCCGTTACTGTGTAAACCTTTATTTTTGCGCGATGCTGCACAGTCGCACGCCAGTAGGTGTCAGAATAAGCGAGTGTAACACAAGCCATCGCAAGATTCTCATCTGTGTGGCTTTAATATTTCAAAAATAATTGTATCGAATTATGTACGTTGTAGGCTACACATTTAACTTAACTTAAAAATCATATTTTTTGACAGCATAAAGCAAATTGTTATGCAAGTGGCATGACGCAATCCATTGGCACATCTCACGTTTTAGTGACACATGCCAATATCCACTGGTATGCCAGTTGGCCTGTGTCACTAAAACTGACATGTCTCTTTATGTTGTGGCACCTCCAGTAGTGACACCTGCAGCTGTCTGCCGGAGTATAATGTAGATTATGTAACATATGCACATAGACATAGTTAATTTATACAACAAAAAAATATTTTATTTATTGAATAATTCCATAAAATAATTTTTGAAATATTAAAGGTAGCCTACTGAGAAAGGTCCTGCGCGACCGAACGTTTGTTGAATTTTTAAAATGCACTAAGCACTTTTTTGCACTTGTATAAATAAAGAATATTGCTAGTAGCTCGGTATAGGCCTAGGCCTACTCCTTTTCAGATACATAGCCTAACAAACAAATGATTTTTAATAAACACAATTTTTTTACACTTTTTGGAAGGACTTGAAACAGATGGGAATCTGATAGAATGGGCAGTTTGTGACTTTGCGAGATAAACAACATAAAGTCGCACTGGTATTACAAAACATTCAGTGGCACGCACATACCAATCAAATACAGACGTGACACAAATAACATGTTTGAAAAAATATTAATGCACTTTAATTCGTTTAATCGATATTTTAAATATCACAAAATTAGGCTATTTATTTAGGATTTTGTGCCACAATTACGTTTACGATTAATCTGTCAATCACTACTGGAGGTGTCTCGCAAGTTGCAACACGGATGTTCCGCGACTCGGTGTCAGTCAGGTGTCATGTCAGTGTCAGTGTGTCGCGATGTCAGTGACACATGCCACTATCCACCACTGGCACATGCCAATAATGTCAGTGACACATGCCACTATCCACTGGCATATGCCAGTGAAGACCGGATGTGCCACCGGATGTGCCAATACGCCACTGGCACATGCCAATAATGTCAGTGACACATGCCACTATCCACTGGCATATGCCAGTGAATACCGGATGTGCCACCGGATGTGCCAATACGCATAGTGACATGTGCCATTGGCTTCTGTGCGTCAGATGCCATGTCACTTAATGTTAAAACTGCTACTGGAGTTTTGGCAGTGTATAGAAATAATACACTAGTGGTTATGTGCAACAGTGCAATCAAAACCCATACATACGCAAAATGGCTTTTTGAATAGGTCTCCACTGTAGTGACCTCTATTCGTAAAAGGGTTAATTTAGCGTCCCATTCGTTGACAACCATAAACATTCAACGCACTCAGGCTCAGTCAGCTTGCTGACGAATCTGGAATTTCGGTCAAATGCAGGCTATATTTGCAGTGTATGTAGGCAATATGATTCAAATGGTTATTTGTGTATGTAGATATGCATTAGGCTACTTTAACGAAAATAATGAGTTGTAGCTGTAGTGGATTTTTCCCTAAACCTGACCATCTAGCGTCTGTAAATCGACACTTAATAAATAAATCTGGCGTCTTCAAATTGACACCCATAGCGTCTTCCAATCGACACCCATATAGCGTCTTCCAATCGACACTTAATAACCTTTATACTCTAGCTCTCTGCGTCTTCTGTCGACAACTGGCCGAGTCTCTGGGATCATGCCTATGTTCCAACAGCCCTATGTTCCCACAAATGGCCTACCCCTGACCCCACCCCTAAACCTACCCGTAACTGGGGTTTAGAAAAATTCGTTAAAAAAAAAAATTCTTAGAAATGTGGGAACATAGGGCCGTGGGAACATAAAGGCCCATTCACACCGGACGCCGAAGCGGCGCGGAACGGAGGCCGCTTCCTTTCGGCGCCCATGTTAACCTATGGTGTCGTTCACACCAGACACGGAGCGCCGCGGCATGCCGCGGCCGGCCCGCGCCGTGAAGCGCCAGTTTCGGCGTCTGGTCTATTTTTTGCGCGAGCCGCGAGTGATTCGCGTCCATTCCGGCAGGAAGTCACACCAAGAAACACGAGACATCCGGTCAATTGTCAAAATATAAGCAATTTTCAAATTAAAATACCGCGAGTATTAACAAAAAGTATTAATACAAGAAGTGTACAAACTTCTTGGTTACAGAAACATTATGTATTCATTTTATGAGGTTACTTACTTACCCATGATGTAAAAAAATAGCTCTGAATAAACAACAACTGAGCAGAAGCTTGTAGACCGCCGCGGAGAATACGCGTCTAGTGTGAACAGGCAGGCGCCGGACCGCGCGTGATTTTCCGTTCCGCGTCGCTTCGGCGTCCTGTGTGAACCAGGGGTAATCACTCGCGGCTCGCGCAAAAAATAGACCAGACGCCGAAACTGGCGCTTCACGGCGCGGGTCGGCCGCGGCGCTCCGCGTCTGGTGTGAACGACACCATAGGTTAACATGGGCGCCGCTTCGGCGTCCGGTGTGAATGGGCCGTAACTCAGTGGTTCTCAACCCTGCCCCTGAAGGACCCCCAACACTGCACATTTTCTTTGTCTCCCTAATCAAAACACACCTGATTCAACTCATCAGCTCATTAACCCATGTGATAATGAGCTAATGAGTTGAATCAGGTGTGTTTGATAAGGGAGACCATAGACTGTAAAAAAAGATGGACGACGCCCCTTCGCTCTCTTCCATTGATGAGAACTGAAGCCGCCAGAGTCCTGATATGGCGCTGACATATTGGAACTTGAGTCTGCGCAGTAGCGATCTCGGGACCAGACCTGCGCAGTAGCGATCTCGGGACCAGACCTGCGCAGTAGTGAGCAGGAAGTAAAGCCGCGAAATCAGCGCTCCGCCCTCACTCTCGCAGCACTCAGGGAGAGTGGATTCTGCACACTTTTTTAAAAATTGATTGCAGTACGACAAGAGACTTGTTAAAATAAAGTAAATACAATCTCCTCAGTCCTCCGAAGATCCCGAAAAAATGTCCGTTGGTGCTTCAGTGACTACTTCGCTCGAGAACCTGTCAATCACAGCTGTCAATCATGACGTTACACCACCGCATCACGTAACTAACTAAAAACCAACTTATTTTTGAAACAGACACTTGAACTCACACCAGCGTGATAAAAACGACAGCAAATGAAAGAAACCACCTTTGGAAAAAAAGATATTTGAAGTGTAATTTAATTGTTTAGTTGGTCTCACGTCCCGTTGAATAACACGGGGAGGCGGGGCTTATGACCTATACTAGGCCCAGTCACCGGGGGGTGATCGAGACGTTTTGGCTTCACTTTTCAGGGCTTGTGCGGCACGCTTGAGGGAGACAAAGAAAACGTGCAGTGTTGGGGGTCCTTCAGGGGCAGGGTTGAGAACCACTGCTCTAACTTACTTGCTTCCCTAAACTGACCTACTGCGCAACAGTAATAACAGACAGACTTTCAGCAAATATATTTCCCCACTGTTTGATTGGTTCTTAATATGCAAACCCCTCTGTTACTAGGTAAAGCAAACTTTGTTTATTTTTACTTAATTTGTTAATCACAAGATTCTAACAGACTGTCTAGTTTCATTTCCCAAACACATGCACACGCTCAAAGTCACAAGTTTTCCATTGGTTTTGTACATCCTGTTCAAATGTTAGATGTTAAATAAGGTTAGATGTTAGAAACATGGTTAGTTTAATGTACAGTTTAACATTTCCACGCCATAGCTATTGCGGAATAAACGAATAAAGTATAGTACCAGTTTCAGCAATCGTTCTCCCTCAAAGTTTGTATGGCACGCCCAACTCGGAAACTCGGGTATCAAGATTTTCTCCGAGTTTCCAGAGATTAACTTGACAAGTTCGTGTCCTATTTTCTTACAAGGAAATTCGTTGTTATGATCATTCCGATTGCTTTAAGTACACGGCTCATCATCCATACTATATCTGATAATTTCACAATCATTAAGCATTGACAGACTGGTGATTCATGAGCAGGATGTGACGGTGTCTCTCTCAGGTGTTGGGTCACGCACACATAGACACACACACAGACACACGCTCAGTCAGACTCACTCGGAGTGAACACACATGAGCGACAATTATTCAGCCATTCAAGAGCATTTCTGACATCTCTGGTGAGTTGATTTATGCTGTAATAATATTTGTTTAGGCTAATTTAGTAGAATGAAAGACCTAAATGCTTAATTAGGCGCTAGTCTTTCTGTAAAGGTGCGCTTCTTAGGGTTTAGTGAATCCATGCATGTTACCTAGACTATGTATTATTGATCAAGAAAATTTCAGGAAAACAGGGTCACAATTTTGATTAGGGTCCATTTCTCACTGTTAACTTGACTTTTGTCTCAATAAACTCCTTATTAGGCTACTGCTTATTAATAGTTAGTAAGGTAGTTGGTCAAGTTTAAGTATTGGTTGGATCAAGGGATGTAGAATATGGTCATGAAGAATAAGGCATTAATATGTGCTTTGTAAGTACTAATAAACAGCCAGTATCCTAGTAATATGCATGCTAAGAAGTGGGAGTTGGACCCTAAACTAAAGTGTTACCCAAAAGTTACACATAAAAAGTCTAAATGGCACTGGATTAGATACTAGTATCAAACTAAGTGTCATTAATTTTAAAGAACGATAACACAAGAAGAACTTTAGAAGAACTGATTAATATATTGAACACAAATTACAAATGTCATTTCAAAAATAAGCATTTTTTTCTTCCTATTTTGTGATTTAATGCGATGTAATACACATTTTAAGTGTGACTCTTAAAAATAAAGGTTCCAAAATGTTTTGTTTTTTTTCCAGCAATTGCATAGATTAAAAGAACCATGTCTGGTTCCCCAAAGAACCTTTCAGTAAACAGTTCTAAAAAATAACTCTTCTAAGTGTGAAGAACATTTTATTAATCTTTTCCACTATAAAGAACCATTTGTGGAATGGAAAGGTTCCATGGATGTTGAAGGTTCTTCATGGAACCATAATTGCAGATAAAGAACCTTTATTTGTGAGTGTACACACATCACACATAAAACACTGAGGTAAACTCAACAGCGTCTCAAGTCCTGCTCTGACTTGCCTGAACGCTAGAAGGGAATGTTCCTCTTTTTGTTGTTGTTTTACGCCCATCTGTTTTCCCAGGTCTTCATATGATGCACCTACTCACCTGTGTTTTTAGTTTAAGTACCATTTTTTTTAGTGTCTTTGTGAATATATTCTGTAGTCGTGCCACAATAGCATTTTGTTGTTGTTGTTCTACAAAGAGCTTTAATCTTTAGCTGATGATGGAAGCCACCTTCAGCATTCACTATTATTAAGCGTATTTGTTTTAGTGAATTGTACGAACAAAGGCCAAACTGGGTGTGTTTTTCCTCATAAATGGTTTCGCAATGCGAGTGACACATGGAGTGTCATTGGAAGGCTGCAGGTTAATAAATTACAAAGCTTTTCAGTTCAACCTGAACCATTTGAATACTCAGGAACTATGTTCCTATACAGTTCAATTATAAAGGCCTCTAGTTATACATGAAGCTGGAATTACCAGTTGCTAAATGTGCGAAATGACAGAATGACAAGAGATATTAAAAAGATTTTCTAGCTCTAATCTTTGCAATTCCCTTGACGAGTCGTCGGGGTCTTTAGATGAGCTATCATTGATATCACTTCCTGTTATTTTTTTTTTTACATTAATTGGTTAAAGAATAAATTAAATATTATTTCTGATAAAGTAAAAATAAATAAAAAATCTGATATTTATAACATTTCAAAATAATAATAAATAATAATAATCTTAATAAAAATGAAATATTATGCCAAAGAATTTTTGAGAATTTTTTAAGGAATTCATTCTTTTAATGAAGCCTTTTTTCATATTAAAAAATATTAAAATAATTGAAAAACGTATTCATCATTAAAATGTTTATTTATTTACTATATATATATATCTATATATATAGTAAGGTCGGAAGGCAAAATGATGAGATCCCTTCATTTGATGGATTTGTGAAGGCTGCATAGATGCATCCTTCACTGCCTTTGATATCCCACAATCCTGTGCGTTCCATTCCGTGACAGTTGAGCTAAATAAATATAAATATGGCATCTGAAAGTTGCGGTGTCTGGTCAGTTTGTGTGTAAATGTGCGTTTTTGACCATTTCTGATGTCATTTCTAGCTAAAAATGACTATTGTAGTAAATAAATATTTGCTTAGTTTTCACCAAAGCTCGCTCTATTTTGCTGTAGATCATTAAACCATTACGCTGCCTCAAGCCTATCAGTTTTGTGAGGGGCCTTCATGCGCAAACGCTGCCTACAAAGTCATTACCTGATAAGGCAGCGAGGCAACAAGTCAGCTGCCTAATTAGTCTACCAGCCCTGTGAGCATGTGAACAGGTGGGAGAGGCTCGTCCGATAAGTTCTTACTCAGCAATAATTGGATTTGATGAACACTCTTTAAAGGCACGAGTAACAGCAAGCCTGTCTGCCAGAATGACTAACCAGAATTCTGTTTTGAATTAGGCGAAGTAAATCATGCTCACTGATTTTTTGCAAATAAAATTCTCCTCACATTCTCCTCAGTGCTCTTATCATGCCTGACTTCCAAAAATGAGCTATTTTTACATTTATTTTCAGGTTGTTATCTCTTGGTCTCGAACTTTTGGATGTTGCTCAATCGAACACGCAAGACAAGAGCATCTCGTTTGAATGTAAACATTTCAAACATGATGACTGTTGCGAATTATCCCACACGCGAACATGCAACGGTGTTTAAGCGAGTTTTCGGCCTCAGGCATCAACAATTTCAGGTATCCTCCTAGTACCCTAATCCGCACATGTCTCAGCCTGCCTCCTTGCTCACATTCAGTCCGAACCGAGTGGGAAAACGGCCCGTGTTTCTTGTTTTCAACCGCAAACGATTGCTGTGATCTGTTAGCGCGCTGTTTTGTTGCAACAACAATGAGTCACCGTTGAATTCCTGGTGTTAAATACAGTATTGCGAAGAATGTTTAGGTAAAGCCGCTTTGAGTCGAGGTGTTTGCTAAGGGATGAGTTTGAGTGGAGGATTTTGTTTTCTTTTATCACCCCCCTGTTGAAATCTAATGGTTCAGTGCACTTCGTGCAGGAACAGGCCTTCAAGTGAATCTTCGTGTTTGGGAAGTGGGATCATGTGTGTGTTTTGAAATAGATCTCAGTGTAACGTGTGTTTTTGTTCTACAGATGTAGACGGGACAGTGGACAAGGTTTATTTCCACTCCTTCAGCATCCAGCATCATGGACTACCACTTTTGGTCACAAAAACTCCCAAATGATGAACGTATTTGTTGGATACGGACGCCTACATATAGCCCAATCTACTATGGAAAAACATGAGTTAAAAGCTGACTGTTAAATATGCAAAATATTGAAGTTATCATTTTGTAGTTTTTTTTTTTCTTTTTTTTAAGTGAAGAACAAAGTCATGTATTATCCTCTGTTATTCTTCATCGTTCTGCATGGCATCTTTCTGACATTTGCCTACACTGGATGGAGCAATCTGAATAGCACCCCCCGAAAAAGCATTCAGTATGAAGGTAAGAGTCTTCCTTGAGTTTACAATTGAGAACAAATGTAAACTAAATATCAACATTAGCATATGTAGCAAATACAGCACACAAATCTCAAATCTCATCTCTTTTTCTATTAGATATGTTATAGAAAACATAAAAGTACACAACCGATGTCTGTACATCAACTTATTAGGGTGATTTTGACATGTGACACCTCTTGAAGTCTTGAACTTTTTGTCTGTATCTTGTAATAAAAATATATGACAATGTAAATCACAATTTTGACTCAATCTATCAAAATTATATTTAAATAACTGATTTTAATTTAATTTCTAAACCAAAAACCTACTAAAAATATTTAAACGTCACTAAATAATTTCATAAAATGTCCTTAATTTTTACACAAATTGTAGGGTTGAGTGCATTCATCAAGGCTCAATAGTCAAATCTGTTATTGTAAGAATAAAATATCAAA
Organism: Rutilus rutilus; assembly: GCF_951802725.1. Lineage (NCBI taxonomy): Eukaryota > Metazoa > Chordata > Actinopteri > Cypriniformes > Leuciscidae > Rutilus > Rutilus rutilus. The sequence continues at coordinate 29,585,682 of NC_140222.1, read as the reverse complement.
CAAATATTTTGCTTTCTAAAAAGTAGTTTTCATATACTAGTTTATCAATAACTACAAAAGAACATTTGCAGCTCTGTTACTTGCAACACATTCTGCCATTGTTTTTTTTAATGTAAAAAATATATATATTTATTTATTTTATAATCCTGAAAATACATCAAAAAAGTTATGTTTATTGCTAGGAACTTACAAAATTACAAAAAGCAGGGTTTTTAGTATGTAGACATGTCGCCAAATGTTGGTAACAGGTTTGAAAATCCCCATAGTGCGCAACAGTCGATTTCCAGAAGTAAAAGTCATCATTTCATCATCATTCATTTTCTCCATACAGAAATTTATTTTGAACTATAACTTATAAACCTTTAAAGACAGACCTACTGTTAGCTACGAGGTTGTTAATCGATAGTATTTGCTTGCGTTGAAGCCATTAGCCCGCATTATTTCAACTTAGTTTTAAAATAATCGTGTTTAACGGGAATTTGTGGTGAAAACTACATTACCCATAATGCTGTACAGAAAATTCCACCAATCAGAGAGTTCGAAAGGATCAAAATGCAAGCTCTTTAGCTCCGCCCACTCACATGAAGCACTGTGAATGGTGTCTCCCTATAGTATGCTCTCAAAATACTTAAATATTTGTGCATGTATGTATATGTGTGTATATATATATATATATATATATATATATTTTGCAATAAACTTAAAATATTTAGTTTTTATAATTATAGTCAACATTTTTTAAACAAGTAGTTTTATATATCTCTATTGTTTTTAATTCGATTATGCAGTTCGCAATGCTTCATGGGATTGTAGTTCTTTCCCTCACTAAAGCCGTTAAGTACACAGTCTTGTAGTACCGTTGTATTTTTATCCAATTTTCAAAAACTTTTTTGCTTCAAATCAAAGTTTGTAATGTTATGATTCACCTCGTGGCTGGTTGGCTTGGTTCATGGCTGATAACGCTTTAATGAAGACTTTTTTTTTTTAAATCCCTATAGAAAAATTGGTAACACTTTAGTTTAGGGTCCAATTCTCACTATTAACTAGTTTCTTATTAGCATGCATATAACTAGGATACTGGCTGTTTATTAGTACTTATAAAGCATATATTAATGCCTTATTCTGCATGACCATATTCTACATCCCTTGATCCAACCCAATACCTAAACTTAACAACTAACTATTAATAAGCAGTAATTAGGAGTTTATTAAGGCAAAAGTCATAGTTAATAGTGAGAATTGGACCCTAATCTAAAAAGTGTGACCGAAAAAATACTTCCGGAACAAGTGCTGCTGAAAAAGAGGGCGAACGCTGTTGCACTCTATAGCAAATGAATGAAAAATAAAACCTCCTGCATGTTCACATATATATTTAATATTTACTTTGACCTCCTGTGGTTGCTGATCAAACATCTTCCGAAGGTTAAGCACTTCCTTTAGAGTTTAACTCTAATTGGACCATGTTCGTGTTTGGCTATAATACTTCACTGACAAATAGAAAACTCATTGTTATTCTACATGCGTTTATGTTTTTGTCCTTAGATAACCATGTGATCATGTTTAAAGAGGAAGGTGTCTGGAATTACTCCACAATGCTGATTAGGGAGGATCTGGGTTTGCTGGTGTTGGGGGCGAGAGAGGCCGTCTACGCCCTTGACATAAATGATATCTCCGTTGCCAAGTCTAAGGTGCCGGTTTGATTTCCTTTCCTTTATCTTTTGGCAACAACAAGACAGAATTCTTCCACCCTGTTTCAAAAAAGCACATCTGTATAGTCTGTATTGATTTCTCTCCACCCATCAGGTGCTTTGGAAGGTTACAGGAGAGAAACAAAAGGAGTGCACCTCCAAAGGAAAACATCCTGACGTGAGTAAAGATCTCTGTCATCTGCCACACATTCTCACAAAGACACATAAACACATCAGCTTAAATACTTTGAACAGGGGAGTTTGTTTTTCTATATGATATCAAAAATCGGATTACCTTTTCAGATCGACTGTCATAATTATGTACGGATACTGCATCAAATGAACAACAGCATGATGTACGTGTGCGGAACAAACGCCTTTAGCCCAACCTGCGATTACATAGTAAGTGACATAGTAAAAATATTTTAATATTTACACATTTCCTATATTATTATATTTAATCATTTTAAATATAAATCCTTAATTTTATTATGAACATGAAATAATTGGCTTTTACATTGTCATTCTACTGTTGCATTTCGCAATCACTTTCTTCCTGGTATGAGATTAGGGACGTCAGACTCAGGTGTCATGTCATCCATCAAGCGCTTGTGTAATAGTGCTAAAAAACAAGATAAAAAACCTTGCGTTCATTGCATTTGTTTGAACAGACGTACAATGATGGGCGGCTGAAGCTGGAGGGAAAGCTGGAAGACGGGAGGGGGAAATGTCCTTTCGATCCGTTCCAGAGATCCTCTTCTGTTATGGTTGGTATGTATGTCGTCCATGCAGGTTTTTTTAGCAGTTTAAAGTGTCCTTTTATGCTTTTTCGAATATTACCTTTCATGCATTGTGTAATATAGCTGTTTGTGAAGGTAAAAGGTCAGAAAAGTTTTAAAGATCAAAGTGCACGACAAATTAAGATGTTGTCTCTTAAAAGAAAGAATCGATTTAAACTGCCGAAAAGAGTCGTCAGCAATTCAAGTCTCACTTCCTGTAACAAACCTACGTAATAATGTAAGAAATTTGCATAATGCCAGTCTACGGTCTTCATTGGCTGCCCGTGAACAGCCCTCAAACATTGTAGTTGTAGCTGAGACTGGAAGAGTTTGATTTGTGTTGTTGACATTTCGGGAACACAGTTATCTTTGCTGCTAAAGCAAATCCACTTTGCATGCACTTCCGAAGGATGAGGACTCGCTGTCTGGTATTATTGTGTATCGAGTGCTGAGGAAGCCTCTAGAGCTGAAATTCAGATATGGTAATGGGCGTTTCGTTTCCGACACGCACTTTAAGTGGTAGACCAATCACAACAGACTGGGCCATCTGACCAATCAGAGCAGAGTAGACTAATGACATCAGACTGAACCATCTGACCAATCAGAGCAAAGTAGACCAATCACAACAGACTGGGCCGTCTGACCAATCAGAGCAGAGTAGACCAATCACAACAGACTGGGCCATCTGACCAATCAGAGCAGAGTAGACCCATCACAACTGACTGGGCCATCTGACCAATCAGAGCAGAGTAGACCAATCATAACAGACTGGGCCATCTGACCATTCAGAGCAGAGTAGCCCAATCATAACAGACTGGGCCATCTGACCAATCAGAACAGTGTAGACCAATGACATCAGACTGAACCATCTGACCAATCAGAGCAGAGTAGACCTATCACAACAGACTGAGCCATCTGACCAATCAGAGCAGAGTAGACCAATCACAACAGGCTGAGCCATCTGACCAATCAGAGCAGAGTAGACCAATCATAACAGACTGAGCCATGTGACCAATCAGAGCAGAGTAGACCAATCATAACAGACTGGGCCATCTGACCAATCAGAGCAGAGTAGACCCATCACAACTGACTGGGCCATCTGACCAATCAGAGCAGAGTAGACCAATCATAACAGACTGGGCCATCTGACCAATCAGAACAGTGTAGACCAATGACATCAGACTGAACCATCTGACCAATCAGAGCAGAGTAGCCCAATCATAACAGACTGGGCCATCTGACCAATCAGAACAGTGTAGACCAATGACATCAGACTGAACCATCTGACCAATCAGAGCAGAGTGGAAGGTTTTAGAGAGACTGAATCTTCAAACTAAGTGTTTTCAGACTCTTTGAGAAAAGATGTGGTGTGCAATGTTTATTATGAGAAAATTGTAAACCTTTTGCAGGAGACTTCCAAAACAAAGTTCGGAACCTTTAAAATAACATAATATAGGCACTTTAAATGCATTGTGGAGGGGAAACATATTTATATATAAATGTATTAATTTATTTTTCCATAGATGAAGACCTGTATTCTGCCACGTCCTTAAACTTCCTGGGTTCGGACCCGGTCCTACTCCGCACCTCTCCCATTATACTGCGCACAGGGTTAAGGAGCTTCAATGGTATGTCAGACGTGATGACAAGACTTCCTCCAGGAAACAAAGATTAATTACAGGCTTTTATTATTCTAATTGTACATTAATAAAAGGCTTTGTGTAAATAATATTCTAGTATTTATTAATATTTTGAATGAGCTTTTTTGAATTATTCTCATTTTAATTTTATGTGCTTTTGTCGTTTTTTAGTTAAACAAATATTTCTATTTTGCTTTTATTTATTTCTATTTCAGTTTTAGTAATTCTACATCAACTTAAAGTTAGTGTTTTTTAGTAATTTACTATTAAGTTTGTAATTGTTAGTCATTTCAAATTTTAAGGGGGTTTTTTATGCACGATTTATATAACATTTTTAGCTATTTTCAGTTATATAAAACAACTTTTAATAGTTTTATTTTTAGTTCACAATAACAACTGCTCCGAACATAGTGAAAAATCACATTTCTTTACCCACTCAAGAGCCAAGCTTCGTCTACATGGACGTGGTCCCAGAAAGTGAGGACAGCCCTGAGGGCGACGATGACAAAGTCTACATGTTCTTCAGTGAGAACGCCGTGGAGTACGACTTCTACAACAAGCTTGTGGTGTCGCGTGTCGCCAGAGTCTGCAAGGTAACACTTCACTGGTGCCTTTAACCGGTGCAAACGGAAGGATTTCGCATATTTTGCCCTGGTCTTGTAAAGACTTTTGTCATTTTCCCGTTTTACAGGGTGATATGGGTGGTCTAAGGACCCTCCAAAGGAGATGGACCTCCTTTTTGAAGGCTCGTCTGGACTGCTCTGTCCCTGAGCCCAGTCTGCCCTACGTCATACAGGACGTCTTCCATGTCCGCCACAAGAAATGGAGGAAAAGTGTCTTTTACGCTGTCTTCACCTCTCAATCGTAAGTTTTGTCCTGCGTGGTCTTTTTAAAAAAATCTGAATTCACTCATTCATTCAGTTGACAGTTGTGTTTGTGTATGCAGGAGCTCAACAGATCAGTCTTCAGCGGTATGTGCATTTAATGTAACCGACATCAGCGAGGTGTTCTCACGTGGCAAATTTAAGACGGAGGTGAGCGTGGAAATGTCTGATGTGAAGTGGGTCACGTACAACGGAGAGCTTCCTGTCCCCCGACCAGGAGCTGTGAGTGGTCATTAATAGTCTTATATAGTCTTTAAGGGGATGTATGTAATATTTAAGATGTTAAAATAGTTAAAAACTACCATGTACCAGAATTTTTTTGATATACTATGGTTTACTTTAAGAACCTTATTTATATAACATGGTATTTAAATTCAGCTGTAACGAATGTCAAATAATATACTGATATTATCCCCCCAAAAATTGTATATTTATAAGTAAGGGTTAGGCATGTAAAAAAAAAAAATCTAATTTTTCATGTGCAATATTCACAGTGCATCAACAACGCAGCGAGGAGTTTGGGAATAAAAGGGTCGCTGGATCTCCCTGATAAAACCCTACAGTTCATCCGAGACCGGCCTCTCATGGACGACGCGGTCCGTCCAATCACAGGCAAGCCCTTGCTGCTCAAGCGAGGCCCGTTGTTGACCCGTCTTGTGGTAGACGTCGTAACTGCATCGGACGGACAGTCCTATCCTGTGATGTTTGTCGGCACTGGTGAGATTCCCTTTAGCCTCTAGGGCGGAGCAGCTCTTAAAAGTCAGTTAGAGGGTGTGTGTAAACTGTCATTCAGAGGAATGTTAATTGTACCTTGGACTGAGCTATTGAATTTTTTTTTTGTTTTTTTTTTTGAGTAGTGTTAAAAAGCTGGATGTAGAATTTTGTTTTCATAGTGAAAGTCAATTGTTTTCTGTTTTCCATCAGAAAACGGTTATGTGCAGAAAGCTGTGAACTATGATGGAGAAATACATGTCATTGAGGAAGTTAAATTGTTTCAGAACACTGAGCCGATTGACATCCTACGACTTAACCAGAATCAGGTACGCAATACTGGGGATGCGTATAGATAAGAGTTGCTAATTCAATTCTATTCAGATTTGATTTAATTCTGATTCATTTGCTTGTAACTCACTTTAATGTTCATTTTGCTTCCATAAGAAACAGTATTAAAGGGGTCATATAATGCCATTTTTGTACAAGCTAATATGATTCTTTAGGGTCTAAATTAAAAGTTTGTAATATACTTTACTTAAAAATTCTCATTAGTATTGTAAGAAAACACTAATTTTACCTGGTCAAAAACAGCTGTTTTCAGCATGCCATTTAAGTGCATGTGTCTTTAAATGATAATGAGCTTTGCTCACCCCGCCCCTCTGTTCTGTGCGTACACCGTAACACAATAACCATAACGCGTTGTTCATTATAAACGTGGGATTATGAATTATATTGAGAACGTCGTACATAGAAAACATGCCGTAATGTACCCTGAGTGTAAACAGCCGCATTCATCGTGAAGCGTGCAGCAAGCGATTTGCAAAGATTAATATAAATATTAATATAAAGGTTAATAAAACGTTACACTCACTTCTTCTTCTGGAGGTGCAGCAGGAACACGAATAGTTGGTACCGATCCTTTTTTCAGGAGCAGCTTCTTAGCAAAACCAGCTTTATATTGACCTCGTTTGTAAAGCAGTCTGGTGTGTGAAAGGATTCGCGCAAACATGAAAGCATTGTCGTTGATCGTGGGGAATATTCCCTTCGAAAACAAACTCGGATTTAGGAACATCAAAATGACTGCTGTGTTCCTTATTACACCCAAGAACAGAACACCACAATCGCTTAGACGCCATTCTGCTCATAGACAGTGCTCCAGCGTATCAACAATGACCGCGCCGGTCCGCGCGGACTATGATTGACAGCTCGCTCACGAGCGAGGGCGGGTCTGTGTTGAAACGCTGCTGTCAATCAACAATCGTGGGAGGGGCGTCGATTTTGTGACGTCACAAAATCGAACGGCTTGATTTGAGAGATTGGAAAACATATAAGAAGATAAAAAAAAAAACACTGGATGGATTTTTATCATTTTATGATGGTTGTGTACAGGCACTGCCAACACACATTTCAGTACAATCAACTTGTAAAAGTGCATGTACCATTATATGACCCCTTTAACTAAGTAAGGAGTAATTTCCACATAATTACATTGTTTTTGTAATGACTCTTAATTGCTAATGATTAGAAAGCCTAAGTGGTGGATTATTTAGTTACATAGCTCATCATGAAAAAAATCATCATGAGTTGTCTGTCTGGTCCAGTTGTATGCAGGCTCTGCGTCTGGGGTTGTACAAATGCCCGTCAGCAACTGCAGTCGTTATTCTTCCTGTCTGGACTGTGTGCTGGCCAGAGACCCTTACTGTGCCTGGGACGTCACCGCTCTGCGGTGCTCTAGATTACCCACATCACCTGAGGTCGCAAAAGGGTAAGACACTCAAACACAAGAACAATCCCATATCAAGGAAGAATTGAGAAAAAAAAATCCTGTCGCTTACTCACCCTCATGTCATTCCAAAACAAAGACTTTCCCAAAACAGATTTTGTTTTTCAGCAAATAAAAAATAGTAATAATTTAAAATGTTAACATTTAATTAAAGGTGCAGTAAGCGATTTCTGAGAAAAACTGTTAATATTTGAAATCAACCCAAACAAACACACCCCTCCCTTTATTTTGCTCCGCCTCCAAAGAGCAAGTGTCTCTTTATCACAGCCGAAGCGAAGCAAAATAATGCTTTGCGCAAATTAACCTTTAATCAGTGTTGAAACCCCAATGGATTTTTCCTTCATTTTTTAAAAGTGTTAACTTCATCTCAGGGGCATGAAACTCTGTGACTTTTCCTAAATAATCTATCTAAACATGCACAAAAAACTGGGCTTGATTTGGTTGTTCTAAAGGTGTGTACATTTTTTTTTTTACCTTTTAAGGTGTTTGGGGTCAAAATGACCCCACATTGAAAATGAATGGGAAAATGAAAAAAATGACTTTTTTTTTTATTATTATTTGTCAAAAAAATAAAAGTAAATCCATTATAAATCTGAAAATTTCTACATAGAAACCAAGGTCTGGTCCTAGAGCATAAATAAAAAGTAGAGCGAACTTTTTATCTCACACACACACACACACACACACACACACACACACACACACACACACACACACACACACACACACACACACACACACACACACACACATAAACAAACACACAAATTTATGTGTTTGCAACAGAGAGCATTTTTACAGAAATTGGCAAATAAAATAAACAAAACTGGCATAAATCTAAAAAAAATTACATTTAAATCAAGGTCTGGTCCTAGAGCATAAACCCAAAGTGGAACAAACTTTCTATCTCATACACACACACACACACACACACACACACACACACACACAAACACTCACATGTATGTCACTGCAACAGAGAGCATTTTTATAGAAATTGGCAAATAAACAAAACTGGCATAAATCTAAAAAAAATTACATTTAAATCAAGGTCTGGTCCTAGAGCATAAACCCAAAGTGGAACGAACTTTCTATCTCATACACACACACACACACACACAAACACACACATGTATGTCACTGCAACAGAGAGCATTTTTATAGAAATTGGCAAATAAAATAAACAAAACTGGCATAAATCTGAAAAATGTCACATATGCAACATGGAACAAGCTTGTTCCACACACACACACACACACACACACACACACACACACACACACACACACACACACACACACACACACACACACACACACACACACATACACACACACACACACACACACAGACACAGACACAGACACACACACACACACACACACACAGTCATGTCATAGTGGTGACTTGTAATGTTTCTGCAAATGTATGTACAGTGTTGGGGAAGCTACTCTGAAACTGTAGTTTGACAAGCTACAAGCTACTCGTAAGTTAAAGTAGTTAAACTACAGTCAAGCTACCCTTTTGGAAAAGTAGTTAGCTACACTACAAGTTACTATCAAAAAGTAGCTAGCTACATTGAAACTACTTTTGATTTTTTTGAACAACGTATATTATAAATAACTGAATAAGTGTCTGAGGAATGTTTTAAGTAAAATATTTAGTGTTTAAAACAATGCAATACAATTATGATTTCAAAGAGTATTGTTTTATTACACACAACACTCAAATATCGTCTTGCTCCATCATGGATAATATGGGTGTGTCAACCCACTTCTGTACGTCAGTGAACCGTTAGCCGCAAGATGCGTGATTAAACAACAGGTGGCGGTAATGGCAAAAAAAATGTTTGTAATCTAACAAGAAGAAGAATATCCTTGTATCGCCAGAGAATGTCTAATATGGCGAGAACTTTCACTCTCAGTACACTTCCGGCTTCTGAACTGGTTGCAGTTCCTCTCTGATTACATATGAGGGCGCTCACAGGACGAGTGCAGAATGAATGGAGGTCTATGGCGCTATACCAATAAAAATCCACTTTTCTCAGGATATAATTTTTTGTCTAGTAATTTGAATGTTGAATTCGAAAGGAGATGCAAATTAAATTACACATTGCTGGGTGATGGATTTTTTTGAGTCACTTATTTGCTTTAAAAAGTATTTTAAAGTGTCAATGACGTCATACACATGTACGACCAGAGATACTGCTTCACGGCAATCCTTCACTCACTCTGGTGCGTTCGCGCTCTGCACTTTCTTTTCACTCGAGGCATCGACAACACAGCGGGCACAGGTAAACACACGTGCTAGAAGAGTTTTTGTTTTGTTTGTTTCTGGTCCCGCTGCGGATGACACGATGCCATCAAGCGGTATCTCTGGTCGTAATCAGTCCTTCACTGACCAATCAGCGTTCATTAGCAGAATGCTAGCGTGTTATGGGCAACAACAACTCAACCTGTAAGAAATCAAAAGGACATAAGTACTCGTTCATTCAACTTTCGACCTAAAACCCATGTTGAACTTGCAAAATCTACAATCAGATCTGAGATTTCTCAATGGCAATCGGGTGAAAGAGACAAATTTAGCTGTCTAGCCCCATTGACTCCCATTCATTTTGCACTCATGGCGATCGCCCCCAGTGGAACTCTGGTGGTACTACAACCAAAATTCGGTACAATAGAGCTTAATAGGGAGTGGGCAGGCTCTCCGTAGACGGGCTCTGGTATCGCGCTGATTCGCGCTGGCTCGACAACAAAACGCAATGTAGCTTTTGCTCGCGCTACACCACTACTTGCTGCAAAAAGTAGTTAGCTACTGGAAAAGCTACACTGTTTAAAAAGCAACTGAGCTACTGCCAAGCTACTGAAAAATGTAGTTAAGTTAGTAGCGTCGCTACTTGTAGTTAACTACTCCCCAACACTGTGTATGTATAATAATTTGATAATAATTATATAATTAATATTATATAATTATAATAATTAATAATTAATTTGATAATAATAATTTGATTTTTTATGTATTTCAAAATGTTTATATTAAAATATATATATCAAAGTTGTGAAGAGAAGTTGAATGAGTGAATGAATAGTTCTCTATGGCCCTCTATTGGATACATTTGGCCATTGGCCATTAATTCCTTACCCATAAGAAATACGTTTTTTCGACTAACCTTTAGATGGCAGTATTCTATCCCTAACACATAGAGCAATGTCCAAAAACTATTTAGATTTAATTAAGATCATCATTTAAGTGATTTTTTCTTTAAAAAATCATTTTTCATGAGCCAATTTATGGCCTAGTTATGTAATTGTGCAGTAAATAGGTAAAAAACTTCAAAATTTCCACAAAAACACAGCATAAATGTATAGTTGAGAAGTAAATAAAAAAAATTATATATAGTTTTCCATATAAAAAATGTATATTTCCTTATGCAATTGCTCTTTAAAAGTTTGGGGTCAAAATGACCCCAAACACCTTAAGTGTTATCCTTTTTTAACACTGATTAATGGTTAAAGTGAAGTTGACGAACAAACGACATGAACATTCAGTACACAAGAGTATACAAGCAGGAGTTCATTGTTAGTTGCCAGCAGCACACCAGCTCCAGACAAACATTGACACTCAAAACTCTCCTGTTACTATAGCTAACATCACAACAACTGATTGGCTCACTCTCTCTTCTCCCCATCATGAGTGGACACACCCATATTGCTGATTGGCTCACTCTCTTTCCTCCCCATCATGAGTGGACACGCCCCCTACTGCTGATTGGCTCACTCTCTTTCCTCCCCATCATGAGTGGACACACCCCCTACTGCTGATTGGCTCACTCTTTCCTCCCCATCACGAGTGGACACGCCCCTACTGCTGTTTGGCTCACTCGCTTTCCTCCCCATCATGAGTGGACACGCCCCCTACTGCTGATTGGCTCACTCTCTTTCCTCCTCATCATGAGTAGACACACCCCTACTGCTGATTGGCTACGTGTTGTGCTGCTCGGTCCGATCCACTTTCTCAGAAACCACTTAATGCACCTTTAAACGATAAAACCAAATTTCATTAACTTCAGTCAGCTTTTTTGTAGCTGAGGCTTAGTAAATCATTCCTTTAACCATCACTTTGCATATCTAATATCTACCTGACTATATTTAGGTGTGTATAAACAACCCATACTGACAGTTAACGTCAACCTTTTTTGCATTTTAGTAATCTGATACAAAGCCTGAAAGACGGGGATGCCACTCGATGCCCAACAACTGGTATGTAGTAACTTTTTTTGTTCTGATTCCACATTAAAATCAGGGCTTTATTTAACATGTTTTCCCCTTCATCAGCTACTGTGGAACCAAAGATCCGCACCCTGGTGTTGGGAAACAACATCAGGTTGCTGTGTCAAGCCAACTCTAACCTGGCCCAGGTCAACTGGAACTTTGCTGGAAAGCCACTCCCCTACTCAAACAGGAAGTACACTATTTATGGTGATGGCATCCTCATCTACAACGCTTCAGCCAATGACGCTGGACTCTATACCTGCACGTCAGTCGAGCAGGCGAAAGGGAGACAGTACACCCAAACGCTGGCCATTTATGACTTGCGTGAACGCTTACCAGTAGATGTGACGGATAAGATTAAGACTACATTGGGAATACTTACTGAAAGCCACACAACATCATCAGGTTTGCATAAAATCAAAGAGCCTCCTTCATATGTTATAAATCAGAGCAGTGAGAGGAAATGGGTGGTAATGCAAGTGGCGCTGGCCGTGATATCCGTTATGATGGCCTGTCTGCTGATCTGGAACTTGTACATGGGCCACATCTCTCCATTTATGTGCTGTGGGAGACAACCTATCAAAAGCCCCAGGAATCTTCTAGAAAGGGATTACATGGACACAGGAAATGATGCCGTGGACAGTAAACAGACAATGGTCAGGTTGTGTGTCACAACAAACAGTAATATTGAAGCAACCAGCTTCCAAAGGAATAACAGTAATGGGGATACGTCAACGGACATTCATATTTTTAAGTACATTACGGATGAGTCTGAGATTTAAGATGTGATTTTTTTTTTTTTTTATAATTTTTATACTTATTTATTTTTTATTACTAATAAAAAGCAATCTTTGTGACATTCACTCTCTCAGTACCTCAGCCATGTCGCTTCCGTGTGAATGTCAATACAAGTCAGTATTATTTGGTGCCGTGACCCGGTGTACTCAAGCACACATGTCTGTTCTCTCTCCCGTTTCACCTCAATTAATACTATGAATTTGGACACACTACTCATTTCACATATTGCTTTTCGCCTATTATTTACATAGAGTGACCGGAATAAAAGCGACTACAGTCTGAAAAGGAACGTTTTTATTGAACTGAAGCTGGAGAGCCATTCCAGTCACATGTCATATGCAGGATTGTTAAATACATTGGCTACACAAAGTCAGTCATGAAACGCTGCAAAATCAACCTCCTGTAGCTCTGTGGAGGGAGATATTGAGCAAAAAGGACCAAAGATCAAGTCACATATTAAAAATGAGTGTCAACCAACCAACCAAATGTCAGCCAACCACAACTGTAAACTCAGCGAGATGAAACCAGGAATAAATGTGCAATGCATATTTATACGCCAGTAGTAAAAATAGCACAGGATATAGCCACATCCACGAATAAATCGTAGCACTTGAGGGAAACTCGAAAGCTATTGGTTCACACATGCTTAATATGCATGAAGAATTAAGGCGGTCTTTATTTCAAAGACGTGAAAAGCTTTAAACAGAAAGACAGCAGGCACAAGATGTGTTTGCATTCCCGGTCATAGAATTTAAAAAACATCTGAAACGCTTTGCAGCAGTGTATAAAAGGGGCGTGGTCATATGCAAATCATACCATTTACAAAGACATTTAATTCATGCTTGTGAATCTTAAAAGTACAAGTGAATAATTATCCGAAGTAAAACATTTTTGTTAAATTAACTGCAAAAGCGCTGATGTGGAAGAGATGCAAGATGGAATTTTTTTGAGGTAAATAGAAAAGCTGCCATGATTTAGAAAAGAACACTCCGACATGCTTTTTCCCCTCTCAAAAATCACTTTCCCTAAAACAGTAAAGCGATTGTGTGTCGTATACATGTATGTATGTATGTGTATATATATATATATATATATATATATATTTCTATCCATTTGTTTTAACATATGATCTTTGAATTAAATTTGATATGCAACTATTCTTTTCATTTTCAAACGAGTCAATTGAATGACAATAAAAATCAAGGCTCAGATGAACTGAAATCAATTCATCAATGTAATATATAACAGTGTCCTTTTTTTCTATTTTTGAACTAATGTTCCATCATTTTGCTGTTAGTGTGAGGGTAGTATGTGTTGAGATGTCTTTAAAGGAGCAGTTTGCTTATTTTGATTGGCCATTTAACCTTCTGGTTAGCGTTTCTGTCAGAATTTGCACCCAGAACAGGGTTTTGACACATTTTCGATCCTCATTCACATAAAAAAACCTGTTTATACAGATCCTTTTAAGGAGTGATTAACATTCAATCTTTTCGCTATATATATATATAAAAAAAAAAAAATGGACAAAAGCAAAATAACCATTCACAAGTCTGTGATCTGGCTGAAGTGTTTTCTTACATTCTCTGCATAAAAATATTAGGTAACGTCCCTCTGCAAACTGCCCCTTTGACGCTAAGACAAACAGTGGTGCTCTTGCTCCATCTGTAGTTCAGAAAAGGAATCACCAGGGTCCGCTCTCTGGGTAGTTGGGCACAGCGGCTGGATACTGGGGCAGGCTGGGGCCGGTTTCAGAGATGGCGTTGAATCCGGCTTCTCTCACAGGGGCGTTCTTCCACACACCCGTGCTCCACTCTTCCTGCGCCCGCTGTAAACTGCCTCCTCCACCACGATATAGTCGATGGACCTTTGAGGGGACAACACTAATGTGACACTTTGCTCTTTTGTTTTAACTTAAAGCTGCAGTCTGTAGTTTTTCCTCTTTGTCGCCATCTCTGTTCGAAATCTGCAATTGCAGTTATTCGCGGAATTATCAACCTTACGTGGGTTGTGCCTCGGCACGGGACAGCGCGGATGAATCCAATGTTTTGAGGAGAATGTGTGGCTGTCAGTCGCCGCGCCGGTGTGGATACTGTCATTTGCAATCACAGATTCTACTTTTTGGAAGTATGACCAAATTAAGAATTTCACCGGAAAATGTCTTCTGAACAAATAAGTAACATCCACTTTTGTTCTGACCAACTAAGGGTAAAAAAGCAGTGCAGTAAATCGCGCTGATTAAATGTAACGATCGCTAATCATATCACTGTGCAAATTATACTTTGTTCTCCAATTGTTAATGTTAACAACATTAGCATTGCGTGACTACATTTAATACCCTTCCGATATTATCCTTGTTTTCGCATGGGCCGGTTGTAGTCTCTTTTTTTCTGCAGCCACTCTGAAGTCTTTTGCTTTTTACAACGGGTGAATCTCCAGTTGTCACTGATTGTCGTTTGAACCTTTCTGGATCTGCCATCAAATTGATAAGTTGAGTTATATCAAGTGCAAAAGGCTATAAATCTCCATCTCCAACATCCTCACACGCAACATAGCCTACTAGCCGAGACTCCTTCTTTATGTGTACAGATGTGACGTAATGACGCAAAGACATCCTCCAATTTCCCGCGGAAATCCACCAGTACCACTGGAATTAAAAACATTATTTACCGGTTAACAAGCTTACCGGTTTGAATTGAGCTAAGGCAAGCAGCTAGTTCTGAACAATAGCTGGTTATGTACTTGCTCAAAATTTTATTTGGGATAATTTTTTACCCCAAAAAGTTACGGACTGCAGCTTTAAGTATTTGCTCTTTAAAGTAGCCTAAAGGTTTTTTTTAATTGTAATGATGAGTTAAGGGTTGTGTGCGTGTTCAAATCATACCTTGATGAGAACAAGTCCCATGAGAACCGTATCTACGGTAAAGAGGAGAGTGCAGATGAGCATGAATATAGCCGAGGTTACATTCGTGCTGAAAAACATCACTGTGGCGATCCAACCACTGCGAAGAGAGGAAAATATGGCGAGTTAACATCATTGGAAGTATTAAAATGGCCACACAAAGACTGGGTTTATTGATACAACACAAGTTAAGTTCAATCCACAACATTTGTTAAATAATAATAATGTTGATTACCACAAAAAGATCCCTTTTGAAAACTAAGAATAAATAACTACAATCATTTAGAATTGGTTTGATTATTACAAATAATTATCAAAAAATAAATATGGGGAAAAAAAAAGTTACAGTTGGGGTAAAGCAGAATACAAACTACCGTTTGGGGTCGGATACATTTTTTTTATGTTTTTGAAAGAAGTCTATCCAACCCCAATTAAACACCCGTGAACCAGCTAATCTTACTAGGCATACTAGAAACTTCCAGACAGGTCTGTTGAGGTAAGTTGGAGCTAAACTCTGCAGGACCGAGTTTGCACACCCCTGTACTGTGATCAAAGCTGAATTTTCAGCATCATTACTCCAGTCTTCAGTGTCACATGATCATTCAGAAAGGGGGCATGGTTTGCCAATGCGTTGCTATGTGATTGCTAAGGTCTTCTGAGTGTGTTTTAGCAATATGGTTGGTGATCTGGGCAATTGCTTACTGGCCCAAAAAATAAAAAAATAAAAAATCATTCAGTTTTTCCGCATGTTAAAAGTCTATTTAAAGGCACAGTATGCAAACACTAGAGGTCACTTATTCAAAACAATAACAAAGGCGTAGTGTGATGACGCCAATGAATCATGGGAGTTGTTGTCTTCACCTTCACAGCTGATGGTAACATCCGATGAGACTCATGAAGCTCATCTGTTAGCTAATACATTAAAGTTTTATTACCGTTACTGTGGTATAGAGCAGGGCGGGAGCGAGAGCCTGGTACCTGGTACCGCTGCCGCTCCTTTCGCTTTGTTATTTTTATGCATATTTTACGATTAAAGGGTTAGTTCACCCAAAAATTAAAATTCTGTCAGTAATTACTCACCCTCATGTTGTTCCAACCGCGTAAGACCTTCGTTCATCTTCGGAACACAAATTAAGATATTTTTGATGAAATCTGAGCCATGTTTCACTCCTCCATAGGCTTCCAGTGTGACCGAAACTTGCTGGCCCAGAAAAGTTATTAAAGAGATCGTTAATATAGTCCAAGTGACTACAGTGGCTCAATCTTAAGTATATCAAGCGACGAGAATACTTTTTGTGCGCAAAAACAAACAAAAATAACGACTTTATTCCACTATTCATTTCCTTCTCTCTGGATGTCTAGTTGGTTCGCGTAGTGTTTTTGCGCAGCGCGTCTGTGTTACACGTCACCACGTAGGCTCACTATTGGCCGACGCCGGTCATGTGTGTGTTGCGTGATGACGTGCAACACAGACGCGCAGCGCAAAAACACTACGAGGCCCAGAGAGAAGGAAATGAAAAGTGGAATAAAGTCGTTATTTTTGTTTGTTTTTGCGCACAAAAAGTATTCTCGTCGCATGATAAACTTAATGTAGTGCCACTGTAGTTACTTGGACTATTTTAACGATGTTTTAATAACTATTCTGGGCCGGTGAGTTTCGGTCAAACTGGAAGCCTATGGAGGAGTCAAAATTCTGTCAGATTTCATCAAAAATATCTTAATTTGTGTTCCGAAGATGAACGAAAGACTTACATGGTTGGAACAACATGAGGGTGAGTAATTACTGACAGAATTTTCATTTTTGGGTGAACTAACCCTTTAAAGTTACATGTAAAGTAACATCCACCCCTTTTTTTTCTCTGAACTTTAACATTGTTACAGTTATGTTTGATCTCTTAAATTCACATCATTTTATTAATAATAAAACAGCCACAAGTGCTGAATACTACTCATGTTACTTTATCTGATGAATTAAAATTGTGGGGTAACGCAGTAAGCTAATGCTGTAAGCTAGATCGATATTAGAATATCATATTAACATAATAAAAGATGAATGACTTGTGTTGCTAAATGGCATGCGGTTTATATATTGTATGGTGGAGAAAATGCTGTATTACTGTTACCATGAATAAAGCTCTTTCTGATTTTGCCGTTTTAGCCATTTGCCAAAATAATGTCTCTGAGGCATGGTACAAACATGGTACTCATGGTAAATCAAGAAAACAAGAGATTCAAACAATAAGATTAACCATGTTAAACTATATAACATTGATTCGTTTTCTGTCGATAAAAGCATCAAAACAGCTGCTCACCTGTCTAATAAAACACAAATCATATAAACCATATTTGGTGTTTTCATGGTTTCGACGGAAGTAAAACCGGCCATTAAACTGGTTAAAATAGCTGATTTCTCTAGATTTAAACATTGTTGGAAACATTTGGGATAATGCAAGTACACAACTCAACAAATTTACATTGTCCTAGTGGTTTTTGGACATTTTAATCCAAACAATCGTATATATTGTGTCTTTAATGCATCTTTGCTGAATAAAGCTGTGGCCAAACTTAAAAATAAGGACATTTTAATGGCCTAACATTCCTATTTCTTGCAGGATTTAACATTTATATACTTTTGAAAACTAAATGTCTCCAACACTTGGGCCAAAGTTAGTGTGTGTTGAAATAACGGATGCAGATGAAAAAGACTAGACGGCTGTCTAAATATATAAACTCATGACTTGAGTAACAAGCTGAAGTAATCAAGAAATCCAGATTTGCTTCAACCTAGTAACAGAGGACGATTTGCTGAATTAGACATTCGAAGAACCAATCGTGTTGGAGAAAAAAAGATGTAATGGATCATGTCATCATTTTCATGCTCCTATTCTATAAAAACCTGTTTTACTCTTTTTGCTGGTGGGGATTTTCTCTGAATTTGGTCTGAGATCCTCCGGCCGTGATTAAAGCATATTTAAAGGCATTTACAAATTATGTTAACTCAATTCATATTAAAGGTATAGTGGAGGATCTTTCCGAATTTTAGATAAGACCCGCCCTCTCCACTTTTTGAATAAGTTTGATTGATTCACCAGAATGATTGACAATTAGGAGGACCAATAGTATAGGTGATCCACCCGGAAGTAAAACATCCTCCATTATACCTTTAAGTATCGAATATCCTAACATTTCAATGTTACTCACCATGCACCCCAACCTGATATTCCAAGACTCTGGATGAAGGCGAGAACACATTGCAGGAAGAAAATGAAGAAGAAGGCCATGAAGTTGAAGGAACTATCAGCCCTGAAAAGACACACAAAAAAACCAGTTCAATCAAAGTGAAAAACCAACCTAAGCAAATTTGTCCTTCGCCAAAAAGAGTTTCCTTGCCTGAATGCTTTATAGAGCGGCCTGAACCAGCAGGTGTAGCTACATGGGCTGAAAACCAGCAGCCAGAGGAGCGAAAAGCCAAAGTTGATCGCTCCACCCCCTCCGGCCCACCAGGCTATGCAGGCCACCACATTAACGCACAGTGTGATAGAGTATACTGGAAAAACAGAATATCAATCATCAGATAAAGGGATCAGATCTTAACAGTGATAGCTCACCCAAAAATGATCATGTCGTTCCAAACCCCTAAGACTTTCGTTCATCTTCCGAACACAAATGAAGATCTTTTTAATGAAATATGAGCCAGTTCTGTACTCTCCATTGACATATTCATCATATAAAGCGATCGTGTCTCCAGAAAATTTGGACTAAACCGCTCAATTCAAATGGATTCGTTCTACGATATCTTTATGAACTTAGTCAAAGTGGTAGTTGCATAGCTGTCAATGGAGGGACGGAAATCTCTCAGATTTCATTGAAAAGATGTTCATTTGTGTTCTGAAGATGAACAAAAGTCTTACGAGTTTGAAAAAACATGAGGGTGAGTAAATTATAACAGAATTTTCATTTTTGGGTGAACTGTCCATTTAAAGGATTAGCTCACTTTAAAATGAAAATTAGCCCATGAAATGAAAACTCACCCTCAAGCCATCCTAAGTGTATATGGCTTTCTTCTTTCAGACGAATACAGTCGGAGTTATATAAAAAAATATCCTGGCTCTTCCAAGTTTTATAATGGCAGTGGATGGCAACCAACAGATTGAAGCTCAAAAACGTGCATCCATCCATCGTAAACGAACTCCAAACGGCTCCTGTGGGTTAATAAAGGCCTTCTGAAGCATAACGATGAGTTTGTGTAAGAAAATATTCATATTTAACACATTACAAAGTAAAATTCTAGCTTCCAGCCAAACGAACATACGCAGTCTACTTGCCCCTAATGCGCAACTAACGCAACTCATGACATCAGAAGTAAAGTAAATATCAGCAGTAAGTCGCATTACGTCGGAATCCGTATGTTCGTTTGGCCGGAAGCAAGTTATTTTACTTTATAAAGTTTTTACACAAACTCATCGTTTGCTTCAGAAGGCCTTTATTAACCCCCTGGAGCCGTTTGGAGTTTGTTTATGACGTATGGATGCACGTTTTTGAGCTTCAATCTGTTGGCTGCAATCCACTGCCATTATATATATATATATATATATTTTTAATATAACTCCGATTGTATTCATCTGAAAAAAGAAACTCATATACACCTAGGATGGCTTGAGGGTGAGTAAATCACGGGCTAATTTTCATTTGAAAGTGAGACACTCCTTTAACTGCTTCTGTCAAACTTAGGAACTTCTGAAACCAAACTAATCCCAGTAAAGTTTGCATTTCTTTACTCACAGATCCAAAGATTGTAAACACGACGCACAAGCTGGCAGTGGGGTTGCGGAATTTCCTCATCCACATTCTGGTAAAAACATGGCTTTATGCGAAGAAACTTCGGCAGAGGGGGGAAGTTGTTTGCTCGATCTGTCAGGCAAAAAGGGAAATTCATTTTTTTAACCACAGCAATAACAAGGGACCAAAAAGTCGATAAAAACAGACATTTATAGGTTTTTTTTATGCCAACCAAACCTGACCTACCTGTCATTTCTCAATTTTGAGAAAAGGTGGATAATGTTGATTTTCCCTCTCTGAAGTGATATACTGATGTTTTCAGTGCTAAAAGACACACAGATATCCTAAAAACATGCAAAACATTATTAAAAATTGCTTAGGATATAATAATCAGCCTTAAAGTTCTGACCACACAACTTAAGTACATCTATCTATAAATTACAGGAATGTTTGTCTGTCTATCTGTGTGTGTGTTATTCGCATATCTCTCGAACCGTTAGTCTGATGGATTTCAAACTTGACAGGTGTCTTGCTACGGGTACGAGTAAGTGCAGTGCCAAGTTTGACGTTGTTTGGATTAGAAATGCAAAAGATATCGGTAAATATATTGGTAAAAGAAGCACTTAGAAGGTTGTGGTTTAAAAATAAACATTCTGATATTAGAGGGTTGTGGTTTATTCTGACATTAGAGGGTTCTGGTTTATTCTGACATTAGAGGGTTGTGGTTTAAAAATAAACATTCTGACATAAACACTGTCAGCTAAACAAAGGCCCCGTCCACACTACTGCGTTTTCGTTTAAAAACTGAGACCTTTTGCTACGTTTGCACCTCCCGTCCACACTAAAACGGTAAAAACAGAGACCCAAAACGGAGTTTAGAAACACTGCCGACCCGTTTTTCGTTTTGAATCTCCGGAGGGCGTTTTAGTCTGGACGGGTCAAAACGGACTTTAGAAACGATGACGCAGAAGCTCACGCTCGGATCTATGATTGGGTGTCATCACTCATGGAGTATACACAGGTAATATTCAGTACCAGACAGTAAACTCCACCCGCTGGAACAGTTTCTTACAGTAAGAAACTGCCGCGTCTCAGGCGCGGAAAACGCGTGCATGCTAGAAATAGAACTGACGCCTATTTTTCATGCAACACGCAAGCGTGTTGGAAGCGTTTCCAGGCAAAATAGAATAGGAAAAGATGTTTATATGCCATTTTGACACAAATACATATTAATAAATGATATTTTGATGTTTGAAAGCATTTTTTTACAGTCTATGTTTGAAAGTCTCTAGGTTTACACCGGCATGCGCATGCCCAGTGTTGGTGAATGGTCACGTGATCCGCGTTTTCAGTCGTTTTAATGTGGACGGAGATCAATTCTAATACGCAGCTAAAACGCTGGTGTGGGCGGAGATCGTATTCGTTTTAATTCTCCGTTTCTAAACGAAAACGCAGTAGTGTGGACGGGGCCAAAGTCAGCTACACTGTTTATTTCTGAATATTATATTTTATTCACTGCCATCATTTGTAGTAGCCTATTCACAAACTGTTTGGTCAAGCGTAGCGTTTTCTCGGAGTTCACTGTGTAGCCTGCTCCCTGAATCGTTGCGCTTATTCATTTGTGGATGTTAACTGAATCTGTAAGTCAGCTACGCTGTTTACTTCTGTATATTATATCTATCTATAAATTACAGGAACGTCTTTCTGTCTGTCTGTGTCTGTGTTTCTGTTATTAGAATATCTCTCGAACCGTTAGTCCGATGGATTTCAAACTAGACAGGTGTCTTGCTACGGGCACGAGTAAGTGCAGTGCCAAGTTTGGCGTTGTTTGGATTAGAAATGCAAAAGATATCGGTAAATATATCGGTAAAAGAAGCACATACTGGCTTTGTTCACAGTTCACTGTGTAGCCTGCTCCCTCAATCGTGTAGTTCAATTTCCCATATTTATTGTATGTCATTATGTTTATTGTATGTCATTATGTCAGTATCAGTATTCGCTTTCTTCCATGCACAAATAAAAATGTCACTGAACTTTTGCTGTGTAATTGTAACAATGAACACTCAAACACACCGAACCAACAATTACTAGAAACACACACAAAAACTGATTTAGCACGGGCACTTTGCACTAGTTGAGTACATGATAAATAATTGTTGATAAGGGCTTACTTATGTTGTTTTAAATATGTGTTGTTGTTTAAAATAATTCTACATTAACGATATGTTACAGCATATTTGAAAACATAGCACAGGCCAACAGCTAACCATGCACTGTCAAACACAACTGCAGTAGAAAATCAACAGTCAAACTATAACACGTCTACGCAAATTAGAAATGCTATTTCATGTGCTTAAAAGAAAAAAACATTGCTTTGATAATATAATAAAATCTTATTTTACAATAAAAATACAATAAAACGTATATTCTCGAAGATACGATACCTGTGCACAGCTAAATATTTTGATGGGATGCGTCTGCAGTCTGCATGGAATCCCGGCGATCATGTGGCGGACTGGAAGCGTTCTGATGCATTGTGGGAAATGTAGTTCTAAGCGCGGCCTGTTTTGTACGTGGCGTACGGACGTATTAACTGTTGAACACTACAAGCCCCATCACAAGATGATCAAAGGTGTGGTCTCAGCGCTTGTGACTAGAATATTTACCAGTTTCCCTGCCTTGTGGCAATGAATAAATATGACACATTTCTGTTAGTTTTGGCTGAAACTTGTGAATATTTTCGTACTTTGGAATTTAATTTTATCTCAAGATAATTTAAGATATTTTGCGGAATTGCTGACGTTTGTACTTATGCTGTTCAAATATCAATCTTTAAATGTGTCAAGCCTCTTCAAAAACACGGAATCATTTGATCTCAACAGTTTTATTTAGAAAAACACTTTTCAATTCTTAAAGTGCTTTCCGTTAAACAGAAACCCTCAAAACACCTAGCCAAAGCAGTTTGTTAGTTGCACGGAATAACTTTGTGACTGGTTATTTTCATCTGACCAATCCTACACGAGAATCACACTCACTGTCAAATCACAGCTCTTTGTACTTGTTGCAAGGCGGGACCGACCGTGACAGCCAATAACGTGACTCTTCGTCGATCTGACGTAGGACGCCACTGGCCAATCACAGCCTGCGATCCATCCCTGCAACAGGCTCCCGCCAATTCTGAGCGGGGAGCGCGAGGGAGTCTAGCCGGGGATGATACGGGAACGACGGGACTAGGATTACACACGAAAAAACAGATTCTACAACTCTAAAAGTTACAGAAACTCATCAAATTTACAGTTGACACGTTAATGCTACAACTGGGAAAGACGTGGAGTCGATGACTAGCTTTAAGAAGTTGTGCACGGAGTCGAAAAAAGCGCTCCTCGTTTCCGTCTAACGTTTTTAAGTGAGAGGATCGCGCGAGCGCACGGAGCTGAAAGGCGCGCGGATGGTGGTCGTGATGCTCGCGGCTGAAGAGCCTTTGGCCTCCACTCCACGCAGAGGTTTGATGTTAAATATGAAATAAAACTGGGTTAAAGCACGAATAGAGTCTATACACCGGGAATAGTTAGGTAAATAAAGACATAGACGGCTACTAAGTTAGCAGAAAAGTATAAAAACATCACTTATTACCTGAAATTAATTCTAAAACAATTTTATTCTAACTCAGTTTCTCTGACAAACGATAAAAATAGAATTGTAATGACTTTTCCAGGTAGTATTTGGGGTTGTCGAGGGTTTTAGAACCTTAATTAGCATGTTAGCAGGTGAGCTATTGGCTCAGATTTGTTATTTGACATTCTAGCTTTCTACACACGAAATGTGACTTTCCTCACGTATAATGGTTATTTTTTCCAGTATTCGTGGTGGTGTGTCGAAGCACGTCCCATTTATGTTGTTTTGAGCTCAATCCAGCTCTTTGTTCCTCAGTCTTGCGCTAATGGATGAACTTTTCACGTATTCACAGGTTCAGTTGCCCAAACTGGCCTACAAACCATCATTCACTGAAAGGCGGGAGATCAAAAATAAACATTTTACGTGTAGTGCGTGCTTGTCGTTACTTCGAAAGCCTGTACGCGGTCTGCGTTTTATGTGAGGACTTTACGGCATTGAAAAGATTAAAGTTACTATTTATCCTCTAAAATGAATTCGGATGTGACTGTCAACTGGTAGTTAGCATGCAGACGTAGCTATCACCTTTGTTATGACGAGACGTGCTTTGACAACAAGTTTAGTTTTTTGCCTCAAGTATTGATATTAACAATATGTCAGAGTGATGTCATTTTAATTTACGGCTTGGAGTATTTATGATGAAGGATTTGACCTTAACACACTCTTTATATTTCAGGCATGGATTGTGTTGGCAAAGCTAATACCAGCAAGAAGCTTGTTCAAGGTAAACAACTCAAGTGTTGATATTTCTGGTCAATAATGTACATCCATCTCCACCCAGCAAAATACAATAAGGTTTAGTAATACTTTGAGGACCCAGTCTATTAGATTATTTCATTTGGGGAACTTGACATGTTCACTTCTATATATCAGGATATCAGAATATATCAGGACATCCAACAATTTAGAGGGTGTCAAGTGACTGACCTTTTTTTTTTTATAGTGTTACTGTCTTTGGACTCAATTCCTGGAAAGATAAAATGAAAATGCAAGAGCTTTTCTTTAAAGTTTATCTAACTTTTACAAAACACATCAGGACGTTATTCTGTGTTGCATTTACCTCGGAAGAGGGATGTCATTGCTGGGAATGATGTCACACTGGAGTTGACTGTTTTCCAGTACACAGGTCGGAAAACTAACATGGACACGTCCAGGCAAACCTTTGTTGTGCTTGCTATTTTTAAATGGAAATGCAAAAAAGCAGTATTTTGCGCTGAAGAAAGTGACATGTGAAGGCTAACTCTGAATTCGTCCTCGCACAGTGCGCACACACATTGGGAGTAGTGAACACACACACTGCACATCGTGGACCCACCCCCCTGGCGCACTGGGTGGGCACCCATTTTTTGCTGTGGTGCCTGATGAGCGATTGGGGGTTAGGTGCCTTGCTCAATGGCACCTCAATCATTTCCTGACGGTATTGAGGATCGAATTCGCAACCAATCTGACACTCTAACCATTAGGCCACAACTGCCCCCCTGTGTTTGAGACAGACAAATAGCTGAGCAGCCATATTGGATTCTAAAGTCGGGGTTGTTCTGCTTCCCCCGAGTTTCTCAATCGCAACTCTGACTTGAGGGGACATTCCAGTTAAAACTTCGTACTAGGGACTAGGAATTTCCCACTTCCGATGACAAATGAACGTACCATAAAGGCAGAGGAAATTAAGAGTTTTCTCTTAAAGTTTTTTTAATGGTGGTTTTACTTTACTGTAGGATGATAAAAAGGTAGAGCAAATTGTTATCCGGAATGTAAAATAGAATACGTTATGAAAATATTAAGTCTTTAAACCCAATATAAATTAATAGCATTTAACAAATTGCATTTAAAAATAATAATCTGATTGTAACATATACAAGCCATTCTTTTGTTTCTGAATCTCATAAATGCTGGAATACTTACAGTCGGAGTCTGAAGTCAAAGTCAGTCTGCAGATTTTGGGCTGTTTATGGAAAGTGTTTTTTTTTTTTTTATAAATATAACTTCAGAGAAGTTCAGACTATGATTCTGTCTAGTCAGTGGATATCAAACATGTATGATTTTTTTGAGCTGATTTTAGAACACATTGTTTTCATTTGTCTTGCATCTACTAGCAACGAGGCAAGTTTTTGACTTTGAAGTCTGGTAGTGGGGATGTCACGATACCAAAATTCCAGTAGTCAGTACCGATACCGTTAAAATTTTACGGTTCTCTGTACCAATTTCGGCACCACAGCAAAATCTTTTGGAACTATTTTTCTATTTTATTTAACTATTTGAAAGAATATTAAATTCAGTTACTTTATTATTTATGACGATAATCATAAGTAAATAATACATATAAGCATTGAAGGCTACATGCTGTTTAAATGTAAATATTGCTTATAAAAAAAAGCAAGTGAAAAATAAGCAACCTTCTATGCACACATTATTATTATTATTAGTAGTAGTAGTAGTATTTTTAATACATGGAGACGTCGCTAGATCTACTGTACAGTAGCCTAATATAATTATTTCTGTCAATTTCTTCAAGTTAAACCGAACTTGTATTTTGACGGGTTGCCGTGAAGACCTTTGAGTTTCTGTGTGTGTATGATATGACGATATTTTTTCACAAATGAAACGATAAAATGCTCATGAAGTGACTCTCAGAGCGGCTCTGGAGATGAATTTAATCATGTCGTCATATCGTGAGGCAGCAGAGACTGAAAACAGCATGAGCGTCACTCGTGCTTCAGTGTGTGTGTGTGTGTGTGAGGTGAATGAAACCGCACGTCGGCGCCATTTATTCACACAGAGACCAGCAGAACATGCAGGGCTAATATTTAAATAGTTTTTTTGCGGTTTAATATACACAGACACTATATATATATCGTGGTATATATCGGCTACAGACAGTGCTCCTAGTAAAAAAGCCCCGCGTCTGGAGTCTGGAGCCCCGCGTTTAGATAAACACGGAAGCGACTGAAAGCAGCTGCCTATTAGTGGGTACACCGGTACAACAGAAATGCTGGTATTGTCACGTTTTCAATATTTCAGTACCGAAGTACCGGTACTTTTGACAACACTATCTGGTAGTGTGTGATCCTCAGTCATTCACATTGTACGACACCCAGTTGTTCTCTGACAAAGCTGGCAAATGTATAATGCCAAGTGTTTTAAAATCTGTTTAGATTTTGAAAGTCGTTTAGTGTATTCCAGCCTTAACTAACAATGTTACCTCCCTACAGCACGTCTACCTTTTAAAAGGCTCAACCCAGAACCCAAGGAATGCAGTGAACCCAAAAGAACCAAAGGTCCAGTTGCTCCAAAGTGTTCTGAGCCAAGCGCATCTGATGGAGAAAATGAGATAGACAGCTCCTCCTCCCCGATGCACCGTGGCCCGGCTCTGGTAAACGGCCGCGGTCCACTT
This sequence comes from Rutilus rutilus, assembly GCF_951802725.1. Classification (NCBI taxonomy): domain Eukaryota; kingdom Metazoa; phylum Chordata; class Actinopteri; order Cypriniformes; family Leuciscidae; genus Rutilus; species Rutilus rutilus. The sequence continues at coordinate 29,558,384 of NC_140222.1, read as the reverse complement.
GATTGCTTCATGAGCCGACGGAAACGTTCCCCGGCCCGCTCTGTCCCTGAAGCCACCATTGACCTCACCGAAGACTCAAATGAGGCCGTCAAAAGCCAGCCTGCACCTCCGGTTGCTGCCACCTGCCCCCTTAGTGAAAAACCGACAAAAACTGCAGAAGATACCACAAAATCTACAGAACCAACCACGCCACTGACAGATAAAGAGACTGAAAAGGATGAGGAAGAGGATGAAGACACCCTTCCACTGCTGGACATAACTCAGGAGTCTGAGACGGACGAAGAGGAGCAGCAGGAGACTGAGGTCAGTCCTGGGAATGAGTCTGTGTTGTCGACTGGATCCAACAGCTCTCTCTCAGTGACAGAGAGCTCACCAGAGCCCAGCAAGAGTGCTCCTACCACCCCTGCCTCTGTGAGTAGACACGAAGCTATTTTTATTGTCCTTTTTTGCTAAAAGTTTAACCTATTGATCAGTGTCTTTTCTTTACGCAGACATCACAAATAAATGCTGCCAGTACAATGAAGCGACGTTCCCTTAAGGTAAAATCCTGCATTTTACAACATTTAGAAACCCACAATTTTAGTGTAATGTTAATCCGGTCCTATATAAACAGCATGTGCCATGGAATTGAAACATCTTTAAATCCAAAATAAATGCAAAGAAACAAGTGCTTAGAACTATTTTATATAAAAATATATACATTTATATGTAAAAAGTCAATGAGTGACTGATTGAAAAGTTAGTCATAAAATGAACAACAAAGTTACATAAAAAAAAAGTGGCAGTCTAATATTTTGCATTTACACTCTAATACTAGGCTAATGCACAGAGCATTTGACATACAGTATCAGATTGTTTTGATCTGTCCATTGTTATGGTTATCACTGTCAATCAGATTCAATCATGCATTTTAGAGATGCACCGATTACAATTTTCTGGGCCGATTCCGATGTCCGATTTTTCATTGAGTGTGACCTGCCGATACCGATTTTAGCCGATTTCATTTTTTCTAACCACTTTACAGCACACACAAATATTTATTTTATATCTTTTCTGTAATAGAACATTTTACAATTTGCATTAGTACATATTTTTTTGAACAGATAAACGCTATAAAATAGGACTATATAAATTCCTCCAGGTGTGGGTAATTCACACACATCTAAAGTGCAGTGTTATGGAAGAACCATTTCCTTTTCACATTCAATATCCAATACTTTTTTTATATATGTATTTAGCAAACTAAACGTCTGTATGAAAACAGGGAATGGCAATAAATAATATATAAATAATAATAAAAATATATATACAGGGCTCGAAATTAACTTTTTTACTTGGTAGCACTGCTGCTCCCAACTTCAAAAAGTTAGGAGCACCAGCAAAAATTTAGGAGCACCCACCAAAAATTAAGGAGCACCACAACTACAAATTATATATTAAAGGAGTCATAATGTTGTGTTACCTTGGATACCCAAATGCTCTATTATAGTATTTTAGGCACTTCTAAAAAAGAAAAGTGAAAAAAAATCAACACAGAGCCCCTCAGACCCTTATTTCTAAAGGCATTATTGTCTCGCGAGATCTGATGCGATGTTTTGGCTGTCGTGGACGGTCATTATAATAATGCAAATGAGGGGCGCGTTGATTGGTAGCAGGAATGTATTTTACTACTTCCAAGCGGTACAAAAACATAGACAAAATACTGCAATAGCTCAATAAATGTGACGGTACTTATTGTTAGTGAAATTGTAATCACAACCAAAGAAAAAATACACCATTGCCATATACATTCTTACAGAAGCCCCACTAACTGAAAGCTATTTTCAAACTGCATGTTTTGCATGAGTTTGGCTAATAATGTTTAGTGGTATATTGTTTTCATACTTGCATTTAAACAGTTTTAGCCACTGAGCATGGACTCCTGTACCGTCACTACTGTAGCTGCTAGTGTAAAACAAAGTCGAAAGATGTGGCTAGCATTCGTAGAGTCCATTCCCCGTGTTTACCTCGAAGGTAACGTTACATACAATAGCCGCATTAGCAGTTAGCTGCTATTTGTTAACCACAGTAGAGCAATAAAAACACAGTCTTACCTTTTCAATTTCTGGCAAGTCCCTGATGGTTGGGATGGCACCTTTTCCCAAACGGAGCTTCGAGGCCAAGTTCGCCTGATACTGCCCCAAATTTGTAAAAGATTCCGGTGTAAAATGTTTAGCACACACACCTAACGATACGCCACTTGAAAGAGTTGTTGGGACAGCGTCATTAAAAATGAATTTCATCCACTGTTCCCTGATAGTTTCGTCCGTTTTTGGTAGATAAAACACATTTGCATGTTGTTTGTGGCAGTCACCCACAGAGCATCTCAGGTGTGCACTCGATTTCTCCATCTTTCTCGAGTCGACTAAACTGAATCTGAGGGGGAGAGGGGCGGGCTTCCCGAGGCATAGGTTTGCGGTGTCCATATTTGGTATATCCTCCCCCGTCTTGACGTCAAGAAGGGGAAGAAATCAAAATCTCGTTTTTTCGTGCGCGTGCACGTGGCCTATTTTACAAACCCCGAGGTAAACAAACGCTTCACTTTTAAATATCGGCTTCCCGGCCAGTGTATAATCATTATGCAATCATAACATACATTGATTCTCGTGGAAAAGTGAAATTTCTACATTATGACTCCTTTAACAAATTTTATTTCATCCTGTGGCCAAGATTTGAAATTTGGTCTTCTGGCTCTATATCATCTCACCCCGATGATATTGGCACATGATTTGTCATTTGACATAAATTTAGTGAAGGCAAGCTCTTCTTTGGCGATGGTGTATGCAGTGTTATATTCATAGACAGTATGGTTATATTTGACGTATCCTGCCGATTAAAAGGCTTAATAATTGAACCTGATTTGTTTGCCACACACCTGTCCCTGCATTTTTTGCTTGGCACTTGGCACTCTATTGCTATTAATATGCTGTATTAATCTTTGTTAATCTTAGTTAATAAAAATACAGCTGTTCATTGTTCATTAATGTTACTTCACAGTGCATTAACTACGTAAAAAAAAAAAAAAATGCAATAATGTATAGCCTATTAATAGCCCAAATGTTGAAATTAACATTAACAATGGTTAACAAATTAACAAAGTGCAGTTTTTTTAATAGTACAACTGTGTTAACTAGAATTTAATAAGTGGAACATTATTGTAAAGTGTTACCGATTTGTTATACACCGATTCAGACGTCTCGTCGTGAGTGTGTTGGACAGATCAGTTGTTTTAACCATTTATTAAAGTGAATCGGTTCAAATGAGTCATTAGTTCGCGAATCGGAGTGTCATTAGTGGAAGTGTAGCATACGGCAAGCGTTGTGTGATTATCCCGGTAGTTTATTTTTTAGCACAATTCACACTCCACGGTAATTTAGGAGAAAAAAAAATCTCCGAATGCTCCACGTGAAACTTCGGTCTTCCGCCCTTTTTCTATCGTGTCAAATGATTTTGATTAATATGCGCGAGGGAGAGAGAGCAAGACAGCGCTCGTGTAGTTTGAAGACGTGAGAGTGCGCGCGCGCGGCCGGGGCTTTCTCTCGTCAAGCGCAGCAGTCACTCACGCACCGATCAAAGGCTTTGGCGGCCGCCAAAAAAAATCAATGCAGGAAAAACCCCGGGATTGGTTATATAACGTTGGATAGAATGACGGTCCGGCCATCGCGTATCAGCGCACATAAGGTACACACTGTGAAGTAATTTGCAAACGTTTTTTAGAGAAATGAAAACAGGTCGCAGCACAACCATTATTTGCACTCGCACAAATGCTCCCAAATATATTTTTAGGTCGCACAGATTAAATTTCAGGAGCATATGCGACCAAAATGGTCGCAATTTCGAGCCTTGATATAGCCTTGCAGTATAAAGATATTTCTCAAAGCACACACACACACAGGCCTCTTGCAATCACTTGTACAAAGTGAATGATAAAACAAGTTTAAATGGGTACATTTTCTATAAATATTAGTCTTCTTTTTCTTTTCTGACATGGCCTACTCCAGTTCTTGTTAAAACACACAAATTCTGTGCATTTTGGGCACTTTTTTTGTGAAACCCTATTAAGGGTATTTTGTCCATCAAAAGTGTGCTTTCCCTTTAATTGAGTGTGAGCAGTGCAGCAAATAGACTCGGCGCCGAAACACGCGCTTCACTGCTCGCGACGCTCCTACTTGACGCTCACGCGCTGCTCCTGCTCCCGCTCCCGTTGTGAATGCACTCATTGATTAACGTGCACGCGGTCTGAACGGACGTAATTCACGAGGTTTCCTACATGTGTGTTCCGTGTGCACGTGTGATGCTGATGTTGCGCGATGTTAATCATGCGGCGCCCGAGTGCATTTGACCGGCATAAAATCGGCATTTGTCACGTGAAAATCGGCCAATTCCGGTCACCAGCCGATCAATCAGTGCATCTCTAATGCATTTAAATATGGTTGTCAATCCAGAAACTTTGCCATGTGTCGTATGAAAAGTATATATTAAAGCGAGCAAAGATCATTGAAGCTATCTATTACTCAGTTCAATGCTAGGTACACAAATGATGCTAAAGAAAAATGTTTTGCCATCACAGAAATAAATTAAGATGAATTAAAATAAATAGAAAGCATGTTATTGTAATGTTTTCACTGTATTTTGATCAAATAATTACATCCTTTGTGAGCTTGAGAGACATGCTCATTTAAAGTTTTAGTGTATAGGAATACAACACATTAAAATGATAATAGTCTTTTGCATTTAATAAATATTACAGCTATTGTAATCAATATGGTGATGGATTTAATATAGAAACACTTTTTTTGTCACTATGGCTTTTTATTTATTTTTTTATTTTTTATTTTTTTGGCAACAATGTCAACAGCTTGACGTCTGTTTGGAATGCAGGTCATGGGTACATAAGCCCAAAGCTGATATTTTGGTGTGTTTTTTTTTTTTTTCTACCCCAAAAGCAAATAAATAAAATATACCTCAATGTGAATGTTTGCACTGGGTTAAGGGTTCAAGAAGGATTGGTTGTTTCCTTTTACAGTCTTGTCACTGTGGAATTTTGCACTCCGTTTGAAAAGCCCTTTATTGTCCTTTTGTCCCACAGAGTGTCCAAGAGCAGGAGGAGAGGCAGCGACAGAGGGATGAGAAAGAACGGCAGAAACAGGAGGCCAAAGCTGCCAAGGAGAGGAAGAAAGAGGAGGCCCGCAAGCTAAAGGAAGAGAAGGAGAGAGAGAAGAAAGAGAAGAAGGAGAAAGATGAAAAGGAGCGGCGGGAGAAAAAGGAGAGGGAGGAGAAAGAAAAGGCAGAGAAACTAAGAGCTAAAGAAGAGCAGCGGCAAATGAAAATTGAGTGAGTGACCCAGTACAGCAGCACGATAGTAGTTGTTCTGGTGTTTTCTGTGAGTATTAAACTCTGGTGTTAATCCATTTAGGGCCAGACTGGAAGAGAAAAGGAAGAAAGAGGAAGAAAAACGGTTGAAGGAAGAGAAAGAAGTGAGTGTTTTTATCTATCTAAGGTTTGCTTTATTGCTGATTGCTTCATATTGTCCTCATTGTGTTTGTGCATCTCTTCAGCGAATCAAAGCTGGGAAGGCTGAGATTACACGGTTTCTACAGAAGTCCAAGACCCAGTTGGCACCAAAGGTAAGAGTCACAATATTCAGTGTAGAATGAAGACCTCCTGTGTCAAACTTCTTGTGTAAAACATTTACGAATGCTATGTTTTGAGAATGTGGCCTTGTCGGGCATGTAAAGGACGCACACACAAACGAGCAAAAACAAATGTAAAAATCGTTCCCAGTGTTTTAATCTCCGAACACGTTGTGTGTTTCAGACTCTGGCATCTGCCTGTGGGAAGTTTGCTCCTTTTGAGATTAAAGCGCACATGTCTCTGGCACCACTGACCCGAGTACAATGTGAAGACGCAGTCTTAGAGGAGCTGGACCGTTATCTTGGCCAACCTGACTGCACTCTAGATGGACTAAAGGACTGGACAAGGCACAAACCTCGCAGATCAGGTCCAACCAGGCCCAGTCACAGTGCAGTGAGGTAAAGCCACACTGAGTCGCTGCCGAGATACTTATGTACTCATCATTTATACATGCAGAACACCAGCTGGTGTTTTTGTTAGAGTGATGTGAAAGGCTTATTCTTTGTGTGTTCCTTCATGTTCTCTGTTATTAGAGATTGTGTGGTCATTACTGAAAGCCAAAAGGCAGATGGCGTCCCTGACCGCCACCGTTACGGCCGCATGAAACTCTTGCACTTCCATGATAACTATCGTCCAGCTTACTGGGGGACCTGGTGCAAAAAAAGCACTCACATCTCGCCGCGCTGCCCGCTGAGACTCGACAAGGTAAAAACGCAAGAATGTGTCAGTGAAATGCTGCATTTAGGCCCCCTTAAATCCACTGTGCTGTTTTAAAGCGGTCATATCTCAAAAATATTGAGGGAAATTTGGTTTGTGCATGGAATTTTTCCATGGATACAATCTGTGGATATATTTGGCTACTTGTTTGCTTAGAAGTTTGGATGAGATCCAGTCAGGACAATGGCTTGGCAGTTTTTCAGCATGCAAAGAAGCTCATTGGTCAATGTCAAGGGCCTGAGGGTTCACCTCCCTGCTTCCGCTGATTTTAGGCAATTCGGAAATAAACTTTGAGTTGCTGGAACCATTAACTATGGAGGAAGTTTAGTCGTTGCACCGCTGAGAGATGTGGCTGCATGCCCCAACTCCCTCTTATGTACTTGAAGTTTAAGAATGGGCTAGTTGACAGCTTAAGATGAGAAATATTGTATGTCCATAACCTATGGTAGCCCATTTCCACCACGTAAGGAGAAAGATCATATTTTGGTAAGTCATATATGCCTTTTTGTCATAATTGTGACATAATTGTGAATCTTTTTTCTTTTTTTAAGATCATTAATTATGTTGTATGTTAATTTCAACTTTTTATATAAATTATGACATGGTATTAGGGGTGTAACGGTACGCAAAAATCACGGTTTGGTACGTACCTCGGTTTTAAAGTCACGGTTCGGTTAATTTTCGGTACAGTATGGGAAAGAAATGCAAACATTAAACTGCAGGTTGTTTGTTACTATAAACTTTTTTTTAACAATTTGTTTACACTTTTTTAAACACTTTTTAATAAAATATATATAAAATAAAAAAAGAATAAGAAATAAAATACTGCTACAAAGTTCTCCACTAAATAAAATACTCTCAGTCTCAAACCAATATCACATAATAAAATATAATGAAAAATATAAATAAATAACTATGATTACAGTGCAGCATTACCAATCCCAGCTTGTAGGCCTGCTCATATGTAAAAATATATAACTTTTCCAAAGTGTAAAGGGTGGCTCTTCAAGCTCCGGCTTGTCCATACCGTCTATGGCAGGGGTGGGCAAACTTTTCGGCTCAAGGGCCACACTGGGTTTTAAAATTTGACAGAGGGCCGGCCCAGTAGCAGATTATGAAACACGATTTCATACTTTTTTTTGCGTGCATATGCTGCACACTGTAAACCCCTTGGTTAGGATTAGGGGTGCGGAGTGCGTGCCTATTTCACGCCATTAAAGGGATAGTTCGTCCAAAAATGAAAATTCGGTCATCATTTACTCACCCTCAGGTTGTTTCAAACCTGTATGAATTTCTTTTTTCTGCTGAACACAAAAGAAAATATTTTGAAAAATGTCGGTAACCAAACAGTTGATGGACCCCATTGACTTCCATAGTAGGGAAAAAAAAATACTATGGAAGTCAATGGGGTCCATCAACTGTTTGGTTACCGACATTTTTCAAAATATCTTCTTTTGTGTTCAGCAGAAAAAAGAAATTCATACAGGCTTGAAACAACTTGAGGGTGAGTAAATGATGACAGAATTTTCATTTTTGGGCGAACTATCCCTTTAAGTGCGTATCATATGCACGCGAAAACTGCGTTTCATAAGAACTACAAATAGCCTACAATTCGTGGTATTCGCCCTTTCATGACACATTTACGTTGTGGCAACGTCTGCGCGAAATTCAACAACTGAGAGACGACATTCTGACAATAAATTTTTTATGCTAGATATCCCCCGCATGTTATGTTTTGAGGTTAATTTTTAATTAGTCAGATGTTCGATAATTATAGCCTACTTTTTAAATATTGTTTATCCTTATTATTATTTAATGGGCCTAACCATAAATTAGAAACAAAACACCTAAGTGTACACTTAGAAGAGTAAAAATGACAGAAGGTTACGTTAATTCAACTTTATTAAAACTGCATGGCAATCAATTTGCACTTCCAAAAGTCATACATTTGTGAAAAGAAAAACGAAATAAACGAATATACAAATTTATTTTAAGTATAATAAAATAAAACATAAAAAGCAAAGGCAGATCAGAACATTTAATGAACAAAACCGGGTTCAGTACATGGCAGACAGGGGAGCGTAGTCGAAAGCCGGGCGATAAAGGTCGGTAAACGGATTAACGGAATCAGTCAGGAGGATCCATCCACAAATCCAGAGTAGGCAAACTAAATAGCAGACAAATCAAAGGAAAAACTAAACGTGTGCAAGCGGTTACCAAACATTTTTTTATCTGTGAGTTTTCAAAAAAAGGAAAAAAACATTAACGTGCACCAAGTCTATGCGCTTAAGTCGCGGTCTGTTTGGTTTCCATGGTGACGCGTCTAGCTTGTTACGTGACACACCGCAGCCACAACAGCGCTGAATGAATGATGATCTGCTTTTATGTCATTTTTCCTTTTTTACATTTGTTAGCTATGGCATGACATATCTGATATTGCTATTGTCAAATATATGCAACGCAATATATATAAAGCAAAGTATTGCAAGAAAAAGGCAAAATGAATGCGATCTTAAGAATTTTTTTTAAATACTCGACGGGCCGGATTAAACAGCCTAACGGGCCGGCCCGTATGTGGCCCGCGGGCCGTAGTTTGCCCACCCCTGGTCTATGGGCTTGTCTGCATTGGCCATGACGCTAGCTAGCGAGAGGCTGGGCTAAAGCGTGCTGTGTATGTTGTTGTACAGCGCGCGGTGTGTGATATTTATTTATTTTTTTCCTGCCCTGCAGTCGATTTCATTGGTTTCGGTTACAGTGACGACGGGTAAAACTTTAGAATCAGCTGCAGGGCGGGATTTGCGCTGAACGCGGAGACTTCCGCCACTTAATATGTTCGTGTGGAAACACGAAAATGTACCTATGTTCCGCACATAAAATATTGCATTCGGTGCACACGTGCACCGACCGAAAGCCCTGTATCGAAACGGTCCGGTACGAATACACGTACCGTTACACCCCTACATGGTATAACTATTTACCAGTGTATTTATTTTATTTTTTATGTGGAGGAAATGGGCTTCTATAGTAACCTGAAGTGGTGTTAATTAGATTTTTTTTATTTATTCTTTGCTTATCAGGAGCTGCTGGATTATGAGGTGGACAGTGATGAAGAGTGGGAGGAGGAGGAGCCGGGAGAGTCTCTGTCACACAGTGAGGGGGTGAGTGATACGACATCACTATTGTTACATTTCTATAGTGACAAATTAGCCACTACAGAAGCCATGCTTCACACCAGTGAAAATTCACACTAAAATTAGCCAGTTTGAATATAGTGGTGACTTTAATCTTGTTTTTCCCCTCCAGGATGACGACGATGAAGGAGGAGATGATGACGATGATGATGATGGGTTCTTTGTGCCCCACGGTTATCTGTCAGACGGGGAAGGAGCACTTGAAGACGAGGTACATGGAACATCACCCTCCTTCGATCGCCTCATTCAGTCACGTCATGACACTAACAGTCCGCTCTTGCAGGAGGGTAGAGATCCGGAGAAGCAGAAGGTGCGTCAGAGGATGAAGGCTCGTGAATGGGAGACTGAGCTGATGTCTAAAGGGAGGGTGAAGGTGTTGGAGGCGGTGGTGCGCGGCTGCCTGTGGGAGGGGGAACAGCCTTCGCTCGACTTCCTGCAGCCGTACGCTGTCTGTATGCTGAAGCCTTTACCTAAAGACGAGCCCTGCACCCCTGAACAGGACATTTCACGCCAACAGAGGAACGAGAAACGTGAGTACAATGTGTGCTTAACTTTTGAATTCTTGGGATATATTAAAGTTTTCTCATCTGCTGTCCATGTTGCTTTACTAAACATTACAGTGTCTTAATTTGTTGGACCATCTTTTTCAAATCGAATCATCTATATATTGTTAAACTGAGTCTCTACAAGCATTGTTTGTGTGAGAGATCGTCACAATGCAAATGCAATCCTTTGCCTGAAGTGCGCACACTGCATTAACAGCCACTTTCAGCTCAGTTAATACACAAAGCCAAGCCCTAAGGGTCTATTCATTCTATGAGAGGTGCAGCAAAGTCATGCAAAACACCAGTGAAAATTCACACCAAAAAAATAGATGCACCCTGAATTTTCATGATCCCCCTTACAAGAGATGCATCCCTGAACAAACAATGCCTTCATTACTTTAATACAGTTGCACATAGGGATATCCCGATACCACTTTTTCACTTCCGATACGATACCGATGCCGCAGCTTTGGCTATTTGCCGATACCGATATCAATCCGATATTTTTATTTTATTCTTGAACTAATACTACTAATAATAAAACACATGGAAGCACTTTGCTCAATTAGCCACATAAAAACATCTCACTCAAATGGAGAACAAATACTTCTCCAGTATATAGTCCAGGGGCCGTACTCACAAAGAATTTTAAGGCTAAAAGTAGCTCCTAACTGGCGAATTTAGGAGCAACTCCTAAAAATAATGGGCGTGTCACTCGTAATTTTAGGACTCCTAATATTTTTTGACTAAGAGTAATTCACGAAGCGTTTTAGCCCTAAAAGTAGCACCTAAGCCTGGGACAGCTTAAAAGAAGTCGAGAGGACTCCTAACTCACTAAGACCTATTCACAAACCGCTTTTTGTGGCATTTCACGTTGCGATGTTTTGAAATGCGTTTGCGGCGGCTACAGGAGCTTCCAATCGCGAGGGAACAATTTTGCATTGTAGGCATAACTAGGGATGCAATAACGCCACCAACAACAACCAAAACTATAGGCTACTCATTGCATGTAAACTATTTGTAACGTTTCATTGTGAATCAAATAAAAATGTTCTTCTCTTTGCAAACGTAGGCAGTGACAGATTAATTCAATAATGTTGCAAAGATATTGCATCAATCCATATGTTTCATTAGGCTACTAGGCTATTTGTTTTGCCTTACTCTTTATTCATTTAGGCTATTTATTCAGTTATTCATCATCTTCCGTCCTTCGCAATACTTGTGTAGCGCACGCATTCTCAGACCTGTCACCTGTCACTCATCATCGTAGTGGAGGTGTTTGGAATCAATCCCGCGTTACAATCATCAGCCAATCAAGGTGGTCACTTCAGTCAAGCTCGTGCATGAGTAATGACGTCATCCATAGCAACGAAGACTCACTCTTAGTTTAGGAGTTGTCATTTTTCTTTACTAAGAGTAGGTCTGAAAGGCGTTGTGAATAACTTCTAAGAGAAAACTCCTAGCTAAAATCTTTTTGTGCGATTTAGGAGTACTCCTAGTGGTAAGATAAAATGCTTTGTGAATACGGCCCCAGAACAACAGTTGATAATGAAAGACTGCCATCCTTTATTCAAAAGACCTTGAGATATGTTTGGTAATTGTACCTGAATGAATTTAAAATTAATTTGCTATATTTCAAATCAATATATTTGTTTCCTTAAAATTTTAATTAACTTTAACTTTATTCTCATCTGAATTATAAATAATTTATTTCTGTATAAAATAATACTACCATTTAAAAACACATTTGATTTTCTTTTTTAATCAATGTAGAATGTGTGACTTAAAAATAATCAGATTAGTGCTCTGTTTTAGGACAAGAAATGAAAACCAATGCAATATGATGAATGTACAAAAGATGAGATAATTTTTGCTTTTAAACAGCGTGTGTGTGTGTGTGTGTGTGATTTTGGTTGGGTGACAGTTGTAGGTTACAGTTTGACACGAGTTTACAGTTTGACAAAAGCACAATGTTGTGTTTTACATAAATATAAGTAGACTAAACACTTTTTGCAGTTTTAATGATGTCCTGTATGAACAAAATGACGGAGTATGTTTCCACTGTTCGATCGCGCCCGTGCCTCCCTCTCTCTCTCTCCGACACACACACACACACACACACACACACACATTCCAGCATTGCAATCTTGACATCGCAGCCTGTTCATTTTGCTGTGTTCACACCAAACGCGAATAGAGCGTCAAATTCGCGTCTATCGCGTCTAGTTCGATGCTTGAACAGTTTGAATCCATTTGCGTGTATAAAGCGAGCGTTTGAAGTGAAATAGATGCGCGTTCAGAGCTAAGGTGGGGCTACAGATTAGGTGTCCCTAAATAACCCGCATATGTCTATGCGCGTATCTAACAGTAGTTCCGCATTACATTAATTAATGTGCACGCGAGTTTTATTTATTTTTATACCGTGTATTCTCCGTGTAAATCCATGCACCGAACCGTGACGCACATACCGAACGTACGTTCAATACGAATACACGTACCGTTCCACCCCTAGGTATCGGAATTTTTTTTTTATTATATCCGATCTAGCGTTCTGGGCCAGTATCGGCACGATACTGATGCCGTGGATCGGATCGGGACATCCCTAGTTGCACATTGCTGGTTCTCCTGAGAGTGATTTAAATTATCCAGTGGTTGTTAATGTGTTTTTCACTTTTCTTCAGTGCTGTCACGGCTACTGCCTTTGCTTCATGGGAATGTGAACAGCAATAAGGTCATAATCAACGAGTTCCTAGAGATCTGTCGCCAGCAAACATCCTCACCCACAGAAAGCTCTTTGAATTGTATTGACAGCGTCCCACCCAGGTAACCCAGCTAGCTGTATCTTTAATATAATTATATTAATGCATTATGCAAAAAAATTTCCATGGAGTACCACAGGGTTTGTGTAATTTTGTAGGCCAACCAGGAAATTAGCATCACCCTAGTTCCTTTGACAGAAAGCCAATAGGATTTTTCCATTGACTTTTGGGTTATTGCAGAAAGTAATCTGGCTCTGTGACCAACAAAAGTTTATGGGTTTTTACATGTTTTCTTCATCATGAAAATCTTTTTCAAATTAACTTAACTTTTATAATTTTAAGCCTAAATACAATTGCCAAAAGAAAAAGCTTTGAAAGAGTGTGATTATAAACATCACAAGGCAAGTAGATTAGTTTAGATTAGAAGATTAATGTCAAGATTAAGCTATTGACTTCTTATGATGGAATCACAAGTGCTAAAATGCTGCTTTGTTTTGTGGTTTTATGACTCAATTGTGTTATTCCTTTTGAAAAATGTGTCTATTTTAGTATGCATTTCTGTGTAAACTCTATGACTAATGCCTGGAAACTTGATGTCATTGAGAATGACTTCCAGTTTGCACTCTGGTGTGTCAGAATATTAAGAAGTTACTTAAATGAAGCCACACAACTTATTTTTAAGGATATTGTTTTTTTTTTTTTTGGAAATAGGATCCACATCAGGCGTATCATAAAAGAGAACGCCGTGTATGAAAAGCGCTCCACTTACAGACGATGCTGCTGGTACGTGCATGCGGAAGTTCTGACCCGTCATTCTCAGGAGGCCTTGCCCGTTCCCTGCCAGTGGACCTACCTCACCTCCGGGGCTCAGATCACCCGCGACGAGCCCACCAGCTCACAGGGCAATTCGCCCACCATTTCCACTTCCACCACACCCTCCAACAAGAGGAAAAGTGCCAGCAGCCACTCCATCACGAAGTATATGAAGAAATGTGGCGACTCTGAACAGGTACAGACCAATTATATATACTACTGTGCAAAAGTCTTTACACACACAAAAAAATCACACAAAAGTATGTCAGTAGGAAATATCAGTTCATTTTATTAAAACAGCTTTTGTCCAGGTACACTTGCACATAGTTTTTCAGGTAGCTTTGCAGTAAGGTTTCTTCAAGCGTCTTGGAGACGTTCCCGCAGTTCTTAAGGATTTAATCTGTCTCCGTTTTTTTCTATTTCTTCATGTAATCACAGACAGACTCGATGGTGAGATCAGATCATACCGGCTGTTGTCAGACTCCTTGTGCATACAAAAATATCACTGGATTATTACAATTAATGGCAAAAGCAATGTTTGGAAATGCGAACTGATATTTCCTACTGACACACACTAGGCAAGGCAAGGCAAGGCAAGTTTATTTATATAGCACATTTCATACACAATGGCAATTCAAAGTGCTTTACATAGAAGAAATTAAAATAATAAAAAGAAATAAGAATAATTAAAACAGTTTAGAAGAATACAAAATAAAATACAGTACAAACAGTCGGACGAACATTGGCACAGTGCTCATTCAGTAAATGCATAGTTAAACAGATGTGTTTTGAGTCTGGATTTGAATGTGACTACAGTAGGAGCACGTCTGATCTCCTCTGGAAGCTGGTTCCAGCTGCGGCTGGCATAATAGCTAAAAGCAGACTCGCCATGCTTAGAGTGAACCCTTGGTATTTCTAGCTGATATGATCCTTGTGATCTGAGTGATCTGTTGGGCTTATATTCAGTGAGCATGTCTGCAATGTATTGAGGTCCTAGGCCATTGAATGATTTATATACCAGTAATAATACTTTAAAATCAATCCTAAATTTAACTGGGAGCCAGTGTAAAGACATGAGGACTGGTGTGATATGTTCATATTTTCTGGTTCTGCTCAGAATCCTGGCGGCAGCGTTCTGTATGAGCTGCAACTGTCTTATGGTCTTTTTGGGAAGTCCAGTGAGGAGTCCATTACAATAATCCACCCTGCTGGTGATGAAAGCATGCACAAGTTTCTCTAAGTCTTGTCTGGAAACAAAGCATCTTATTCTTGCAATATTTTTCAGATGATAGTATGCTGATTTAGTTATTGCTTTGACATGACTACTGAAACTAAGGTCTGAGTTTGCACTAGAGCAAAAGATGGAAATAACTGGCTTAACCTTTTTTTTGGTGAAAATACTAACGTGCCTAAGACTTTTGCATAATACTGTAAATATCCTATTTACACCTATTTGTAATTAGGGCTGGGCGATATATCGAATATTAGCAATATCGCAATAATTTTGACGATGATGTAAAAAATTAGAAAATATCATGAATGTTTCAAATTCAAGCATACTTTCCCAAAGAACGTGTCGAACGTCCAATATTACGTCCCCCTTTCGTCTTGTGACGTATTAGAGACGTTGGGGAGTCTTTTTTTTTTTCTTTTTTTTTTTACATTAGCAAAATGGAGACGACATACAACACAAGTGTGGAAAGAGACATGGGAGGGGATGATGAATTAGTCTCTAGAAGGAACGCACAATCTAATATGGGGGTGGTTTGGTTTTCAGATAACTGATACCAATCAAAATACCGTCATTTGCAAGTGTGCAAGACCGTGTGCAAGAAGATAATAGCTACAAAGGGTGGAAGCACCACTAATATCTTCCATCACCTCAACCAGCACCCTGTGTAGTACGAGCAACGCATGAAACTCCATGAGTCATCATCACTAGCCTCGGCCCCTTCATCTGCCGAAAAATCTGGTAGGCCTGTCGTCCCTAAACAAATAAAGCCGGTTGATTCATTCTCTTGCGGTGTGCCATATGCGAGAAATAGTAAAAAGTGGGGAAAAAATTACATCGGCGGTCACGTTTCACATAGCCAAAGATATGATGCCCGTCAGTACCGTGGAAAAATCTGGCTTCAAACGTCTGCTAAAGACAATCGACCCTCGATACAATTTGCCTTGCCGTAAATACTTCGCCCAGGATGTGCTCCCGAAATTGTATTGTAAAGTTCGCGAACAGCTGTCACAGAAGCATTCTCAGATAACACACTTTGTGACCACTTCCGAACCTACAACAGTCTTGCCATTCATTTTATTGATGGCTGAATTTATCATCGTAGAACGCACTCTCTGTACTTGTTTTGCACTACTTCAGAACACATTTACATGTGTTCATTTAATAAAAAGCAGTAAGTGATCACTTGGTCTAGATTTTTTTTTTTTAACTGCTTAAATTTGCACTAAACATTTTGTATTTACTTTGCAACAATAGCTGTTCTATCTAAATTCTTTTTGTTGTTTGTAATGGCAATTTAGACCCGTCTAACTTTGGTTTATTCTTTAGACTGAGGCTATGGAGACCGATGGCTTCCAGGCGGACACCGAGGATGATGAAGACGATGATTGCGTCATCATTGGGGAGCAATCTGGTTAGTATGCGTCTCTACTAAAGCTTGACAACAAAGATAAATCTGCCAGAACAAGCTTGAAAATGTTTTTCTTTGTAATAGGATCCTCGGAACAGGACGCCAACACATCCTTACCACAAACAGAGAGAAACACAGAGCCCATGGACACGAATGCATCCGAAACTGCTGTTCTTGCCTTGCCCTGCCTCACACCAGCCACCGCCTGAGATCTGACTCCTTCCTGTTGGGTTTGCATGCACGTGAACCAGGCGCTCAAAATCTGATCTATGATTCGAAGGATCACACAGTATTAAAGGTCCCAAGAGAGAATCAATTTTTTCCTCCTCTTTAAGTGGAGGTCTGTTAGATGGTGTACTGCTCTTCTTCATAGGTGAAGTCCCACTTTTTGAAAGGCTGATACATTCATCAGCTCTGACACCAATCGGGAGGTTGATGCTGTCTGCTGGGCTCAGTGCTCAGCCACATTGTTTTAAATTGTGTATTTTTTTTCCTCTCTGAATACTTGAACTGGTGTATGTCTTTCAAAAATAATGACAATTGAAATATATTGCACTTTTATATTCCACTTCTGTTTATTTCATTCTTCTACCCCCACCAGAAGTCTTTCGCTTGTTTTCTTTTCCAAGAGGCTTTGTATAAAAACAGCATTTGCCATGTGTTGCTCAGGCTGCTATACGCGGTGTAAATACTATTTTTTGTTTTTTTTGAAAAAAATGGTGTAGAAGCTGAAATAGTAGGAGGCTGTCCAACACAGAGGGGGAAAAAAAAGCAGCAGCATTGGCATTTCTTTTGGCAAAGTATTTTCTTAATTGTTTCGAATAAACTGCACCATAGTTTGCAGTTGTAATGGGTTTCCTACAAAGCTTGTTTAAATAAAGCATAATTTAAAAACGAACAACTTTTTAATATGCTGTTAACCGACATTTGCCTTCCACGCATTTTCAAGACTTCACAGTCAAGCCATTTGATTTCTTTCATAATATACACTCATCCCTGACAATGCATTTTATTTCATACATCACATCAAAAGCATCAGAACACATTTAAACTAAAGTGCAAAATACAAGCAGTTTTTACAATATAGCATGGTTCAATCAGTGAGTAGGGATGCACCGAAAATGGCATTATTTGTGGTTTTTGGCCGAAAGAGGAAAAAATGACCAAAAATATGCCGCCCAGCCCCTCTGGGTTCAGCGATCAGGTTTTACTCTTGCGCGCTCTCCGTTCTGTGTGTGTGCTGCGCACTTTGTTCGGCCGCTCACGGCCCAAACGCTCAACTCATGTACCGCTCGCGCTCACCGGAAAAGCAAAGTCCGCTCAAGTAACGTGCCGACATAATTTCTCTGGAGTAGACAGTTTCTGTTTGCAAAAGCCCTATACTGTGCTGTAACATAAGCCCTGTAAGCCCTATACTGTGCTGTAAAATGATCTCTGCTATCTGCTCTGATAACAATAGCTTTGTAGGACTATATTCTTTTGATAATTCGTCAAAATAAAAAATCTGTTAAATCTGATTTTGTTGCATAAACTGAATGAAGACTAATTAATTGATATTTAATATTTTAAGGTAAGGCTATTTTCTGTCCAATTTTTGGGTCACTTTTAATTAAAGTGGTTATTTTATTTTATTGGCTTGTAGTTTTTAAATTCAGATTCAGTCAAATTATTGCATTTAATTTAAAAGTATAATAATACAATTATACAATTTTTTTTTTTTACTTTTTTTGTCATTTTCAGTGCATCCAAGATTTTGGGTTTCGGCCTAGAATTTATATTTCGGTACATCCCTATCAGTGAGCATTATAATCTACACTAACACCCAAAGTATCCACTTCATTTATTTTTCGTAAGAACTGGTGCATTTTTACAAACACTGGTTTATAGCGAATATTGGTTATCCTTTACTGTTATTCTTCTACCTGCCTATTGCGGCTTAAGAATCAGAAGTCTTGCATATTTAGGTAATAGCTTACTTCCAGGTTGAAAATGAGGGGGATTTTTGACGTGCTCCACGCAAGACACACTAGAAAGTTTCGTCCTTGTCCAGTGTCTGCGCTATATATAAAGGTTATGAGCCATAAATATCTTAAAGGGATACTCCACATTTTTTGGAAATAGGCTCATTTTACAACTCCCCCAGAGTTAAACAGTTGAGTTTTACCGTTTTCGAATCCATTCAGCCGATCTCCGGGTCTGGCGGTACCACTTTTAGCATAGCTTAGCATAGATCATTGAATCGGACAGGACCATTAGCATCTCTCTCAAAAAAATGACCAAAGAGTTTCGATATTTTTCCTATTTAAAACTGGACTCTTCTGTAGTTACATCGTGTACTAAGACCGACAGAAAATGAAAAGTTGCGATTTTCTAGGCTGGGAACTACTCTCATTCCTGCGTAATAATCAAGAAACTTTGCTGCCATACCATGAGTCCAGCAGGCGTAATGATATGACGCAGCGCCTGAAAATAGGTCTAATAGGTTAGACAAACTTAGTCCCGGTCACGTTGGAAGTTACCGAGCTGGGGACTATTTTCAGGCACTGCGTCATATCATTACGCCTGCTGCACCCATGGTACGGCAACAAAGTTTCTTGATTATTACGGATTGAATGGATTCGAAAACGGTAAAACTCAACTGTTTAACTCTGGGGGAGTTGTAAAATGAGCCTATTTCCAAAAAAAGTGGAGTATCCCTTTAATATTCATTTAAACTACAGTTGCGCATATCTTAACCTCACACAAGCTTGTCAATTACAAAAAGAGTTTCTTTTCAACTGTGACAGTCGCCAATGTCAGCACCTTGAGGACAAACTCATTGCAAAAAATTGCATGTGCAAAGGGAGCGTATAGTATACACAATTAGGGGGGGAACCATCAAACATGCTGCATGTGTAAAAACAAGTATACCTTGGGCATAATTATACAAGTCAATTACTTGACATGGTGACAACTGAATTGAACATACATTTATCTCTATTAGGAGGTAGATCATTGTTGCAGACCACAGCTTTTTGTCTAATTTAAGTTGCGTAATAACATTCAGGCGTAGTCTCATTTTTGTTAAGCAGGAAACAACTTCAATTCAAAACAAGAGACAATCTGAACTTGGTGGTGCTCATGTTAGATCAATTTCAAACCGTTGACACAATGAGATTTTATGGTACATTAATCAACATTTCTCTCTAAGCAATAGCTAAAAAGTGCTTAAGATTACAACAGATCCACTCGCAGACCAGATCACAGTGCGCAAACTGAGCTTCTTCCGTTATCATATGATGACTGGTCATGTTACTTCAAGCAACAATGCGTTATAATAGGACAGACTGTTTAGAAATGGGCCCTTAAGGTGCTAACACTTCCCGTAATACATCACTGACAGGAAACAACTCCTGTTGTTAGCGCCATATAAATCCACCTAGCACATGTTGTGGACTCAACCAATCCTGTGGGGTTGTGGACGACGGGAGAGGAAAATCACAAGAGAACGCAGGCGGGACAGGGAGACACAGCAAGACTCAATTTCAGCTCATGCTCTTGATGTTCTCTAATAACGCTGCTTTAAGCAGAACGTCGGTCTTTCCTCCCGCGGCGGCGATGTCTGATAGCACCGCGGCGTCCCACGAGAATATCAACAGAGCCGCTGGGGCCTAGAAGGAGAAAACAAAAGTGTGACTCAAATATTGTTCAGTAAATTCAACTTTGCAGAGTGTTCTTTGATCTGCACCTACCAGGTTGCACTCATTCAGAGCGAACTCCTCGGCGTCCTTCAGTTTTTGTCCTCCAGGAACCACCAGCTCAAAGGGCTGCCAGCCGTTCTCCAGCGAATCACGCACGAACTGGTACAACGCTGTCACTTTCTCCCACGCCAGGAACGTGCCTGCAGGGCGTTTAAATGCGAGTTAAAGTACTAAATCAAGAAGCTAAATCACGCACTGACAAATGGACTCTTCTAATTAAGAATAACTACCAACCCTGGAGTATATTTCCATCCGGTAACCGCACTCTCAGAAGGGCGTAGTTGTACTTTCTTCTCTCTCTCTGCTCATCTTTTTCACGCATGGCTTTCGTTCGCAGCATTGCGTTCCTCTCCACGATTTCATTCCTGTGATGAAAGAAGATCATAAAAACATGGTACGAGTCTTTCTTCATCAGCTTAGCACAAACACGACTTTTGTTGATTTCTTTACTTAAGTTGCATTTCTTTCTTCAGCTCCTCTGCAGTCAGATTGTAGAAGTCTGGGGGCAACTCGAAGTTTGTGGCGTTCTGCGAGGGTCTGAAGACCTGCGGTTGGCGATCCAGCTTGGCTCTGATTGGCTCGCCCTTCTGCAGCAGCTCCAAATCCACCTTTATCTGCTCCAGAGCGTCCGGTTCCTGCGGCGGCAACACCAGGTACTCCTCAGTCCTATCTGAGATATGTTATTCAGGGATGGAGATGTGTCAGGGCTCGGCGTTAAAGAAATGGCACGCTTGTCTTTGAAATGTAATGGCGTTACCTTCGCCGTCCACCGGCAGCGCGGTGCTTTCAAATCCCAGGGCCTGAAGATACTCGCGAGATCCTTCAATCACACTGACCTTCTCCTTCACGAGTGAAACAACAAGATGTGAGTGAATTCGCTTCATAAATTCAGTTTTCTCTATCCTGGCTGAAAACGAACATACCTGAAACACCTTGTTGCTAACTTTGATCTTCCGATACTTTTCCTCAGTCGGATTCTTGCAGATGTTTTCGATGTACCTGTCATTGGATTTCAGTTGTACATTTTACAAACACGTCGTAGAAAGTTAATATAGTCCTACTAAACAGTCCTCACTTGCTAATGATGTCAATGGCAGCCTTCACTTTCTCTTTGTCTTTATTAAAGGTGTGAATCATCATAACGGAGGCCTCCATCACATCCTCTGAGAACCTCTGTGGAAAAAGAAGCACCTTTAGTCAAATCCACGTGTCATTTCGTAAAGTCTCGCAGATTTGTCTTGTAATCTCACCATAAGAATGGCTTCCTTGATGTGCATCTCTCTTTCAGTCTTTGTTAAGGTTTTTCCAGTAAGAGGGCAGATGAAGAAAACTCCCGCCACTGAGAAACAAGACGGATCCTTCTGCGGAACCCCGGAGGCCTGGAAAAGGTATTAATGATCACAGTCAGGAAAAGAGTATTGAATCTTAAAGGGACAGGTCACCTAAATATGACAATTCTGCCATCGTTTGATACATTTTCACTGAACAATAACTTACAAACTCTTCTGAAATCATATAATTATGTATAATAGAGAATTGGGCATTTTGTAGGATACTTTTATGCTGCATTTGGTCATTTTAGAGCTTGACAGTTTCGGTCACCATTCATTTTATTTATACAATATTAAAATTTAACCTGGTTTCTTACATGTAAACATTTATATCCCACAAATGAGTGGTAATCATACGGGTTGGGAACCACGTGAAAATGTAAATTAATTTTAATGGGGTTTTATTTCGTGCAACTATTTAAAAAAATGATCATTGTAAAATGAATTTACATGAGATTTAAAGGTCCACTAAATAAATTTTTGCCGCTTTTCACAAGTTTTACACATACAGATATAAAAATATATATATTTTAACCAATGTGTTGAAAATGAAAAAAAAAAAAATTATGTTTAGATCACATGACCAAATACTATTAACATAGAGAGTAGTAGGCCATCCGGATATTTTTCGCCTACTGTTTTATGAATACCGTGCATTCAGACATACTACTCTCTTTTCACACACTGTTTTCGTCAACTATATAGTCGGGAAGTTTGCGATTTTGGATGCAGCCATTATCTTGGAACAAGACTTTTAAGTAAATATGTCTGCAAAAACCAAGCGGCAACATTCTAATCTGAAAAATGAAGCCTACCCGGAAGTGCGAAAAACTGCAATACATCGAAAATCCGCTAGAGGGAGGTCCCAAAAGGGAGCAAATGTCCATAGACCACCATGTTAAAATGTCAGTTTTCACAGCATAAATTCATGTTTTTACAGGTTGGTCCCATGGACTTTTATTGTATTTTTCGATAGGTTCCGAGTGCCTGACAACTGTGAGGGGGGTGAATTTTTTTCTAACTCGTTAGTTTAGATCGTATTTAGATATAAAATGTATGACAAATAAGGGCGTGGTTAACTTTGATTGACAGCTTGATTGACAGCTTAGGCTGCGCCAAGGAGAATGAGAACATAAGAAGCGCCATTTTTTAACACAGTTGAAATATAATACTACTGTTTCTGTATCATGAAATGTAGTTTTAAGAGTTTTTCAGGTGAGAATGTAGTTGTTTAAAGCTCAAATCTGTGGTTTATTTAAAGATTTATGAAAATTTTATCCAGTTGTGAGATCCAGACGATCAGCGGACGCTTAACGCTCATGTACCCCGCCTGGAACAGCCTTTCCTCGGCTAGTCGTTCTGACGTTTGCCGCGGACTCTGGCATCTCTGTAGTGGTTAAACATGAGATATAATTCGTCTTGTCTATTTCTAACGGGCGATTTTTGGTCTCGTGAATCTATAATTTGTTCCCTGGCCAATCGTTTTGGCTGAGGGGAAGTTTCATAACTTTATAAGCTATTTAACTTTACCGTTGTATGGTTAGACTAGAGCGCTGGACTTTGTATGTTTGACTGAATTGTTTGCTTTATTTGTATAGCTTCTTGTACCTTTTACTTATACTTTTATAATGGCTAATATTGATAAAACTGAAATTTAACAAAAAGAGACTGGGTTGAGTTTTGTCATTTTAAATTTTAATACAACGAAGATGATCTGTAATGTTGTTTACTGCAACATCTGTTGTTTAGTACAAATGCACATATTGCCTGGACCATATTAAAATGTTTAATATTTTTATATTATATTTAAAAAGAAAAGAGGCAGGTTTGTGTTTTATATTTTGTTTTTTTATAAATAGGCAAACGTTATGTGCAGTGAATATAATCAATACGCGTTGCCTGAACCACATTTGTGTGGCTATAATGTTTAAGATTTCTTTAAATGAAAACGAAAAGAGTTAGTATGGTGTTTTATAACATATTTCGTTGCCTAAAATATACACAGAGATAACCAGAGTAGCAGAGCGAGCTGAGTGACGCGCGCTGCGTCAGAAGGTGGGCGGGGTTAGGATTTCCCAAGATGGCGCCGCCCATACCCCCCATAAACGGCTTCAAAACCGTTCTTCAGAAAGTCTATGGGTGACGTCACAGACGCTTTGTCCATATTTTTTTACAGTCTATGGCAAAAACATTCACTTTTATGTGATGCTGCATCCCTGCCAACAGGTGGCAGCATAAACTTATATTGTCCGGCTAAATACGAACAAAACCCAATAAAACCATCGGACTTGCCTCGATATCTGTGTCCTTCTGACTGGCCGCTACGGCAGCCGCCTCTGCTTCAAGTTCTCGCTTCACTGAAATGCAATAACAGAATGAGTGGCTGTTCATGCTTTAAGATTTTATTAATGTTTTTAAGATTTCTATGGAAGCTTATTTCCACCATGGAATACAATATAAAAAGTACTTGCAACTTTTTAGCTTACAATTCAGACTTATAACTCAACTAACTTCAGCTGTTTACATCTCACAATTCTGAAAAAAAGATGTAGAAGATTTGCAAGATATAGCCTATGTTGCGTCCAAAATCATATACTAAAGTAGGTGCTACATATGAACTTGTGAAAAAGTATGTTCTATGTAGTATAAATGTGTGTGGTATGAATTAAATTTGGACGTACTACATACGCCATGTTGTTATTGTCACGTGACCTACCAGCGTCAGTTGCGTCGCTCTCCCGTGGCCTCATGGGATAGTAAAGTGTCCATCGCATGCACACTTCAGAATCCTGCCGGAAGTAGTAGGTCATCCAGGTACTTCTTCCCTACTGTTTTTCGAATACTATGAATTCAGACATAAGGTGCATCCTAATTTGCGTACTTATGCACTACTCTATGACGTTTTATAGTATAAATATAGTTGGACTTTCAGACTTGGATACTGAATGACAAATAAATAACCTTATAAAGTTCATACACTACACAAATGAGTACACAGTGCACAAGTACATAGAGCATAAGTATATAGTGCGCCATTTGGGACGCAACTATACTACTCTTTTAGTGTACTGTTTTTCGCATACTAGGCTATATAGTATTCCAGTAAGTATTGGATTTTGGATGCAGCGATAAACAATTCTGACTTTTTTTCCTCAGAATTGTGAGATATAAACTCGGAATTAAAAAAAAGATAATTTACTCGCAATATTTTTTTCAGAATAAAATACTTAATTGTGAGTATATACATCACAATTCAGCCTTTATACCTCTGAGTACGAGAGTGTGTGTGTGTGTGTATATATATATATATATATATATATATATATATAGCAATTCTGACTCATATTTGGGAAATATAAACTGGTAATTTAGGAGAGTCTGCTCATGGCTGGAGTGTGAAGTCCAGCTCCCCCTCTCTAGGGCTGTGTCCGAAATCGCCCTCTATACCCAGCCATTTGTAGTGGTGTCCGAACACCATAGCGGACGTTATCGAGTGCACTCATTCAATTCCACAATGGACCGCAATAACGAGTGTACAACCGATGTACGCTCAATGGCTAGAGAATACCCATAATGCACTGTGAGAGTCTCGAACTTCCCGCGTCTGACCAGAAGATGGCGCTGAATCATCAATCCATCCATTTTCCAAACTGCTGGTCCAATGTGGCTCCAGCGTAACATCATACAGGTATAAATTCCTTTATAATTGATCATTAAATTGTTTAAATCAAAAACAAACTATGCAAAGCGGCAGCCCTTCCGGCGCACTCAGTCTCCGAATTCACTCATTAGTTTTCATTCACTACCTCAAGTGAACTATATTAGTGGAGTATTGTGGGGAATAATGAATGAGGGTATAGGGGGTGATTTTGAACACAACATAGATGTAATTTTGGCATAATGGGTGTAGCTAGAAGCTCCAACCACACCCTAACCCTATCCATAACTCTATCCCTCCACCCATCAGATCCACAGAGGTGGATTTCCCTTTTTATTCCATGGTGGACAAAAAGCTTCCATAGACATCTGAGTGGAAAAGCTGTAGTTATACACTTGATGTACCCTGATTCCTTATGGCGTCCTGTGAGGTTAACACTTTCGGCCGGTGCTGCTGCTCGATGCGGGCCAGGGCTGCGGCCCCTGCCATCTGTGCGCCTTTAGTGGGAGCTTTCCTGGACGCTCCTTTACTGTGAGCAGCCTGAGAGGCTTCAGGTCTAGAGCTGCACGAAACACCAGGTGTCACCCTCTCATTTCTGTGGTTAAAACGATTGTTGTAACCAAAAACATCACTAAAGCAGCAGTGTTGAGGTGTAAATCACTCCCACGTGACCAACACGGGACCTTTACTAAGCCTGTTATCCTATGAGTAATTATAGCGATAAGGTTAAACTCATAGGTCGGATCCTATTCCGGATCCAAAACTACTCAAACATTGATGCATTTAGCACATGCTGTTTCCTAACCCACCATCTCCAGATATGATCATGTTAGAAATGCAGTCAGACAGGTACAATCCGTACATTACTATAGATTTTATGTGTAAAAATAAATAGCTTGCTCTATACAGAATTATGTAAAACAGTTATTATCTATAATAAGTAACCTTGTTATTCGATGCATCATCGTAATCTGATGATATATAAACTCATGATCAGTGTGGTTCAGAGCTGATGACAGATATCATATCCATATATCTGATCTTTTACCTCGAGTCTTCTGTAAGTTTCTTTCCTGGCCCAGCTGACTTGAACTTTATATCCTTCTTGATGTCTTCGAAAAACTTCTTCATTCTTAGCGATAAACTATATGTAAAAAATACTGAAATGAAAAATGTGTTGTTTTTTTAATTATTTATAACTGTCAGGCACACCACCACCCCAGAGCGATGTGTTTACAGCGGGAATAGGACCTTTTCTGAACCGGAAGTGTGGTAATGAAGCGATCGGGACATAAACATTGAGTTTTAGTGACATCAAGCGGAGGGGAGTGGAATTACGTTGAAGTAGATCGGTGATGGTTTGTTTATAAACACATTTAGTTTGTTTTCTATTTTTATTTAATATATAGACCAGTTTTGGAGTGCATTTACCTGGCCTTGAAATGTGAAATATAATTATAAAGTCTTTGAAATAAACCTTTCGCAAGAATTCAATAATATTTTCTGTTGAGTAATATTCCATAATGTTTTCTATATTTGACAAACAACTGCAAGTGTATATGCGATGTGATTAAAAATAATAATAATAATAATAATAATAATAAATATATATATATATATTATATATATGCGATAAGAATTTCTTTATATAATATGTGCGATAAGATTTTTTTAAATATTTTATTTTCCAAATATTTCTTCCTCAAATTGTTTTACATTCCTTACGATTATCATTCTTATTTTCAGTAGATGAAATAAAGCAGTAATTCATTAAAGTGAATTGAGTAAATCTTTTTTCAAGATACAAATACATTCATAAAAGTGCCATTACATTACATTGAATGCATTCTATATAAATGTTGTAATCAAGAAAGTATAACATTATTTTGATTAGCTCCCAATTTAATTTCCAACCGTCGTTTTATAATCAGCAGTGCGAATGTTAATATAATACTATTAAATTGAAGTCTTTAGCGGTGTACACATTGTGCATTCTTATTGGTGGACGTAAAGAGTGCCAGTCCGTTCCTCCAATCAGCGATCGCCAGAGGGCGGGACTTCCGCTGGCAAAAAAATGGAATGAGCGGAAACCGCTGCAGAAACCAACCGCCTTTCCTCACCTACTGTATCTGAACCAGGACTGTCTTTCGGCCTGAAAAAAACGGACCGCGGGCGAACACAAACAAGCAGAACGAGGAGCGGTGCATAGAGGGACGACAAGATGCCGCACAACTTCCGGCCCGGGGATCTTGTCTTTGCTAAAATGAAGGGATATCCTCACTGGCCGGCCCGGGTAAGAGGAGCGGGGGAGCTCGCGCAAGGCTCGCGCTGCATCCAGTGCACACACCCCCCCACCAGCTTTACCTCAGTGCCTGGTCGTTTACGAAATATATGTTTGCAGACAAACCCGTGCTATCTATTACTCTAAAGTCTAGGCATCTTAATGGATGTATTTGTTCCATATATATTACCTTATTCATGAATGTATGAGGCTAGCTGGCTGGCTAACTTGTTTGCTGGAGAAGCAGCTAAGGTCGCGTGAACAAAGTCCTGTTTATCATTCATTGGGAGTCGTCTTTAGATGCATAATGAGATTATATGAATAATTACTGCATTTAGACTTGAGACTTTTACATTGTATTTACATTGCCCAATCACATGTAAAATGGGGGGGTGGGGGTTGAGTGTCATGTTTACACATGGACATTCTTTCTGGCCATATTTAAAGTGACCCACCCGGTGCAAAATAGAAAACTCATTTCTAAATGAGTGTTTAATTCTGTAGAACTTCAATTTTCAATGTAGATCTGTTGCTGAAAAACATGTGATCACCTTATTGTAATATTTGGACTGTATTTTTCTTCCAGATTGAAGATGTTGCGGAAGGAGCTGTCAAACCACCACCTAATAAGATCCCCATTTTTTTCTTCGGGACTCACGAAACGTACGTATCCCAGGGTTTTAATGAGTACCTGGTTGTTAATGATGGCAAATAGATGCATGTTACTTTAGATCATGGGGTGCCCAGTCCTGTTCCTGGAGCTCCAACCCTGATCAAACACAACTGAACCAGCTGATTAAGATATTCAGGATCTTCTTGATAATTACATGCAGGTGCGTTGGATCAGTGTTGATTCTGATCTCCAGGAACAGGGTTGGGCACCCCTGGTTTGGATCTTCTAATGAGCTGTGTGCATTACTTCATTGTTTTCTCTTTATTCTGTTTATTAATGTTGATAATTGCAGCGCTTTTTAAACTGCCTTGAAGTAACAACTTTAAACCCTACATATTTGTTTTTCCGAAAATCTGTTACACTCGCATGTACATCACAATACAAAAGAAGAGATCTGTCTCTACTTCCTTTTCATTGTGACGTTAAATGTATTTATAATTCAGATTTTAACTGCTTCTTATTTTCTTTCAGAGCATTCCTTGCACCTAAGGACCTTTTTGCGTATGAAAAGAACCAAGACCGGTATGGGAAGCCCAACAAAAGGAAAGGGTTCAATGAAGGCTTGTGGGAAATCCAAAACAACCCTCATGCCTCCTATACCACACCTGCAGTAAGACTTCATTTCTACAACCGAAATCTGTTGTTTCATGACACCAAATGCTGATTTGTCACGTTTTCCTTGTGTTTGTTTAGGCTGCATCGTCATCGGAAAGCGAGGACAACCAACCTGCTGCGGGGAGTGATGCTGAAGATGAAGAGGAAGCAGTGGTACCAAGGAAAGCTGAAACGGGAAGTGATGATTCTGACTCTGGGAGTGAGGATCAAAGGAAGGCGGCAGTGAAGCGGAAAGCTCCTGCTGCAAAGGTATTCAAACATGAAACAAGCCAACATGATCGCTTATTATGTAAATCAGCAGTTTATCCTCATTGTCATCTATTCTGTCATTTTTTTTTTTTTTTTTTCTCCTGCAGTGTTATGCGTTATACCTTCAGGTGAATAATAGAATACAAGTATTAGTATTAGTGTTTTTGTTTATTTAGCTTGAATTGATTTTTAGGGGTTCAAGGCATAGGTGTATCAAGTTTCTTATATCGTTGGAATCCTTTGAATTTCTCCTTAATGTCATAGTTTTAGTTAGTCACAATATTTATAGTGTTAAATAGAAAAGTGTTTGTAGAGGAATCAGTGTTTTGCCAACTAGTTTTTATTTAAGCATTAGGGTCCTTCTGTGTTATGAATGTTGTCATGGCTAAAGCCCAAAGTATACATATTTTACATTTACGCTAGGGTTTGCGTACAGTGCTTGTGGCATAATTTCGCCATCAGCATTGTACGCACATATGTTGCGTGCTGCATGTTTTTTAACCCCGTGCTATGTCCGCTCACTTTGCACGTGCGCCTCGAATTATTTAATTTGTACTAATTAGTTTGTCCACAAAGTGGCTACACTGGCTCGGCCCGTTGTTTTCCATAAACGAGACGGATGAAATGAAACAACAACAAAAAACTGCTGGAGACACAACAACACTAGACACGCACATTGTGTGAAGGGGTTAATAAATACTTGCAAGTCTAGTTTAAGGGCTTATTTACACCTGGTCACTTCATATGTTTATCTGATCAGATTAGGCTTGGGCGGTATTCGAATTTTGAAACCGTCAAACCGCCTCCCTATTTTACCGGGGTATACGGTATTACCGTGACTAATTAAAAATTATGACATAATGGGCTCAGACGGCGTCACCAAACTGTTGGCTTGTGCCTACACCGTTCAGAAACTGAATGCCAGATCGGACAAAAAAACAACAACAAAAAAAATCAAGCCCAACCCCTGCACGTTGTGTCTGAGTCAGGCCGACGGCATTAACTGTTATTATGAGCGGAGCCCACCATTATTCAACATAATATCTGTGTGCGTGCAACAAGCAAGAAGTGCCTTTGTAATCCGGTGACGCGTGTCCATTGATTTTTATTAATAAAACTTTTCTGCAAAGATGGAAGTTGACGATCGCATCTCTGTAGTGAACGCGCCTATTGAGAGAAATGCACATCATTACACAATCAGAGAGTGGCCTTTTCCTTTTCGTTTTGAATTGTTTCGTTTAAAGAAATTGACGATCGGCATCTGAACGCTATAGAGAGACATGCACATCATGGATTACAGAGAGTAGGCTAGTCTATTTATTTTCGTTTTGAATGGTTTCGTTTACTGAAATTGACGATCGCATCTCCCTATGAACGCGCCTAGAGAGAAATGCACATCGTGGATTAGGCTACTTAGCCTAATCAGTGAGTAGTAGCCTATTTCTTTCGTTTTGAATTGTTTCGTTTAAAGAAACTGACGATCGCCATCTCTGTATGAACGCGCCTAGAGAGAAATGCACACCATTGATTAATCAGACTATATTTCTTTTCGTTTTGAATGGTTTCGTTTACTGAAATTGACGATCGCATCTCCGTATGAACGAGAGAAATGCACATCATGGATTACTTAGCCTAATCAGTGAGTTGCCTATTTCTTTCGTTTTGAATTGTTTCGTTTAAAGAAACTGACGTTCGCCATCTCCGTATGAACGAGAGAAATGCACATCATGGATTACTTAGCCTAATCAGTGAGTTGCCTATTTCTTTCGTTTTTAATTGTTTCGTTTAAAGAAATTTCAAGCTTTATTTATTTGTCATGTCTGTGAGGCATAGCCTTTTTTATGAGATTTCAATGCAAGTGACAGCGGCATGCCCATCATGTCATGATTATATTAAATCCAGGCAATTTTGGTTGATGAAAACTTTATAAAAATTTAGATACAATTTATACAAAACGAAATTCGTTTTAAAGAGGCCTTTTACAAAACTAAATTTATTGAAGTGGTCAAATCGTCTGACTCCCGATGCATCCCATCTTATTTGTGCTGTTCACTTTTCATAATCAACAAAGATGGAAAAAATAACATTATAATATTTTAACAAATACGAAACTTAATGCGCTTATGTATCCTGGCAGCAGTGAGTGGGCAGTTGTTTCGGAGATGCGACGTTAGAGGTGTTTACATCTCTCGCGGTCACCTTTTTATTGCACAATTTACAAATTGCCTCGTCAGTATTTACCGCCTCTCCCTTCTCATTCGGTTGGAACCAGAAATATTGCCAAACTGCAACCACACATAAGCATTTTTTAGGCAATAAATAAATTATATATATTATAGGATAAGTGCCGGTAATGACGGTATTGAAACTGATACCGGTGCTATTTTAAGATCCCGCGGTATCCGATATTACCGTAATACCGCCCAACCCTAGATCAGATAGCTGTCAGATTGTGAAAAAACCAGGGCTGCGTTTCCCAAAAGCATCGTAAGCCCAAGTTGATCCATCGTAAGCCCAAGCCACCAATGGTGTCTATGATCAACTTAGTCTAACGATGCTTTTGGGTAACGCAGCCCAGGTGTAAATGCCCTCCGAAATGCTTTCGAGATCTGGGGCCTCATTTATTAGGATTTGCGTCAGAAGTGGCGTACGGATGAAACATAGGACGTGCGTACGCACAGAAATATTCTGATTTATAAAACCGTGCGCACGCACATCCTACGCAGTTTTCCCTTAATAAATCACAATCAATTCTAAATGTAGCGCAGCTTTTGCGGCTTCATGTCACGCCCATAAATAGTCCGTGAAACGCCCACAAGTTAATATTCATCGATTGCGAAATCATGGCAAACACAGAGAGGAAAACCAAGAAACGTAACTTCACTCACGCGAAAGCGTGTAGCGCAAGATCAGCCATTGTGCGTCATTACGCATTGTGATGGCATCATGGCATTTTATTACCATCCATTTGATTGCATCTGACAAGCTACAGATGTGTTATGAGGATGAATTGCATAACATGCCAATATTATTGCAGAACATATTTCACTTTTCTTTTTGCAAATATGTGTTAATTTGCATTTCTGTTGTAATCTTCGTTTGATTTAGTTTGTTTTACACTGCAGATCGATCAAACGGGTGTTCGTGTAGGCTGTTAATTGTAAGACTTGCTTTGTGAAGTCTTCATGTTATTTATGAGAGGCAGTATTGCCATTTCTTTTACACAACGGTCTACAGTTCCACACACTTTCACGTGCTGCTTCCATCTGCCAACGGTGTCGCCATTTCTCATTTCACCCGTTTTTGTGCGTACGCCTGGGTCAGAGTTTGCGTGAAGGACCGCACATTTTCCCGTCAAGTTTGCTTTTCATAAATACCTATTACGTAGAGAGCGGCGTACGCCGCCTTTTGTGCGTACGCAACGTTTATAAATGAGGCCCCTGATCACTCAAACCACTTCAGGAGGTGGTCT
Organism: Rutilus rutilus; assembly: GCF_951802725.1. NCBI lineage: Eukaryota > Metazoa > Chordata > Actinopteri > Cypriniformes > Leuciscidae > Rutilus > Rutilus rutilus. The sequence continues at coordinate 29,526,025 of NC_140222.1, read as the reverse complement.
GAGACTCATTCCAGACGAAACTGCACAAGTGTGAATGCATCTGGTTGTTGGAGCCACACATATGTGAATTTTACTCCCCTCAAAATGGTAAAAAAAAAAATCTTGTTAGTAATTATATATGACAGCACTACTGCAACACGCATTCGCCACAGAGGAACGCAAACGAAACCGCAAATGTAACCACAACCTGAAGCTCACCACACAATAATCTTCATTAAAAGTAGTGAGACTAAATGATCTTACTAGTGCTTTGGTCTTGAATAAATGAAATGCAGCTCATATCTGTTGCTTTCATTGACGTGAACTGCGTTGAATTTGCATGTAGCGCTGGAACTGAAGATTGGGTTTATATTCATTTTGTGGAGACACGTTTATGTGGCCAAGTGTAAATGGAACAGTTTGAACATATTGTATATCTATCCGATCAGTAAAAACGCATAAATGACCTGGTGTAAACAAGAGCGCGAAGACATTTATCACTAATACCTTTTGGAGAAAAATAGCACAGACACTCTGGACAAGGTTGAAACCTTTTAATGCGTATATTTGTGTTCATGCACGCTAACAAACGGAGTATTCTTTGAAAGGCTGTGCATTTGGCTGTGTTAAAGTGTACTTTGGGCTTAAAGGATGTAGTTGGGCAAAACATCCAATGGAGTGCCTGCTTTATACTTGGAGTAAAACTCAAATGAACTACTTTTATGGTGCTTTTGTGTCTCAATACTTTGTAATTGCATGGACAAGATGTATAAAAAACAGTTAAATTGATTTTTGACTTTTAATTGACTTGGCAGCGGCCACCAGTGAAGAGAACACGGGCATCATCCAGTGATCGAGATGGAGAGGAGAGTGGATCTCCCTCAGAACCGGAACCATCACCCAGCTCTGACTCTGAATCCGGCAAAAACAGCGACCAGGTATTCCTGTCTGGAATTGTGCTGGGTCGATAATTTGCTCAAACACCTCATGGCTTCATTATTGCCAAAAATGCTATTAAAATTGTATTAAGTTACTAATGTGTTCTCCAGGACTTCACACCGCAGAAGGATTCGGGCGGTCGAGGTGGCAAAAAGCCAGCTGGCAGAGGCAGGAGGAAGGTGAGAAGACCTCAGTGACATTGGCTGTCTATAATTACATACTTGCTTGATGTTAAACTGTTTTTGAATCATCTTAGAAGGCATCGTCAGGCTCTGATTCAGACTCTGGCTCCCAGTCAGATCAGAAGGCTGCTAAGAGCGAATCAGAAGACGATAAGCCACGGCCGGCCGTCTCTGGATCCGAATCGCAGTCTGGATCCAAATCCGATTCCGATTCCGAACCTCCTCCTGCAAGGAAAGGCCCTCAAGGGCGCAAGAAAGGTGAGAACGCTTTGCAACATGAGCCCAGCATATATTATAATTGGTTTTAATGGTTGAGTAATTGCGTTGAATAGCAAGTGGATGGAAACATTACCTGAGACGGTTATCCTCAGCACTCGGATATCAGGAATCCTAGACAAGTACATCAGAATACTAAAGGACACTTTTCTTTTTGCTTCATTTTCCAAGCGGAGAAACCTCCACCAAAGCCACGTGGAAGGAAAGCCAAACCAGCTCCAGAAAGGCCTCCTTCCTCTTCATCAGATAGTGATAGGTGAGTTTGGTTTCTTTTCCTTTCTAGCATTTTTTTTTTACATGTACATTTACTCTAATAATGTTAATACTTTTGGTTTGCCTTAAAATTTGTTCAATATGACAATTTTCCACCCTCTTTCAGACGCTAACATGAAAGTCCGACCAAGTAGTTCTAGGAACTTATGGCGCTTTTCCATTACCAGTACCAGCTCGACTCGACTCGACTCAGCTCGGCTCGGCTCGCTTTTCGCTCCGTTTTCCATTGCAGATAGTACCTCCACAATAGTACCTGGTCGTCATAGCGACGCCGCAGGAAACTGCCGTGACTTAATCTTTTACACGAGACGCGCGACACACACCCGCTACCCACACACACAGGACAATGGAGGAAATCGAGTGTATGCTGTTTTTGGATGTTTTTGTTTTTGCTGTTTTTTATTCAGGATACTGCATCTGGCGCGTGCAATGATGACGCAGTGAATAGTGACGATTCTCTCTGACCAATCAGCAGTCTGCCATGATTTCACGTCACATTTTAGTATCGCCTCAGCTCGCCTCAGCCCCGCTTAGAACCTCGCCGGAGGTGGTACGAAAAAAAGTACCTGGAAGCTGGTACAGGTACAACTTTTACACAGTGGAAAACCAAACAGAGCCGAGTCGAGTCGAGCCGAGCCGAGCTGAGGCGAGCTGGTACTGTGTAGTGGAAAAGCGCCATTAGTTCTAGGAACTGTCCACTTCTAAACAGTTCTAAGAACTACTCTCCCCCAAACTCGGTTTTGCTGTTTGCGTTCGCACTGGCCACGTGGCCATAGGAACTGGTAAGGGAGTGACGCAAGCACGGTGACTTTTATTTTGACAGCGCGACCCACCTTTATTTTGGCGGCGCTGAGAACGCCAGAGCAAACAATGCTCGCATTCTCTGTGTTTATTAGTTAGCGATCTGTCTAACAGTACTGTTTAATATCTTATTAGATAGAACTGTTATAGAAAGTAGACAGTATATGAAAAAAGGTTATTAGCCTATGCCGTGTGGTTGATGTCCAGTGTTGCTAGCTGGGCAGATAAACATAATCATGTTTGGCTTGGTCCCCTCAAAGTTGCGTTGGATTTTCTCTTCAGCATAAAGGTTTAGAGACCCATCTATCACTGTTTTCCATGTTTGTATAGTTAGTTTCTGGAGTAAATATATAGGCTATAATCTGTGTGTTTACATTTGCTGTTTTAAAAATGGCGGGTGCTGGTGTTCCGCGTGCGTTCGGTCAATCAGCGTACACTAACGTCACGGATAGTTCCTATAGTGCTGGTTTAGACCCTACTCTGAAGTAGGACCCAAATTAGTTCCTATAAATGTAGTTCCTAGAACTAAAATCGTTCCTAGTTCCTGCGGTGCGAACACGCCGACATCCGGGTACTTAAGCCAATAGTTCTAGGAACTGTGAAAAGGTTCCTCCGGTCGGAAAGCGGCTTTAGATATGCAACCTAGATTTAGATATGCAAAATCACTTTCTGACAGTTGGTGGCACTTGCAGAAAAGCAAAAATGTGTTTTGTTTTTGATACAAAACCAAATACAAGTTAACAGATTGTACGGTAACGGTTTCAGATTGTTCCTCTGCTATTTGCTGTTGCTTAGAAAAATGGTGTGTTCATGAGCGCCACCTAGTCATAGTTTAATGTTACAGCAGTGGTATGTGATCTAAAGCTTAAATCTAATTGGTTGGCCAATTTTTTTTCACAATGAGTGGAAAAGAGATGAAAAAAAAAAAAGTAGTGTAATATATTTCCCATAAGACTACATGTCATGTAACATCAAAAAGTTTCAAAAACTACAAAACAAGCTGTATATAATAATAAATTGTTCATTTTAAATATGAAAAATTAGTAGAAACATCATCAGACTAATATGTCCGATTTTAATATATTGTCAAATGCAATTCCCATGATATTCAAAGAACATCAAAATATTCTATGAATTTGAGCAACATATGGATAGTTATTTGAGTTTGTCTGTTTTTTTTTAATGCGAAGCGATAGCGGGGGGGACCGCGTCAGTGAGTGGAAAAAGAGAGACGAGGAGCGGCGGAAGGAACTGGAGGAGCGAAGGAAGAGGGAGGAGGCAGAAGAGCTCCGTCGGCTCCGGGAGCGAGAAAAAGAGGAGGAAGAAAAAAGGAAAAAAGAGAAAGAGACCAAGGCCAGGAGAGGAAGCAGCAGCAGTGGCAGCGGCAGCAGCTCGGATGAGGACGTGGAAGATCACCCTCTCAAAAAATCCAAGAAACCTCCCCCTGCCCCCATCCCTGCTCCATCAGACTCCGACTCTCCACCTCCCTCAGAGGTCAGTCTCCAGAACTTTCTCAACTCTTTCTACTAGTGTCGTTTCTCAAAATGTTAACCGCGTCTGGGTTGTTGCGTTTCTTCTCTAGGTAAAAAAATCGGCCAAGCGTCAAGATAGCCAGAAAGGGCGGCAAAAGAAAGAGAAGGAGGTGAAAGAGAAAAAGGAGAGACATAACAAAGAAAAGAAGCCACAGAGATCAGAGGAGAAACACAAAGCGAGGTCTGTATTTGGATTGCACTGTTCAAATAGCAACATGCTAACAAAACTATTGGAATCAATTGAGTCGAATCAACTGTGCGCCTCGCAGTGCTATTTGCAGTATTTCCCAACACTGTTATTTTAGTATTATTTTTATATTCAGTTTTCAATTTAATTTGATGTGCGTTTTTCATTTGTATTAGTTGTTTTTGTTTATTTAGCTTGAATTGATTTTTAGGGGTTCAAGGCATAGGTGTATCAAGTTTCTTATATCGTTGGAATCCTTGGCTCCTAGATTTTTGGCCAGATCGGAACCAAACTAGTGCAGCAAGATTCTCTGGAGTCTGGTTGTCAATAATCATCACAAAAAAAGTTGAAATCTCGATTCATTCTCTCTCAAACGTCAAAACGTTCAAAGTGGGAGGAGCCACTTTTACTAAAATGGCTATAACTCGTGGACGGAATGAGATATTTTCACCAAACTTGGCACACCTATGTAAGAGCTCATTCTGTGGTTGTGTGAAAAAGCATGTGACGACTGGCCACTTGGTGGCGCTATAACAAACATAAATATGGCTATAACTATGCAACCCTAAGTCTGACTGACTTGAACATTGGCATGCGTGTCCAGGGCTGTGTATCACCAACAATGTCACGATACGATACGCATCACGATACTAAAGCCACGATACTATACGTATCACGGTATGGATCAATTTGGAATTTCAGAGTTTAGTAACAGTAATAGCCTATATGTTTATTGTATAACCAGTGTTATAACAGTTGTGATCACTGAAAAACGATTTAGTTTTTGTCATAAAAAAAAAACGAGTTAAATGAAATAAAACAAATTTCACAAAAAAGCTTAAATGGCATTATACTGTCCCATCATGCGTTTTATGCTGAAGACATAACCGACTCTGTTTAGAGTATACTCAACAAGACCGAAATGTTTGATGTAAACGCCTCATCCGTTTGGGGAGGTGCGCGCGCAGGCAGCGGAGACTCGCGCTGCGGAGCCAGGCGAAAGTATAAACAAGGCTTCACGCTCTTTGTGAAATTGCGTCTCGCATAAAGTTTTAAAATGACTGATCTGATTGTATAGGCCGTGTGGATTCATTTACTCATACAATCTACATGCTAAAGTGCAGGAATGATTAAAATTATGTGCAATACTCTTATACTCTAATACTCTTATTCAATATGAATTGGCTACATAAGCACAACAGTATCGATACGGGAGCTGCTGTATCGATACGCGCATCGTCAGGAGTTCATGACGATGTATCGTTGTATCGATATTCTGAGCACAGCCCTAGCGGTGTCATCGTCCAAGGTGCCAAGAATGCCAATGAAGTCTGAGGAGCTTTCAGACAAGGGTAACAGAGGCTGATAGAAACTAAAGTCGCTGGGGCCGTTTGACTCACGGCCCTAAAGGCCTGTGAGAAATTTGAAAGAAATTGGCCACCTTCGTGTTTTCCACATGCTTAAAGGATTGTATACCACGCGATTTTTGGCACACACCCACGTCATTCACACCGCATGGTAGAACTCCTCATTCTGAGCAACTTTGCCTCTTGGACTGCCACTGTCAATCGAATCGTTCGTTAAATATTGGAGACTATTTCAAAAAACAACTTTTGCGAACCAGCCCTAGGTTTTTCAGGCTCAACCTTGATAAAACCACTGCGGCACAATTCTTGGGACTCTCTATGTCATTAATTATTACTGTTTCCCACTAGGTCTAAGCCCGAGAAGCCAAAACGGAAGTCGATGCGTCAACCTGAGAAGAAAGTTGAGAAGAAAAAAGGTCACATGAAACGTTCTCATGGCGGTTCAGTCCTTTTTTTTTAAAATCATTTTTTATGGTCAATCAGACTTTAAGTATCGTTTCTATCGCCCTGTATAAATTCAGAACCCTCACCTGAAGAGAAACTACAGAAGCTGCACACAGACATCAAGTTTGCACTGAAGGTTGACAACCCAGTAAGTAGTGATGTCATCAAAATGACCTTTTGAATTTCGTTCGGGATCCGTACTTACTTTCACACATGAAAGCCATTATGACTGGAAACATTACACTGGCAATTTTACAGCAAAGGTACCATATCTAGGATTCACACAAGCAATGTTTCTGGTTAAGCACGCTCTTTTAGGATGTCCAATTCATCCAATCAGTTGATTCAAACGCTTCTTTTACTTCATTCTGTTCATTTAAATCACTCCACAGAAGTCCCTGCACACTTAATTTTTATTTGTAGTGAAACAAATAGTTTGATTTAGCTGTTTATTATTGTTATTTTTGTACAGGAATTTATTTTTTAATGTTTGTTTTTTAAAGATATTACAGTTTCAGGTAGTTTCAATTTATTTGAGTTGATTAGATATAGATTTAATTTATTTTTATTTCAGTTTTAGTTTTTATTAATTGACAGTTAGTAATTTTAGTGCTTCGACTTCAACTTATTTCAGTTAGTTGCCAATGCAATATTTCAAATTTTGTATGATATTTATATTTATTTCAGCTGTATTTTAATTAACGAAGATTAACATTTTAGTTAACGATAATAACCCTGGTTCAGCCACTCAATCATTCTCTGCCAGACACTATATTTCTAGCAAGAGTTGTACTTGTGAAAGTGCCCTGATGTGAGTCCCCTTCCTTTCAATCTGTAGGACATTGAGAAGTGTCTACAGGCCTTGGATGAGCTCGGCTCGGTACAAGTGACCACTCACATCTTGCAGAAGAACGCAGATGTTATTGCCACACTCAAAAAGGTACAAGAACTTACAGAAAACCTGAAAACGACACCCTGATATCTAAAAGTCGATGCGAATTTCCATTTGCAGTCCGTTTTACTATTTAAAGGTGCAGTATGCAATTTTGACAGCTAGCGATTGACATGGGATAGCATTCCCATCATAAAACTTGCACACTTCTGACTGTCTTTTTGTCTTTTAGATTCGCCGGTACAAAGCAAGTAGTGCAGTGATGGAGAAGGCCACCGCAGTCTACAATAAACTAAAGCTCCAGTTTATTGGCAAGATTGAGACCGGTAAACCAAAACCGGATGAAAAGAACCAAGAAGGCAATGAGCAAGACACACAAAACACAGGTAAACTGTGAATCTGGAACGTTTCCACATCATTTCAAGCATTTAAACCAGTTTTAAAATATGCTTTCTGCTTGCGCTTTGTTTCTTTCTCCCAGACGACTCTAAACCAGTGAACGGAGAATCAGAAAGCGAGATAAAAGACGTTTCTGATACCGAAAGCAAGCCCAATCCCACAGACCATGAGAAACAGGATGAGAACAAATCCCCAAACGGCATCAGGTGAAGAGCGGCCATCTTTCGTCGTGTTTTAATAATTAGTTTACAAATTTTCCTAGTTCTTTTTTACAATTTCAGTTTTCTTTAGTGTGTAATGTTGCTGTTGTTACAAAGCACAAAGTCACTCCAGAGGGAATTATTCAGTGCGCACTGTTTCTGAACTCCCTTAAGAGCCTCGATTGTAGTCTTGAGTTTTCTTCCTGGAACAAGCATGCCACAATATTCCTAATTTAAAGGGTACCTATTATGCAAAATTCACTTTTATAAGGTGTTTGAACACAGATGTGTGTTCACAGTGTGTGTAAAAATCCACCCAATACTTTTTTTTTTTTTTTTTTATAATCCCCATGTATCATTATCAATCTCTCACAACAAGCTGTTTCAAATTTCCCCCTACTCTAAGTAAGCGTAGGGAAACCCCACCCACGACTGGTGACGATCTGCACTAGATCCGGCCCTGAGTGAGAAGCAGCAGTCCGACATTATAACCGTAAACTGCTCTGTCTCCATGCAGCATATATTTTCTGGCTCTGTGGGCATCCCAATACAGTTCACACACAAGCACCTGTACAACAGTTTATAGATTAACATGACGGTACAGGCTAGTCGATGAGATGAATAAACGTAACTCCACAACAACTAAGTAACATAAATGTATCCACTAACCATTCAGAAATGTCCATATACAGTCTAACAGTTGCAGTCTCTCTATTTGTGTCTGACTCCGGTTCAAACGTGTACGGCTGCACTCCGCTACTGGGTATCATTGACATTTTGCCTGAGAGAAATTGGGCTGCTATGTTGTTCCAGTATCTGAAGCTCATGCAAAGGATCGGCCTTCTTCTGAACGGAGCGGGTAGCAGCAGCTCATTTGCATTTAAAGGGACACACACAAAAACGGCTTTTTAAAAAAACGTATACAAGCTGGTATTTTGAGCTGAAACTTCACAGACACATTCTGAGGACATCAGAGATTTAGATTACATCATGTGAAAATGGGCATTATAGGTCACCTTTAAAGGGTTAGTTCACCCAAAAATGTAATTATCCCGTAAATTACTCTCAAGCCATCGTAGGTGTTTATGACTTTCTTCTTTCAGTAAAATACAGAGTTATATAAAAAAAAATATCCTGGCTCTTCCCAGCTTTATAATGGCCTTGTTTTTTGAAGCCCAAAAAAGTGCATCCATCCATCATGAAAGTAATCCATATGACTTCAGGGGGTTAATAAAGGCCTTCTGAAGCGAAGTGATGCGTTTGTGTAAGAAAACAATCCATATTTATATCTTTATAATCTCTAATCCAGGGGTGGGCAAACTACGGCCCGCGGGCCACATACGGCCCGTTAGGCTATTTAATCCGGCCCGTCGAGTATTTAAAAAATTGTCTAAAGATCGCATTCATTTTGCCTTTTTCTTGCAATACTTTGCGTTATATATTGCGTTGCATATATTTGACAATCGGAATATCAGATATTTCATGCCATAGCTAGCAAATGTAAAAAAGGAAAAATGACATAAAAGCAGATCATCATTCATTCAGCGCTGTTGTGGCTGCGGTGTGTCACGTAACAAGCTAGACGCGTCACCATGGAAACCAAACAGACAGCAACTTAAGCGCATAGACTTGGTGCACGTTAATGTTTATTTCTTTTTTTGAAAACTCACAGAGAAAAAAAAGTTCGGTAACCCCTTGCACACGTTTAGCTTTTCCTTTGATTTGTCTGCTATTTAGTTTTGCTACTCTGGATTTGTGGATGTATCCTCCTTTATCGCCCGGCTTTCGACTAACGTTACGCTCCCCTGTCTGCCATGTACAGAACCCGGTTTTGTTCATTAAATGTTCTGATCTGCCTTTGCTTTTTATGTTTTATTTTATTATACTTAAAATAAATTTGTATAATCGTTTATTTCGTTTTTTTCCCCACAAATGTATGACTTTTGGAAGTGCAAATTGATTGCCATTCAGTTTTAATAAAGTTGAATTAACGTAACCTTCTGTCATTTTTACTCTTCTAAGTGTACACTTACGTGTTTTGTTTCTAATTTACGGTTAGGCCCATTAAATAATAATAAGGATAAACAATATTTAAAAAGTATAGGCTATAATTATAAAACATCTAATTAAAAATTAACCTCAAAACATAACATGCTAAATGGGGGATATCTAGCATAAAAAAATGTATTGTCAGAATGTCGTCTCTCAGTTGTTGAATTTCGCGCAGACGTTGCCACAACGTAAATGTGTTTGCTCAGCCCGATCTCATGAAAGTTCGAATACCACGAATTGTATTTGTAGTTCTTATGAAACGCAGTTTTCGCGTGCATATGATACGCACTTAAAGGGATAGTTCGCCCAAAAATTAAAATACGGTCATCATTTACTCACCCTCAAGTGGTTTCAAACCTGTATGAATTTCTTTTTTCTGCTGAACACAAAAGAATATATTTTGAAAAATGTCGGTAACCAAACAGTTGATGGACCTCATTGACTTCCATAGTATTTTTTTTTTTTCTACTATGGAAGTAAATGGGGTCCATCAACTGTTTGGTTACTGACATTTTTCAAAATATCTTTCAAATTATTTCAAATATTTTTTAGAAATTGCACTCCGCACCCCTAATCCTAACTAATGGGTTTACAGTGCGCAGCATATGCACGCAAAAAATATATATTTTTGGCGTATAAATGGTACGAGAAATGTAATTCGTGGTATATATATGCACTTTCATGAGATCGTGTTTCATAATCTGCTACTGGGCCGGCCCTCTGTCAAATTTTAAAACCCAGTGTGGCCCTTGAGCCAAAAAGTTTGCCCACCCCTGCTCTAATCACTGGCTTCTGGTAACGGCCGTACGGGAGTTCTGGCGAAAAAGTGACCTCTGACCCGATCATTTTCTTTTTTGGGTGAACTAAACTCTTCAATGAATTCCTGCCCAAGGCATATGCAAAAAGTTAGGCGAGACCTGGTTGAGTTGCGTTAGTAGTGTGTTGAAACTCGCGGTTATGGAAAGGTCTGTGGCTTTTCTGAAACGCGGTTGACCAATCACAACACACTGGTCCAGCCGAACAATCATAGCACAATGCACTTTTCAGAAGGAGGGGCTTCATGGAGACAAGAACTAAACGGGTGCGTTTCCCGTACAACAACGTGACTCACTCCTTAAGTACAATACTAGCTAATCACGACTGTTTCCTGAAACCGTACTGTCGCAAATTGGTCGTTCAACCACGTTGGTTAATGATGTCACGCAGGTGGTGGATTAATAACTTCTTTTAATGAATCTGATTGAGATCGAATTAGATGTTTTGCTATAAATGACAGACTATTTCTCATTTTTCTCAGTTATCTTGCTTTATTTCCAGATTCAATCATAGGCTCGTTCTTACGTACTAAAGCACGTACGCACATGCGCACTCTTGAAAAACGGTGCTTTCAACCTCTTGACAAACTAAAAGACGTAAATGACATTTGTACGTATTCTAGATAAAAGATATAGATTGTACTGAATGTCAGCTTGCTTATTTGGCTCAAGATAAGGATTTATTGATTCCATGTCATGCAAACCAGAAACTAGGCTTCTAACCACAGAGCTGTCGTTCCAAACACACAACTTTGCGATGCTGTTTGCGAATGTTCGTTTAGAACTACACTTTCGGGAAACAGACTCGTTGAACTATGCTGATAATGATGGAACTTGCAAACGTAGTTGGCCAACGATGCTTTCGGGAAACGCACCCCAGAGCGTTACTGGCCGACTGAGAAGAAAGGTGCTGCAACAGTGTCAATTGTGTGGAAAAATAAGTGTTTTTTTGAACAGGCCTATTCTAGTAGAGACAAAATCAAGACTTTGAAAAAGGACATATGGCCCATTCAATCTAAATACATGCAGACTAATGTTTTATTTGTCTTTCAGGCCTAATCCAGATGACCCTATAGAGCAGCAAACACTCACAACTGACTCTCCAGAGCCCAACCCGACAGCAGACACAGACGTAAAAGAGGACAGCAGAGCACAGGACGAGCAGATGTCTTCTGAGAGCTGAACTGCGTTTGTCTCTTTTATGCTCACAAACACACTTTGGCTTCCTTCATTCATTTGTGTTATTTTTTGTCTGCCCACCTTTGTGACCTACATGAGTTTTTCGTGTTGTACATAAAACGTGATATGAACATTATTAGCACTTTTGAATCGAGACGTCACGAGGCAAACAAGCGCCTTAATCTAAATGTTGGATGTGTATGTTTCTGCACTAACCGCATTTGGATAGCCGAAGGGGAACGTTACATTTCAGAACCACACTGACGTCTAAGGGGGGGGGGGGGGGAACACCGAAGCCCAAATGTATTTGAAGACTGTGCTTGTTCTATGTAGCTGCTTTTTATGAGTAACTTTTTTCCTTTTGTTTTTTTATGAAAAAGGAAAATGTTAAAAAAAGAAAAGAAAAGTAAGGCTGGTTTTGTTGATTGACACCCACTACAAGAGATCATGAAGTTTCATCATTTTTAGTGCACAAATCTACATCTGATCTGTCTGGTATGGATTTCAATAACTCTGTCTATGGACTTTTACTAAATTCTGTAGACATACCTTTTGTTGTCTGTTGTTTGGTCCTCTAATATTCACAACTTACATCTGCATAGGTTGACCCCAATAATGCTATTCTTTTTTTTTGGATGTCATAAAACATGCTTATTATAAACATGTTTCTAGTGCTATGTAACTTGGTCCAAGCTTTTTTTAGTATCCGTGAAGGATTAAATAAAAAAAATTCCGCATGATGGCCGACAATGTTGTTATAAGGATATTCACTGGACATGTTTGGAATAAATACTAACATACTGCCTAGTGCATACTACACAGACAGTATAGACTGTATGTTTCAGTCTTAGTAGGAGTAGTATGGAACAATGCGGTTACAAACACATTATGACATTGTATTACTTTAAAAAAATTGTAAAATAATATTGAATATAATTTAAATAGCGTATGTTATGTAAATCACCAGCTCAGTAACATTTTAATTATACTTTTTTTTTTTCTGTGCGAGGTTTTTAATATTCTTATAATGAATACTCTTGGCTTACGGTAAACTCGTTCAGTTGCTTGTATAAACAAAGGCTTTGATTGGTCTACTGAGCGCTGACGTCATACGAACGCAAACCCGTTTTTTTGCGGTCTAGACCGTTTTATTTGTAATACATTTATTTATTTAATTCAAAGTGTAACTTGATATTATAAAATAACGAAAAGAGGAAATAGAAGAATACGGAGTTATTTGATGATTAATCATTCAGTTTTTTTTTTTGGTTAAACACTGCTTGATTCAACTTAGTCTAGAAAGTAAGGTTTTCTATTAACGTTAGCTGATTAGAATTATTTATGCAATGTGAAACTTGGCTAAGATTATTATAAAAAATAATTAAAATGAATCCGTGACTGCAAAAAAAAAAAAATCTTCACAACATCAAGAAGGAAGTGTGAAAATCCCAATAAACGACACGCAGGGAAGCGTCTAGTGCGTCGCGTCGCGCGCTAGCAGTGTGCATGGGTTTGTCAGTCAGGTGACCTGTCCGCCATTTTGTCAGCCATTTCCTAGACGGGTCCGCTGCAGATCAGCACTTACAGAAAGAGCAAAACCCCTCCTGCACAGGCCGCTGTTCGGGACTGAATGAGAGACTAGCGCTCCTGCGGGCCGGTCAGTACTCAGATAAAGCCCGTGTTTGCGGTTCGGTCCGGTCGGACAGGAGGGAAATCATCATGGCTCTGAAGATCGTAAAGGGGAGCATCGATCGGATGTTCGATAAAAACCTGCAGGATTTAGTACGTGGCATTAGGAACCATAAGGAAGATGAGGTGAGACACTTCTATCAGTTCATTTCCTTTTATATTAAAATCAGAATTGGATGTTTTCGTAAATATGCCTTAAACGCAGCTGGTATAAATGAATCAAGTTGATCTCGTGTCAGTGATTTCAAATCACCTGATATCAGGTGAGCTAACCGGCTATAACCTGTCAAATGTGCTTAGATAACGAACTATATTTATATATTAAACACGAAATATTATTATTTCGGTGATTTAATAATCCTGGTGTCTTAAGTGACAGCTGTTAATGTTGTTAGAACAGTCTGTCATCGTTTTGTTTATCATGTATGAGGCCAGTTAGCATTGCTAACGGTTATGACACCTATATAAATATATTCTTTAAAATAAATACAAATTTGATTCCATCTTGTTCTTTGTGTAATTATGCATGTGATAAACCGATTCGGTACGCTAAAAGAAAGATGTTAATTCAATAGGCTATAGCTTGCCTCACTTATGCGTGTCATGAGATTGGCCGTGTCACAAAACCTATCTAGAAGCCTATCTAGGAGACAGCTTTTCGGGGGGCATCATAGGCGCGTTCTACGATGTTCGATTCAAAGATTCGAACGCGCATGATGCCTGTGATGTTCGAACACCTATCAAATGCACCTATGTTGCCCAAATATGTTGTTCAAATGGTCCTACATTTACAATATGAACTAAATGTTCTTGTCAAACGTTTGAACTTGCGTACGATGTGTTAGATTTGAACGTTCTGCTGTGCTTAAGATGCCCACAAATGTTCAATTAGAGTGTTCGAACGTTCTGATTCTTTTATGATTCCCAAAAGGTTCAAACCCGTATAGAATTCCTAAAAAAATGTAATCAAAATATTTGAACAACAGCCATGTGATTCAATTTAAATGTTCAAATGCACCTACATCATGCACAATTTTCAGGTCAAAAATTGTAACTTGCATATGTGGGAGATGTGAATGCTCTGATGTGCTTATGATGCCCACACATGTCCAATGGAAATGTTCAGTTGAGTGTTGCACGATATACCGGCACTAGAAAGGTATTGCGTTACCATGCTATCAAAAACATTATGGGTTCCACGTTTTATTAGTTCCAGAACTTTAAGAATGACAGCATTCTAATAAGAGCCGTTTTTCATCATTTGAGTTGATGTGTGACAGCGGCACATGTGTGTGCATAGCAAAGCGCAGGACGTGTTTGATGTTAAGAGGTTTTAAGAGCAACTAGCCTCAAAAAAGAATTCAAAGTTGTTCTTCAGATAGAATGCGATCTTGAATTCAGTTCTCTTTCACGGATTACTGCGCTTGAATGGTCAAAAATATGCTAAAATGCCTGGCAAGTATCCATGCAAACACAGTCGGTGTGTCTAAGTGACCTTAATTGGTTAAGAAAGAAATCGGTGGTGTTCCAAACTATTGGATCCGTGCATCAGCTCTTAAAGAGATGGAGGCGTAATTAACCTGCTGCCGTCTATGTGATTAATGTTAATCAAGCAACGAAAGAAAAGAGAAAATCACACACTGCCTTGACTAAATAACTTTATTTAGGTGTATAGTTAAATTATAGATTAAAGACTATTCAGTGTTTTTTTTTAATTTGATTATAATTTCTTACTTGAATGCTACTGATGTTAAATGGACCTACTGTAGCCTGTACCTAAAAAATATTAAAGCACTGTTTTTCATTTGTATCTTATTATTGTAGGCCTATTTGTCATTTTGATTGTAATTTGCATCTTTGCTTATTTTAAAGATAAAATAATTTTAAATATATTTTAAGATGACTGAACTGTGATATAAAATTGCATTAGAAAAATATTAAATTATTCATATCGTGAAATAAGATTCTGATCCGGTCACGGTCATTTGGCCTATCCCAAACTGTTCAGAATTATTAAAGGTTAGCGAATGTGATAATGTTTATTTTTTTATTTTAATATAACAATGATTTTTTAAGTTCTGTCGTATTATTCAATTACTTTTACTGTTGTTTTAGTTTTTTGCAATGGTATCGATTCGGTATTGGTATTTTAGTCAGGTATCGTATTTTGGTATAGTGACAACACTAGATGATGCCCAAAATGTTCAAACATGCATATGATGCCCAAAAAAAACGTTTGATTTTAAATGTTTGAACGGGCTTATAGGCGAATCCCATAATATGTTTGATTTCAAATTTGTTTGAGATGCCCAAAAATGTTGTCTAGGTAGGCAGCTGACTAGGTATTGAGACGCAGCCGTCGTCTTGCATATGAAATCACATCTGTCGGTTTGACCACAGTGTCAGGGATGAATATTGTTGGTTTCTTGTCGTTCATTTTGTGATCTGTGGTTGAAAAAGATGAAAGTAGGAAGTAGGCCTCAGGCTTCCTGTTCACCTATAATGACAAAGCTGAATTCTCTTTTGCAATATGCTCCATCCTCGCCCCTCCCTTTGGGGAAAAAGAGAACAAGATGCTGTAAAACTGAGCATTTATAATCAAATAGGGCTTTCCCTCTTTAACTTCTTCAGTATTCTGTTCCCTTTTTTGGAGATTCATATTGATTTTAGTCACCGGTTTGACCTTCCAGCAGACATCAGATCAGTGATTTACGTGTTATGAAATGTAATGAATTTAGTAAACACTGGACAATGATGTCATGCGTTTCTAATGTGCTAAAAAGACGGTGTGAACCTTCTTGAACAACCAGCATTGTCCGACGTGGCCTTGAGTCTGTGGCAAAAAAATGTTACATCATGATCGCACCCACTCATCTATGAAGATAGCAAGCTGTCCGAGTTATCGCTCTCGAAAACTTTTATATCGGATATTTAATTATTCTTGTTCAAGTAGTTAGTTGGCACCTTATTACATTGACTTCATACTACAATCTTGATTCTGGTCTGACTGGTTTTGGTCTCCTACTTTCATTTCAATTGAATATCAAACCATGTTTTAATCACACCTCGCGTGCCATGCGTTCAAATACAAACATCCTTAAAACTTGCTTTGTTCATTGCTTTAACATTCCAGTTCTAGTCTCCTGGCCCTGTTTAATCTGCAAACATCTGGAGTCGGGTATCAGCAAGGCTTCGTCAATGTAACCTGTACCGGCGTACCTAGATGCCGTGTCTGTTACCTGGCCAACAGCGGACAATGCTGTGAAATATTCATAGCCTCCTGAATGAACTGTCAGACTGTGCGTATGTGTGTTCACTGCTCTGTTTGCTCTCTGCCTGTGGTTTCATACGAGACCTCTATATTTGTTTTCCACGAGAGGTGGGTGTACTTAGCCAAAGCACTCGCTGGGTCTCAGAACTAGTGAGCTGCCCTCCTAAATGGTTTTTTTGGACACCATAGCTGCGCTTGAGCCAAGTAATTTTGATATAGGCGTGTTTGAATATTCATTTTGGGGCATCATAGGCATGTTTGAACATGCTGGTAGTGCTTGAAAAGATGGACGGACTTCAGGTTTTCCTGAGACTGTGCTCTCTTGTTTGCCTGAGAAGGACATTGAGTTCTTCATACTTTACTGATGGTTTGCTGAGCTGGTCAAATCCAACTCTTGGCTAACTCACAAATATTTGGCGATGGGCTGAAATTACCAATAATACATGATTCATTAGAACTGAATGAGGATGGGACAAGGAACATCTTCTGGAGAACATTCTATTTCCTTATGGTTTTGTTCTTACAGGGATGAAATTACCCATAATGCATCATTCATGACTATTTGATAACTAGTTTACCTCTAGAGTTTCATTTTTACTGGGTCAAAGTTACCCATAACTCTCTCCCCACCGGTGTGTTGGATTCTTGCAAAAAGTTGATAATTTTCACACAAAATGTCATTGCCCCCATAATATTTTGTTTGTATTTTATTCTAGCTTCATGCATTCTTTTATTAACACTTGAATGTGGGTAAGTTTCATAAAAAAAGCTGTCAAAGGCTACAACATAACACAACATACTACATGCATAATCAATGGTTTTATCATCTGTTTCTGCTGCTTTTTTGCCTGTTTTGATCCGGAGAATCTCTACTCTTTCGGAAGATGCGTAATGACGCCCCTACCGTAGAACACTTAAACACTGAAAGCTAAAAAGTTCTGTCAATGGCGGGGAAAGGAGGAATAAGTTTCATTCATAAGAACATGAGTATTTGTCACTAACCTGAAGAATCTTCATATTTTCTGTCTCAGGTTTTGAGAATTACCCATAGTGCATCATTCATAAAAACTAGGCCTACATGAAGATTTGACAGGAAAACCTATTTACCTCTTTTTTTTTGTATTATTGCTTAGTGGAAAATCACCCATTTGTAAAGATGTTCCTGTTGGTTTCCTTGTATTTCAACCTCTCTTGCCAAAGTACCCATAATTCAACATTCACAAGGGTTTTGTAAAGAGGTCTGGAAAATCTTCTGGTGGACATTCTTTTACCCTGTCTCAGTGGTTGGAAATGACCCATAATGCACCATTCATAGAACTGCATGAAGATTTGACAAGAGAACCGTCTTTTACCTCATTTTTATTTGTTCTATGTGCACCATAATGCACCATTCAGAAGAAGAATCTTCGTTTATCCCCTTTTTTTTTCAGTCTCAGTGGTTGGAAATTATCCGTAATGCATCATTCACAAGAATGTTGTAAAGACGTGACAAGAACCTTCTGGAGAACCTTTGTTTACCTTGTATTTTCTCTCTGCACTTAAATGACCCATAATGCATCATTCACAAGGGTTTTGAAAAGATGTGGAAATCTTATGGAGAACTTTCATTTGCACTCTTTACCCAAGTGAAGACGTCTTGCTATCCTTCACTGTGGTAAACGAGAGGTTATGCCCATGTAAAGGTTCTCTAAGCCCTTCAGTTCTTCCCCTCCTGTCACTGCTCTGGCTGTCTCATGACTAAAGACACATGACCACCACACTCGCCCCATACAACAACACTTTGTGTGTGTGTCCCTGAGATGCAGAGAGCGTGTGTGCTGTGTGTCTTGAGTGCTGGTTGAAGGTTCTTCTCTCTCTTTTTTTTTTTTTTTATATTTTCATTTAATCATTTAACAATTTAATGTCTCCGGCCATGAGATATTGTGGTTTTAGTCATCCATTGATTCTTCACGCATACACGCACAAACATACTGACCTAGTTTTGAGCATGTTTTTTATTATTATTTTTAGCTTCTGGGTTTCAACAATGTGTCTTTGATTGTGGCTTATATATATATAGAGCCTAATGTGAGAACATGTCTGAAAAATCATGAAGCATTCCATTCATGTCCAGTTGCCTGAATTTTAGAAAAGATTTATGTCCCTGATTCCCATCCACTTTCATTATATGGAAAAGAGCAGCTTGGACATTTTACTAAATATGTCTTTTTGTGTTTATCAGGGGGAAAATTTGGAACGTGACCTCATTTAGGTTACTATACCTTTGAAAAAATGCTGATTATGGCAGATAATCACCTTTATATATCGCTTTGATAGATGTCTATCTAGGCATGTTGTCAGGTAAAGACAAGGCAAAACGTTTAATCTCACTCTCTTTTAATTTGAACACTTTTCTTCTCCATTAAGGTCTGGCAGTGATTTGACATGCTGTTGACAACAGGAAGCTAAACGGTGCCCAGGGCTGTTATGGAGAGCATTGTTGTTGTTTTTTTTGTCTCACTCTTTCTAACAATACTTCCTGTTCCTTCTACAGGCCAAATACATCTCTACATGCATCGATGAGATCAAACAAGAACTCAAACAGGACAACATCGCGGTTAAAGCCAACGCAGTCTGCAAGCTCACCTACGTAAGACCGCCAATCATTGATATCCTTTCCCATCTGCTTCAAAATAAGCTCAATCCATCACTTATTCTTTTGATATCTCTTTCAAACAGTTGCAGATGCTTGGCTATGATGTCAGTTGGGCTGCGTTCAACATCGTGGAGGTGATGAGCTCCTCCAAATTCACCTACAAGGTGAGAGGCAGCGTCGAAAAAATTATATTTGCGTTCATTCGCAACTTATTTTAGTATTATTTATATACTATTTATGAATATTTTTAATTAGCTTTTATGTAAAAAATTTTTTTTTTTATTCTATTATTTATTATTTACTGGTCTCTTTTTTTTTATATATATATGACCTTATACTAAAGTGTTACTGGGTTTTTATTTATTTATATTTGGCTTTCATTTATTTTTATTTCAGTTTTTGTTATTTTAGTACTTTACATTTGATAAAGGGAACAATTCAATAGTTTTAGTTAGCAACATTGGTTCACAAATGCCTTTTTTCTTCTTGTTTTCAGCGAATCGGCTACCTTGCGGCATCGCAATGCTTTCATGAGGGCACTGATGTCATCATGCTGACGACCAATCAGATCCGCAAGGTGCGTTTTGAACTTCCTGTTCACCTGCATTTGTGTTGATTATGCTGGTTGCTATAGGATGCTTTCATCATCTCTCACTAGGATCTCAGTAGTCCCAACCAGTACGACACCGGCGTGGCTCTGACTGGCCTTTCCTGCTTTGTGACCCCAGACCTGGCTCGTGACCTGGCCAATGACATCATGACTTTGGTAAAGCATTCAGTGTGTTTATGCAAGGCAAATATTGACATTCAGCACATATTCATTCCTTCTCACCCTTCCTCCATCTCAGATGTCCCACACTAAGCCATACATTCGCAAGAAGGCGGTGCTGATCATGTACAAAGTGTTCCTGAAGTACCCTGAGTCCCTGCGTCCTGCCTTCCCACGACTCAAGGAGAAGCTGGAGGACCCAGATCCCGGTACAAATGCTGAATCATCATCTTAATGTGGCTCGCTAAATGCTAATATTTCAGGCGTTCCACCTGAACGTTTGATTGTGTATGTCCCAGGTGTCCAGTCAGCGGCTGTGAACGTCATCTGTGAACTGGCCAGAAGAAATCCCAAGAACTACCTTTCCCTGGCGCCCCTGTTCTTCAAACTCATGACCTCCTCCACCAACAACTGGGTCCTTATTAAGATCATTAAGCTGGTAAGAAACTATACATGTCGGGTTTTAACCCTGTAAAGTCTGATGTAGTCATAATTTTTTTTTTTTTTAATGTAACGGTTTATTGAAACTTTAGACACAATTTTTAAAAAGTTGAGTATCATATTTGATACAACAGGCTTTTATGGCTCATATAGTATGATATAGGAGTATGTGGAGCTCATTCATAGTCGAGGAGGAAAAACAAATATTCAGAGGCCGAAACTGATTTGGCGCAGTTGCTGATATTTTATACAGCCATATACAATAGCATAGCAGACCGCTTGCATAAAATGCAATACATATCAGTGGTCACTCTATATCTGCCAATAATATGTCTCAGCAAGATGAAATTTAAAGTGTAGTTTTATGATCAAAGCTGTTTTTATGATGCAATGCAATGCAATACAATGATGTGGATGATGGACGAATAAATGTTCATCAAAAGATTTTTCTAAAAATGATATATGGATAATTAAGTAAATCTATGTTGATTTCATGTTGAAATAATACTACCAATATAATAGTTCCTCTTATGTAAGATTTCACAACAAAATGGCACGAATTTCACAACCGGAGGGCAGTTTGATACTAAAAGGCCTTTTGCTTTTTAAAAAGTTGTAAACTATCAATCAATGACAGATGGCATGTAGTACATTAATCGTGTTGATAATTTAGAGGCCTTGGAGTTGTGCATATTGAATATGATGCATTTAGGGTTAAAGGGGACGGATTCAACGCTTATATTTTTATATATTTTATTAGTTTGGTGCTCTCACTCCTTTGGAGCCTCGTTTGGGAAAGAAGCTGATCGAGCCCCTAACAAACCTCATCCACAGGTAACAGTGATACTAAAACACACTAAAGCTGGCTAAAAATATTAGGGTTAAATATAATATCTCTTTTTTTTTTCTTTTTTTTCTCTCTTGTCCTTACTCTCATTGCCTCTCTCAGTACCTCAGCCATGTCGCTTCTGTATGAGTGTGTCAACACTGTCATAGCAGGTCAGTATTATTTGGTGCCGTGACCCGATGTTGTACTCAAGCACATGTTTCTTAACAACACCATTGATGTCTTTTCTCTCTCCTGTTTTACCTCAGTGCTGATCTCACTGTCCTCTGGGATGCCCAATCACAGTGCTAGCATACAGGTGGGCCATTGTCACGTTACTCAATATGACCTGCAGTTTTTATATGTTCACGGAAATATCCGGTCAGATTTAAGGCCCCGTTCACTACCAAGAATGATAACTATAAAGATAGCTATATTAGCGTCCACACCAGCGGACGATATCGTTCTGTTTATTCTAACCGGGTGCTTGTCTGTCACTTTAAATGCTTGAGCTCTTTGAAGCAGGGTGGATTCTTATTGGCTGTCAATGTTGTTATCGTTCATCAGCTGGATAAAATCATTCTGAAAGTGATTCCAATGATATTGTTTCTCTGTGCCGTTATCGTTATAGCTGTGCTGTGAACTCTGCTATTCTTTAACATTGAGAACGTTTTTTAGGACTACTTTATCGTTTTCTTTATAGTTATCGTTCTTGGTGTGAACAGACCTTTATACCAACCTGACATTGCATTAGTGTGTTAATTCGTCAAAGCCCAATATGGAGATGCTATAGAATAAGAATGTGTTGATAAAATCATATAGCGATATATCACAATTAAGATGTTACATTGATATTTAATGTCCTTGGATGAATATTGTTTAATGACTCTATTCATTTAATTTCGTACTGTTCAATTAATGAAAAAACGAAGAAGCAGGTTATCTAAAGCACAAACATTTTGTGTGAATTGGATAAATATTGAACATGTTAAATCCGATTTCTAAAATTTTATTTAATTAATAAAATGTTTAAAATACATATAAATGTATACAATTTGATAAATATTTAGTAGTATATGTCCTTTCATATATTTTCCAATTAATGATGAAGCAGATCATCTAACGCACAAGAATTAATATTATTGTTATAATTAAACATTTTAATCGAGCAAATATTGGACATTTTGGGCCAATGTTTTACATTTTATAATATTAAACAAATATTTCAGATGCATACAATTTAATACATTTTGGTATTTGCTAAATGAATGAATGAATAATTGTCAATTAACTTATATATTGGCCACCTCAGTCTCTAGATATCAGCATTCAGCCACTACTGATTTTTATAGAGTATTAGTGGATTTCAAACAAGCACCTGACCCATCTGAAGTTGGCTTTGGCGTTGATGTAAGATGGTGTGGAAAGGTTTTTAACATGGTTGTAATGCCTTTTGTCTCTCCTTCTGTTTTCCCTTTCTCTCTCCGCTCCACAGCTCTGTGTGCAGAAACTGCGAATCCTGATTGAAGACTCGGACCAGAACTGTGAGCCTTCTGTCAATGCCTGCAGTGTGTCATTCTCTCATTGTCTGTGTGTTTCTGAGTCCCCCCCTCTGGCCCTGTAGATGGAGTACATGTAGATCTCCATCTCGGATAACTCGAAGACACCTCAGTGCTTCAGTAGGAATTTGGCAAGAGTCCTTCGTAACTTTTTAGCTTGAGGAACTTCAAGAAAAAATTCCTCAATATTTCAAGACATGTGCATTAAGTAATCTGAATTATCTTGCAGGAGTTCGAGTTATCGGTGTCCCAGTGATGCCGGCCGTAGAGTAGCTCTGTGAATCCTGGACTGCCATGTTTTGTTTCTCAAAAACCGCTGAGTTTCCTCACAGGGCCATTTGATATTTACTTCCAGCTGAATGTTTTGGCATTCTGTCAATCCTGAAGCCCCTTGTGCTCCTTAAATAGATCAGTGTATTTGTACATTTTGTTTTGGCATCAACAAGGCTAAACAGTAGAGGACATGCCTACTGTCCTAATGGCCCAAGACTACAGAACTGTGGCTCTAACTGTCTTGCATCTATATTTAGTCGATTTGATTTTATGGGCAATTAAAACATTAGTTATATCAAATATGCATTTAATCTGTTATGCATAATGCACATAACTTTTAAAAATCTGGCAGAGTAAAACAAAACTGAAGTCCGTTTGTGTTCTTGTGGGGGTGAGTGTTCCTGGGTGTGTGCGTGTGTTTGTTGTCCTTTTGTGTTTGTGTTTTCTTTTCCCATTGTCTTGTTTGTTTGTTTCTTTCTCCATGTAGATTTACATATTCAGATTTTAAAGTAGTAAATGGCTAGAATGGTATCAGTTCTAAAATACTGTACATTTTAGGTGAAGGCTTCAGACTGCAGTCGTCATGAAATGGTAGTTAACCCTATCTATTGACTACTGTTGACTTCACTTTATTGTGAACAATTCTTCCATACATGTTTCTCAATGTTCCGGTGAAACGATACATCGGTGGTGATGTATGTCGAACTTCTCCAGTCAATTAGTGTGCTCAAGCTCCGCCCCTTTCTTACAATCGACCGCAAGCTTGGTACGTTTACGCAGCAACGATATGCTTAAAATGGAGAAGTTTTTCCTTTGAGTTTTCCGCGTACAGACTGATTGTCAAAACGATCCCCATTCACACGGATCCGCGAAAACGACTAAAAACGCTGTATTCTGCTGCCAGGCCATTAGATGCAGATGAAACGCTGTAGATTGAACACGTAATAGGCATGTGCATGACGTCATCGTTTTCAGAGATTCGCGTTTTTGTGGTTTACATGGAAACCGCTTTCAAAAACTTGCACTTTGAAACCTGGCACCCAAAACGCTGTTGTCGTGTAAATGAACGGCCAAAACGCATAAAGTTTTACATTTTTAGTTGAAAACGGTGTCATGTAAACAAACAGCCCCTCAGATCTGCCTTCATCCAGTCAACAACCGATGGATAGAACCAAGTCCCATCCTACATTTTTTAAAATCTTTTCAATAATCTGTTTTACTCGGATGTCTCTCAATATGGAAGAAAATGTCTGTCACTACTTCCATTACATGGCGACTTTAATAGTCTAAATAGAAGAACTGAGCTAAAGGACAATTAACATAAATGCAACACAGCTGTAGTTAGAGAACAGAGAGGCTACGCTTCATTGCAAGAGTCACTTAGGCACTGTGGTGTTTTGCAGTGAAGTACTTGGGTCTTCTGGCCATGTCCAAGATCCTGAAGACGCACCCGAAGTCCGTTCAGTCGCACAAGGACTTGATCCTTCAGTGTTTGGACGACAAAGATGAGTCTATCCGCCTGAGAGCCCTGGATCTGCTCTACGGCATGGTATGTTCGACAATTGTTTGTTTACGTTCTTCTTACTCAGGGGTGCCCAATCCTGTTCCTGGAGATCTACCTCAAATATAACGGGTTGCTAAAATGTGTCTAGGTCTCGAAGAAGAACCTGATGGAGATTGTGAAGAAGCTCATGCTGCATGTGGACAAAGCAGAAGGCACCACTTACCGAGATGAGTTGCTCACCAAGATCATCGACATCTGCAGCCAGAGCAACTACCAGTATATCACAAACTTTGAATGGTAAGACTAAACGGTTCAGGTGACCCAATTCTGATTTATATATTATTTTTTTTCCTCCCATGTGACCCACGAACATGTAAGCAGGAACATGGATTCCGATATTTTTTTTGTCAGATCGGTTTCAGACCTCATTCACATGTGGAAATAAATCTGATATGAATCGGATACGTGCATTTGCGTCATGTAAGCGGACAGATCGGATATTTTTGTCAAATGCGTACACCATTGAAAAAGCGATGGTGGCGAATTACGTCAACTGTGGCAGTTTGTCATTGATGTACGGCTCTGAAAACGCTGCTCACTCTGAAAGCACTGAGTTTGAGTCACTTATAACGTGCATTTGAAAAAACAACACGCGTCAAACATCTTTCCAAAACATGAGAAGCATTTATGAACCTCTTGTCCAACAACAGACAACATTTAATAACATGCATTTACTCCAAACTCACTTCATAATGACAGTTGAGCTCATCCTTCTGTGAGATGATGAGCTTCTTACACAGAATAAGGCAGTCGTGTATTTATAAGTCATGTTTAATCAAAGCGTTTCAATCTTCTGTTTATTCAGCTACAGCGATAGGGATTTCCTGGAATGATGCGCATACTTCTGTGGCGGGGCATATTTATCGTGTTTGCATGAGAGCGCCCTCTGGCGTTCAAATGGGGCAGTATTTACTACCAATCAGCCGCACTCCACTGACAAGCTGCGCATAAAGTAATCGCAGCCTTTGCCAAATCGCGTGCGGTTTTATTGCGATTAATCGTTCAGCCCTTACATCAACTTGGGTGGACACCAACTGCAATCACATGACTCTTCAATGGCTCAATGGTGGATGAAGGCTAATCCAAATGTTTTACTGACCTTTAAAGATGTTCGGTTCGGAAAGCAAAAGCTTGTATTATCATTTTATCTACATCCATTGCAAATCACATCGTTTTTACTTCCTTTTTAGCCTAAGTTTTTTGGTCAGTAGGTCTAGCTTTGGTTGTTTCGCCAAGTATATAGTGCAAATGCAGATATCAGATATGGGTCACAGCAGGTCATCAAAAAAATCTGATCTAGTCGTCAAATCGTAATTGGGCATCAAGACCTGCAGTGTAAATGCGGCCTACTGAACTGCTTTTCCATTGTTTTTCTATGTAAACATGAGCAAGACGGATCTCTTTGACTATTTTATTCACGCCTCACATTTTGCAGTGTCTTGCACATGTAAAAATGTGCCACTCAAGTTAAAATTAGTAAATTTTTTTTGGTGAATTGAATAATTGAACATGTTGAATCAATGCCTCAAATCTTATTTAATTTATAAAATATATAATACATATAAATGTATACAATTTGTTAAATATTGGACCTTGCATTCTTCCCCCATTCCACTGCCACGTGGCTCACATTTTTAAAGAAAATACACGTTCTCTGTGAACCGTCCCCAATTGCATTCCCAAGACCTTTTTCTTTTTTCCATTCTACTGTTCTGTGTTAACCAGCCCTTGAGGGAAAGAGACCTTGCCCTCTGTCTTGCGTTGAACCAATATGTTGTTAGTTAGATACAAAGTCACAACCTTATCTGTCTTCCAGGTACATCAGTATCCTGGTAGAACTGACTCGTCTGGAGGGCACAAGGCACGGCCACCTAATCGCCTCTCAGATGCTGGACGTAGCCATCCGCGTCAAAGCCATCCGGGGCTTCGCCGTGGCTCAGATGGCCACTCTGCTGGACAACGCACACCTGCTGACCGGCAACACGCAGCGCAACGGCATCTGCGAGGTCCTCTACGCCGCTGCGTGGATCTGCGGGGAGTTCTCGGAGTACGTGGTGATAATCTGGAAAGGTTCAAGATTTAACCATATTAACAAAATGCTAACGTTTAACCTTTCCTCACAGGCATCTGGAGGACCCCATGCAGACCTTGGAGGCCATGCTGAGACCCAAAGTGGCCACCCTGCCCGGTCACATCCAGGCGGTGTATGTACAAAATGCTGCCAAGCTGTTCGCGACCGTGCTGCAGAAGCACGAAGGGGAGACCGACAGCCAGGTAGCGCAGGAGACCAGCCAGCTGCTTATAGAAAGACTGCCGCTGTTCGTCCAGAGTGCCAACCTGGAAGTGCAGGAGAGGGTGAGGAATTCAGCATGAAATGAATATTCAACACCCAAATCTCAAAATCCAATCAACAACCGATGAAGAGAACCAAGGCCCCACCGTTCTTTTTTTTCTTCTCGATAATCTGTTACATTCAGATGTATGTCACAATATGAAAGAAAAGATTGATAAGTCAGCATGAAACTGAAATTGAGATACTTTTCTTCCCTATTGTGACGTATATCAGAGTGAAACGGAAAAAAAATGCTGGGCGGGACTTGATTTTGTCTAACTGGAATTGATTGGATGACTGACAAGCTGAGCCATACCGCATTAATTATCGCAGGCGATACGTCCGTGATAATTAATGCGATATGGCTCAGCTTGTCAGTGAACTACGGCTCTGTGTAGTAAATGCCGCTCCATCTGAAAGCAGGTGATGGCAATTTACTACTAATCAAGGAACCGGCTTTACTGACGAGATGGCGCATAACAATGTCATGCGATATATCGCCCAGCCCTAATGCAAGCAACATGCTCAAGTCATGCAAGCGATATGTTAAAACATATCAAAAAATTTGTACAACATGTTAGCAATGTGATAAACATGACAGCAATCTAGAAACAAGCTAGCAGTGCTAATGTGGATTATTGGACATCTGAAGAATGTTTAAAGGGATACTCCACTTTTTTTGGAAATAGGCTCATTTTACAACTCCCCCAGAGTTAAACATTTTCGAATCCATTCAGCCGATCTCCGGGTCTGGCGGTACCACTTTTAGCATAGCTTAGCATAGATCATTGAATCGGACAGGACCATTAGCATCTCTCTAAAAAAAATGACCTAAGAGTTTCGATATTTTTCCTATTTAAAACTTGACTCTTCTGTAGTTACGTCGTGTACGTAATATGACGCAGCGCCTGAAAATGGGTCTAATCAGGTCACGTTGGAAGTTACCGAGCTGGGGACTATTTTCAGGCGCTGCGTCATATCATTACGCCTGCTGCACTCATTGTACGGCAGCAAAGTTTCTTGATTATTACGCAGGAATGAGAGTATAGTTCCTAGCCATATCAGCCTAGAAAATCGCAACTTTACATTTTCCGTCGGTCTTAGTACACGATGTAACTACGGAAGAGTCAAGTTTTAAATAGGAAAAATATCGAAACTCTTTGGTCATTTTTTTGAGAGATGCTAATGGTCTTGTCCGATTGAATGATCTATGCTAAGCTATGCTAAAAGTGGTACCGCCAGACCCGGAGATCGGCTGAATGGATTCGAAAACGGTAAAACTCAACTGTTTAACTCTGGGGGAGTTGTAAAATGAGCCTATTTCCAAAAAAGTGGAGTATCCCTTTAAAGTGGTCTGATGCTGTGTAATGTGGTTTTGGGGGGGTTAATGGGGTCTGAAAAGTTATTATATGGTCTATTTGAGTCTTTATTGCTCTGTCTGTGTTTAAACCAACATTAAACTTTGTCTAGTTTGAGTAATGAGCTTTTAGCTTAGCAACGTGCCAATGTCAAACTCCACTTGAATCAATTGAGTGTGAGCAAAATGCCGTTCATGGGTAGCAATTCCAATAATACGACTTTGAAACTGAGTTGCGTGTACACACTGTGATATTGTTTATTTGCAATGCTTAGTAGCAATATGACATCATTTCACACAGATACTGCAACATTAACCGTGATGTTCCTCCACAGGCGTCCTGCATCCTCCAGCTGGTGAAGTACATCCAGAAGCTGCAGCAGAAGAATGTGGAGGTGGCCGACGAAGTGACGGCTCTCTTCGCCGGAGAGCTCAACCCCGTGGCCCCCAAGGCCCAGAAGAAAGTGCCTATACCAGAAGGGTGAGCCTTTCTTGAGTGTATTGCAAGGGAATCAACAGGAAAAGATCTTACAACTGTTGTTTTTCCGCCTTCAGTCTGGATTTGGACGCCTGGATCAATGAGCCTCCGTCAGAGAGCGAGTCTGAGGACGAGAAGCCCAAAGCGGTGTTCGCTAAAGAGGAACCCAAACATTCCAGAATAAGACACACTGAGGTGGACGAGAAAGAGTTGGCCAGGGTAAGTGCATGCAGTCCGTCAGACCGTCAGAAAATATAAAAATATAGTTGTCCTAACTGTACCTAAATAAACTTCCCTGATTTTAAACAGAGGAGGGAAGTCAGGAAGCAGGAACAGGCCAACAACCCGTTCTACATCAAGGCCTCGCCATCATCTCAGAAGGTATGCAGTCAGATCATTTCTGCGGTCGTGATTTCAACAAATGAGACTTTCTTTACATCATGCTGTTTTGAACCTTGAAACATTTCAAAAATCAAAGGGTTCGCCACTAGACTCTTTGATCTAGTTAAATTGATTCAGAACTCCAGAAAGCTTTGTTTCTCAAATCACTACTTCCTTGAACTTTTTCCGCAATTGCAGGTGTTTGACGCGCCAGGTGTAGAACACATTCCGGTGGTGCAGATCGACCTTAGCGTGCCTCTTAAAGTCCCAGGTGAGCAAGTCTACAACGCTTAACGTTTAATTCGCTTCAGCAGACCAAATAAAAAACACTCTTTCATCTCTGGTCCAGGGATGCCCATGTCCGACCAGTACGTGAAGCTGGAGGAGGAGCGCCGGCAGAAGGACAAGGCGGATAAGAAGAAGAAGGATAAGAAGAAAAAGCGGGAGAAGCGAGGGAAAGGGAGGAAGGCGGATTCGGGTCCCGAGAGCGAGGAAGACATCACGCCCGCTCAACAAGTCGACATAGTCACAGAGGAAATGCCAGAGGTGGGCAGCTGTCACTTTGGAGTGCTTACAACTGTTATCCACAAAACTATCCGCAGTAATGTCGGTGTGTCTCTGTTCCCAGAATGCCTTACCGAGTGACGATGATGATAAAGATCCCAATGATCCTCATAAAGCTCTGGACATCGATCTGGACAAGTATGTATCACATCGTCACCATCTACAGTTCATATATGCGCTACAAATAGGGATGCACCAAAATATTTTTTTTACCGAATCCGAAATTAAGGTTTTCATTTAGCCGAAACCCCAAAATTTGAGGAATTGAACTCTTTATGCTGCTCAGAGCTGGTCAGAGTCGTAGTAAATTTATATTTCTGATATTTCAGCCAAACTAATTTTTTAAATGGCTACTCTAGCGTAATTTTTGGTCATGGTGAAGCGCATCCACACTGCTGACATGTTTACCTGTTGTAGTTTTATCCAATCACATCCACTGTTGAGGCAAAGTCACATGAGTTTTATCCAATCACATCTACAGGGAAAAGTCACATAGGTTTTTTTTGTTGCGCATCAAGGAATTTATTTGGTAAATGTGTTTCCATCACAGTTTCATATTATGTCTCAATTGAGAATTGAGCGCATGCGTTTTTTCGTATTTTTAGAATTTATGTCTTGGCATTTCCATCCAGCGTTTTTTTTTATTTATTTTTTATATGCTATGGTTTTGGTTAATGATTTTGGCCTCCCCAAACTTGTCTCAATTTTGGTGCATCGCTAGCTACACTTTAAACTCTTATTTCCTTGTTATCCAATTCAGGAATTCTCATTGATTTGTCTCCATTGTTTGGTACAAGACACTCTTAGTCTGAGGACATTAATTCCCACTTAATTTTCAGTATCGATTTCCTTCTAGTTATTTTCAGTTTCACGCTTCTCTCCGCTGTCATTAATTTAAACCACTTTTAGCTGATGCTGATCGATGAGTCCAGAATCTCTGTTCATACAGATGTGAAACGACTCTAGTTGTCTTTTGCATCTGTTGGGTTTTCCGTGTTCTGGTATCAAAGAACTTTCTCCAGTTCTCCTGTTTCCTCTCCACACTCTCACACACACTGCTCTCTCTATCTCTCTCTCCCTCATGCACGCACGCATCTGCCCTCCTGAAAGTCTGCTATCTGGTGCTAGCTCAAGGTGAGTTCTTCCTGTGGTCACATGACCCAACGGAATCCACTGCCCAACTACCAACACCCGTTGCTCCTTTTTTTTTTTCTGGCAATTGCAGTATGTCACTGCTGGAGTGTTAATATTTATTAAGAATGCGTCATGCATGACTGATCAGCTCACCTGCTAGTTGGGTTTTGGCTGTGGTCAAAATGCTATAACTTGTACACTTCCATTTTAAAAGTTTGGGGTCAGTAAGATTTTTTTATTATTGTGGTTTTTCTGCTCACCAAGGCTGCATTTATTTGATTTAAAAAACAGTAATATTGTGAAATATGTTTGCAATTTAAAGTAACTGTTTTCTGTTTGAATGCAATTTATTCCTGTGATGCAAAGCTACTTTTTAAAGCAGCCATTACTGCAGTTTGCAGGGTCACATGACATTTCAAAAATCAGTTTAATTTGCTGCTAAAAAAAAAAACATTTCTTATTTTTATCAATGTTAAAAACCATTGTGCTTCATATTTTTCAGTTCAAAATCAAAAGAACAGCATCTTTACTGACACATATGATCAACTGTATGCATCCTTGCTGAATAAAGTATTAAAAAAAAATATATATATATATATATCTATCTATATATATCTATCTATATATCTATCTATATATCTATCTATCTATCTATCTATCTATCTATCTATCTATCTATCTATCTATCTATCTATCTATCTATCTATCTATCTCTCTCTCTCTCTCTCTCTCTCTCTCTCTCTCTCTCTCTCTCTCTCTCTCTCTCTCTCTCTCTCTCTCTCTCTCTCTCTCTCTCTCTCTTCTCTCTCTCTCTCTCTTCTTCTCTCTTCTCTCTCTCTCTCTCTCTCTCTCTCTCTCTCTCTCAAATTAACCCCAAACTTTTGAACGGTAGTGCAAGTACATGCCATCGTTGACAGCCTTGCCTGGCTTCAATTTTTCTCTTGAAACTTGAGCGCAGGTTTTAAACCTCTCCTGTTTGTAGCTTTATTGTATAGGACAATGAATCCTGCTTTAAAGGCCTCTTTACACCAAATCTGAATCTTGAAAACAAATGCACCACATGATTTTTAATGAAGCAAAGCAAACCCCTTCACAGTCAAAAATATATCAATTCAATTATTTGTCTTTTGTGTTGTTTGGAGGCTAGGTCAGTTTTTGTTTTATTTTCGTTTCGGTTTTGCTTTTTGTTTAGATTTGTTTGTTTTTATGTTTAGTATGTTGTTGTTGTTGTTGTTGTTGTTGTTTTTTTTATGTTTGACCAGTTCAATCAACTAATGAGTTTAAATTTGACCGACTGCAAACACGCAACCTAATTTATTTTGCCTTTGCACACTAAAACCATATTTTGCTCATATTTGTGTAGAAATGTAGAAGTTAAACAAATTAAAATCATTCAGTTCCAGTATTGGTTTTGTTATTGTTTTTCTTTTTTAGTTACATTAGACCAATTCTCAACACTGGTTTTTGTAAAAAAAATGGTGTGGATTGTTTTGGTGCAGCCTAAGTTGTTAGTTGAAGAAATATACTTTTTTGTGGCACTTTGTCACATCAGACTTGTTGCAAAAAGGCCTTTAGACTTTTGAACCGTATATCGAATAAGCTGAAGTCTTTCCCAGCTTCCATGTGACTGTCCCTCTTATCTCTCTCGCTCACTGTCTCCTTTTCTTTCTGTCCATCTAATCTCTTTTTCTCTTATTCTTTCCAGGCCGCTTGCAGACAGCGAGAAGCTTCCCGTGAGGACCCACCGTCCAGAGGTGCTGAAGAGCCCTGCCGAGGACCGAGAGAACGAGAGCATCCCACAGGAGTCCAAGAAGAAGAGCAGTAAGGAGAAGAAAGAGAAGAAGAAAGACAAGGAGAAGGACAGGAAGGTGAGATGTTCTGAGAGCTTAAACGCAGTTGTATAACATTAGTTTCATAAATATTCAGATGATGATGATGATTTTTGATGTTGTAGAGGAGCAAAGAGGAAAAGAAGAAAAAGAAGAAACACAAAGAAGTGGAGGAGGAGCTGATGGAGTCCCAGCCAGAAGAGGTCGTCCAATCAGAGGACACTAAAGAGATGGCAGCCCCGCCCACATCTGCTGAGGTATGATTGTTTTGAATGAATAGTAAAGTTAAGTATTATGATACAAGCTTGTCTTATAACCGCCTCATCACTAACTTTCGGTATTTGCTTTATTTAAACCGCTTTGAAATATTCCATTACTTTGTTGAAACTTAAATTGGGCTGCCACAAGAGTCATCGTTTCTATATCAAGACAAAAAGCATGAAGATACATTTGTTTTAGTGGCCACCTGCAGTCTATACTGCCCTTTAGTTTACTGGACAATTATTTTTTTATTGTTAATTCAATCAAGCATGCTTATTTATATCAACTAAATGTATTTTAGCACAAACGCATGAGAGCATGCAGATATCCTCACCTAAAATGTAGTGATATATTATTCTCTTTACCCATACATGTTATTATTTAACTGTAGTCCAAAGTTAAAAACATTTATTTTATTTTGTTTTGTTTTTTGGTTGAATGTCATATATATATATATATATTTTTTTTTTTTTTTGTAGTTTTTATAATAGAATACCTGTTATAACAATGACATGTCTAATATAACAATAGTCTGTTTACAAATAGTAAAAACAATAATATTAATTCTACTAATAATATTATTATTATTAACATCAACTAGTGGATTAATGGTAAATAAAATAACTTCATAGTAAATTAGCTTAAATGAGTTCAAATACATTGTAAATACAATAAAATATGATTTAATGTGTTTATTAATAAGAAAATATCTGTTTGTATAAATTTTAGTATAGCTTTTAAATTGTAGTTTTGTTCTTGTTTGCGCTTTGGTTTATTTTTATGTTTTTAGTATGTATTTATTTATTTTGTTTGACTGATTCAGATCAGTTACTCATGAGTTTGAGATTAATTTTTAAGTGTTTTGACCGATTAAAAAAAACATTTCCTTTGTTTGTAACACTGGTTGCACTGTATGAATTGTGTTGCCTGCAATGCAATATAAAGACATCATGTCATTTATTGAATTAAAATATTCACTTATTTAAATTAAGGATACACGATATATCGGTCACCATATCGGCATCAGCTGATATATGTTCGTTTTTAATGTTATCGTTATTGGCCCGATAATTAAATTTGGCCGATATATTAAACCGATAAATAATCTATTATTTCCTTCAGCTGAGACACTTCAGATGCTCTCTGTTCGCCATGATGGTTTTGAATTGCTTGAAATAAGATTGGAATCACTCCAGTTAAGTGCAACATGAGCAGTGCAAGTGTGTCATATGAGTGACATAAAATTCGGATTCAGGTTTATCGGTTATCTGCTTTGAAATATAAAGAATTATCGGTATCGGTCAATTTTTATATCGGTTTGTATCTAATTTAAATTGTAGTATAAAGAAACTATTATTAATATTATTAGGTTTCTTTCATGTATATTTTGCAGTATTGACCTTAACAATGAATTGATTGTTCATTTTAGTTCTAATCATGACTATGAATCACTATAAAATTGCTATCAAAAGGGAGGGCAGTGTAAATCAAAAAAATTTCGCCTAAATGAAAACAAATTATGTCTACATTTTGCTTAATACAATTCTAAATTAATTGAATACTAATAATCATAAAAATCTAAATTTGATATGTAAAGTGAACATAAATATTGAAGTGTCCATAACAAACATGGTGATGGAATATATGCTCACTTTGTTTTCTGAGGTTGTCAGAGCGTTTTGTTTGGGGTTCTGTTGGAGTCAAACTGGATTCGACTCATTTTCCCCACCCTGCCTTTTCTGTTGTAGGCCTCGGATCTGGATTTCTGGCTCTCTAGCGCTCCTGTTCCCCCCGCCGCCCAGGTCCGGTCCCTCACGCTCTCTCCTCCCCCTCTGCTCATACCGCTGTCAGTCTGCCGTGTTGTTAATGAGCGTCTGTTTTGTATTTTCCCTCTGGACTCTCTCGTTTCTTGACTTCTCTTTGTCTCTTTTCGCTGCTTTTCACAGGTCTCGCACATTTTTTTTTGTCTGTTTGCATATGCTTGTTTTAGTTAGGGATGCATGTGTGCACGTGTAAATGTGTCTTAATGACTGGTGTGAGAAACTTCTCCTGTATGATCGTGTCTGTATCATCATAAACGGTCAGGATTCTTGACAGTTCTTGCGGTTCCAGTCAAACAGCTCATATCCACAAGTATTTGCCCTATGAATCAAATGAAGGTCACCTGAGACAGAATGGACTTTTTTTTTGTACCTGCACAAACATCATAGTTCGGTACCTCTTAATGCAAACAGAGTGTTGACTTTAAAAGTGAAAAACAAAACCATCACTTTCTCACTGCAGGTTCACCACTTTTTCACCATTTTCTCCCACTGTGACGATCCAACTTCATCAACTCAACTTTCTTTCCCTTCTTAATCATGATATTGTTAATTCTGCATGATTCATAGTTTAGATGATCATTCTTCAGTCTTTGTGGAAGGTTTTTAGTTCATGTTTTTAATGAATGTTAACACATTTTAATGGATGTTTGTTTACAGGAAGTGACGGCACCCTCTTCTACTGCTGCTGTCGACACGAGCTCTGCGGCTGCTGCGGAATCTGAGCCTGATGAGCCTAAAGACACGGAACCAGAGGACACGGTGGGTCTAACGAGCTTCCTCTTGATCACATTCCAGAGGTTTTCAGTTTCATAATGTGACCCCCCCCCCCCCCCCCCCCCCCACACACACACACACACACACACACACACACACACACACTTTCAATTCTTTTGATTCAATGAAAGGTTAGATTTTTGTATGAAAGATCAAAAGAATAAACACATATATACACATGTATACATTGGATGGATGGACTCCCATAATGCATTGTGACTTATGTTTGAAAATTTTGCAATAGACTTGAAATATAATTGTATTTCATATTTAAAATCATTGACTTATTATAATTTGTTTTACGTTGTACTGTGATTGCTGATTTAATTTAGTCATTTGCAATGCTTAATGGGATGAACAGGTCACATGACATGTTCCTTTCTTTCTTTTTTTCCTTGGTTTTCATGTACTTTTAGGTTAGGAATGTCAGTAATGTTGACAAAATCAACAGAAAAACACTTCCACAACCCAGTATGCTCCAAAATTATGCTCTATTGAAACCAGATTAAGCTAACTGTTTATTGGTTTCCTGCTTAGAAATCATCTAAACACAAGAAGAAGAAGCAGAAGAAAGAAAAGGAGGAGAAGGAGAAGAAAAAGAAGAAGCGACACCACCACCATCACCATCATCGCCATCACAGTGACGGCGGCGGGGAGGATTCGGTGCAAAACGGCACCGTGGAGGACGAGGAGCCTCTGCCAGTCAGTATCCATCCAGCCAGCCAATCAGAGAAGGCCTTTAAATGCATTGTTAAATGCACTTCATCTTGTACTTATCCAACCTCCATCTCGTTTCAGCCCATGTCCAACTACTCTCTGCTGGCCGAGAACTCCTACATCAAGATGGTGAGTGTGATTTGGAGATGACTCAATCTATTTGTGTTCCCTGCACCAGCGTGAAGCTCAAGCCGTGATTGAGATCCAACGATCCTGAGACACGACTGTTGTTTTTATCAAAGTTGACTCATTGCTTTAAGTAATTCCGGTCTCTAGTCTATGAATGATATATTGTCCCATGTGTCTCTGCATGCATGTTTAAAGATGAGGAACGATGCTGATCAGGTAACCATAGAAACAGAACTGTGTGATGCAGACTTTAGGCACAATAGACACCGTGTACAAACAAAAGCAGAGGTTAAGAGGGCAGACCATGTCACACCGATGTTTGTGAATTATACATTTAATATATATATAAATTAGTGCTGTCAAATTGATTTAATTGTGTCAAACTTAAAAGTTTGTAAATATATAATTAATGTGTGTGTACACATACATGCATACAGATACGCTCTATTTTGTATGTATATAGATAAAAAAAATTCAAATACATTTTATATACACTGCTCAAAAAAATAAAGGGAACACTTAAACAACACAATGTAACTCCAAGTCAATCACACTTCTGTGAAATTAAACTGTCCACTTAGGAAGCAACACTGATTGACAATCAATTTCACATGCTGTTGTGCGAATGGAATAGACGACCGGTGGAAATTATATGCAATTAGCAAGACACCCCCAATAAAGGAGTGGTTCTGCAGGTGGTGACCACAGACCACTTCTCAGTTCCTATGCTTTCTGGCTGATGTTTTGGTCACTTTTGAATGCTGGCGGTGCTTTCACTCTAGTGGTAGCATGAGACGGAGTCTACAACCCGACACAAGTGGCTCAGGTAGTGCAGCTCATCCAGAATGGCACATCAATGCGAGCTGTGGCAAGAAGGTTTGCTGTGTCTGTCAGCGTAGTGTCCAGAGCATGGAGGCGCTACCAGGAGACAGGCCAGTACATCAGGAGACGTGGAGGAGGCCGTAGGAAGGCAACCATCCAGCAGCAGGACCGCTACTTCCGCCTTTGTGCAAGGAGGAGCAGGAGGAACACTGCCAGAGCCCTGCAAAATGACCTCCAGCAGGCCACAAATGTGCATGTGTCTGCTCAAACGGTCAGAAACAGACTCCATGAGGGTGGTATGAGGGCCCGACGTCCACAGGTGGGGGTTGTGCTTACAGCCCAACACCGTGCAGGACGCTTGGCATTTGCCAGAGAACACCAAGATTGGCAAATTCGCCACTGGCGCCCTGTGCTCTTCACAGATGAAAGCAGGCAGCAGAACGTTGTCCATGGCGTCTCCAGACTCTGTCACGTCTGTCACATGTGCTCAGTGTGAACCGGCTTTCATCTGTGAAGAGCACAGGGCGCCAGTGGCGAATTTGCCAATCTTGGTGTTCTATGGCAAATGCCAAGCGTCCTGCACGGTGTTGGGCTGTAAGCACAACCCCCACCTGTGGACGTCGGGCCCTCATACCACCCTCATGGAGTCTGTTTCTGACCGTTTGAGCAGACACATGCACATTTGTGGCCTGCTGGAGGTCATTTTGCAGGGCTCTGGCAGTGTTCCTCCTGCTCCTCCTTGCACAAAGGCGGAAGTAGCGGTCCTGCTGCTGGATGGTTGCCCTCCTACGGCCTCCTCCACGTCTCCTGATATACTGGCCTGTCTCCTGGTAGCGCCTCCATGCTCTGGACACTACGCTGACAGACACAGCAAACCTTCTTGCCACAGCTCGCATTGATGTGCCATTCTGGATGAGCTGCACTACCTGAGCCACTTGTGTCGGGTTGTAGACTCCATCTCATGCTACCACTAGAGTGAAAGCACCGCCAGCATTCAAAAGTGACCAAAACATCAGCCAGAAAGCATAGGAACTGAGAAGTGGTCTGTGGTCACCACCTGCAGAACCACTCCTTTATTGGGGGTGTCTTGCTAATTGCCTATAACTTCCACCTATTGTCTATCCCATTTGCACAACAGCATGTGAAATTGATTGTCAATCAGTGTTGCTTCCTAAGTGGACAGTTTGATTTCACAGAAGTGCGATTGACTTGGAGTTACATTGTGTTGTTTAAGTGTTCCCTTTATTTTTTTGAGCAGTGTATATAGTTTTATACAGTTATACTATTAGTTTTAATTTATAACAAATATATTTATATAATTGTACAATTAGCATATCCCTCACTGCCTTGTTTTCTTTTGTCAAATGAAATATGGCGTTTACTGTGACTAAAGTCTGTTGAGTGCTGTAAGACTGTGCAATCGCCTTTGAGCTCGGACTTGAAGCATCAGTTATTAAATGTTCCCTTGTTTTAGGTGATGATACCTAAGACATTTAACTCTCTTGATCAGATTTTTGGGCTTGTTTCTTCTGGCCTTATTTAACCTCTGAGATCCAAGTGTTGCGTGTGTTGGCATGATCTGCGTGTTTAGGCCTCTTTATCGTTTCCTACTGATAAATCTTCCCTTTTTTGCAGGTGTACGATATCCAGGGCAACCATCAGGATGAGAGCAAAGTCGTGGTGTCGGTCATCTTTGAGAACAAGTGCGACAGCTTCCTCAAGTCAATGGAGTTCAATGTACTGGATTCCCTCAACTCCAAACTACAGCGACCGGACGGAGCCGGACCTCACGATGGCCTCACCGTCCCCTTCCAACTGCCACCAGGTCAGAAGAGCGACACTCCTAAAAAGTGCCATTGACCAGGCAGATTTTACTCATGCATTTGGTCTTTTTCCAGGGGTTTCAAACGAGGCGCGCTTCGTTTTCTCAGTGCAGAGTATCGTCATGCCTCAGAAACTAAAGGGAACCCTCACCTTTATAGTTAAGGTACTACACACATGAAAACACATACATTTCTATATGGTTCTAGTGTTGTGAGTGTTAGTATTGTTCATGTGTGTATTGATTGTTTTCTGGCGTAGTCTGAAGAATCCTCCACTCACGAGAAACTGGACTTCAAACTGCACTTTACATGCACGTCATACCTGATCACCACTCCCTGCTACAGGTGAGGAACACCTTATCTTAAATACAGCACTATCAATACACATATGGAGTGCTCCGTTTATATATAATACAGTGATACACGCACACACATATATATATATATATATATATATATATATATAAAATAGAGTAGGGGTGTGACGAGACACGAGATTGGGTTCACGAGAACGAGACAAGATTTTTGCACAATATTATAGAAATTCTCAATGACAAATATCTTGACTAGAAACATAGTCTCCATTTTGAAACGTTTGAACTAATAATCTTGTAATGAATGTCTTTTCAGTTTTACTTTGAGTAGAATAAAGTGCATATCAAATGCATTGAACAATGCAACAATATACAAGCACTGTAAAAGGTTTTGCCACAAACTCAACTGACTGGCTTTTCTCCTGTATGATTTCACACGAGTCTCTTCAGACCTTACTGTACACGAATTATGAGCTTCCAGAACTTCTGATTGAGGCTGTGTGTGACCTCATAATTTAACTCATTTCCACAAATTGAACATAGAAATAAAAACAGTTTTTTCTTAGTCTTATTAAGTGAAAACAATAAGTGCAAGTGCAACCATAATCAAAGTACTCTCTCAATATTCAAGTGCAAACCGAGACCAAAACAGAGATCAGAGCCACAACTACACAATCCAGAGATGGGTTTGATATTGGGAGATATCGTATATTTCGTATGTGTTTTTTTCGCATGCGTCATGCGGTGGCTCTGAATTGTCAAAACACCTCTCAAACGGATGCGAAAAACGCAGAAAATCGAACCCAATCCGAATTTTTTTTATGACGGACGAAAGTTTCGGACTCTGTGTGCAAGGACCTTTACTGTACTGGGCTGCGTTTCTCAAAAGCATCGTACGCCTAAGTAGATCGTAGAGTAATTTCCACCAATGGTCTCTACGATCAACTTGGCTCACGATGCTTTTGAGAAACGTGATTTCATGTAGCTTAATGTTTGTCTTGTGTTTGTCAGTGACGCATACGCTAAGCTGCTGGAGTCGGGCGACCTGAAGGGCAGCTCTCTACGGCTAGAGGGGGTCAACATGCCCTTCCACCACCTGCTGGCCAGGATCTGCTTCCACCATCACTTCTCTGGTGCGCTGACTTCACAAAGAAGCCTGTAGTGCGTTTGATAATATGAAAACCCTTCAATCTTTCGTGCTCTTCTTTCCTGTTTTCACAGTTGTGGAGAGGATTGACTCCTGCGCCTCCATGTACAGCAGGTCGATCCAGGGTCACCACGTCTGTTTGCTGGTCAAAACCGTGAGTGCGCCTCAGGGATACAGATCCCAAGGAATCGATTCTGATTTCACCAAACGATTATTTTAGTACTTAAAGATTTTGCTTGATGCATCTGCTCCTTCGTTCATGCTAACCTCTCATTTCTCTCTCTCTCTCCTCCAGTCCGATCAGACCGTCACCATCGACGCCAAGTGCGACGAGCCATCGCTGCTGGGGAATGTGCTGGACGAGATCAAGCAGACCTTCTCGAAATGCTGATTGTGACCCCCTCACGGCCCAGTAACCCCTCTGAACCCCCACACGCTCAGAATCATATACCCCTGCTCTGAGACTCGTGTCCCTCCTCTGAACCTTTGTATTTATTGGAATCGGTCGTTCTCTGTTCTTCTTTTAAGACCGTCTCTTGCCTTTGTTTCCCCTCCTCAACTGTGTCTGACCTCCGACGTGCATCTGAATCTCACTCTCCATCCCGCATCCTTCGTCTCTCTGACGCTCTTTCCATTGTCTTAACGGTCCATGACATTCATCTTGATTGAGAACTGGATTTCTTCGTTGTCGATGCTTGAGTTGTGTGCTTTTTCTTTTTTTTAAAGTGTTTTGCGTTGTGTTGTTTGCCGAGTTTGTTTTCTGTCCTGAACTCCATCAGCGCCTTTCTCTGCATTAAACATCAGCGTGTCTGTTCCCCACCAGGTTCATGTTGCTCTTTTCGAAGGCTAGCAGGACTGGTTTAAGATCCACATCTCCAACTCAAACTGCCTCTGAGCACTAACGTCACTCCGAGCCTCACAAGTGCAGTTGTACGTTTCGTTAGGACTTATAGGTACTTGGTTGCATTCAACCACGATATCATGTGATGGCCCACTACTATTTGAGTCCTAATGTTAAAACTACACTGCTAACTACA
The DNA here is from genome assembly GCF_951802725.1 of Rutilus rutilus. Classification (NCBI taxonomy): domain Eukaryota; kingdom Metazoa; phylum Chordata; class Actinopteri; order Cypriniformes; family Leuciscidae; genus Rutilus; species Rutilus rutilus. The sequence continues at coordinate 29,484,559 of NC_140222.1, read as the reverse complement.
ATAGCATGTAATTAACAAAACTGCACACTTACAAACCCTTTGCTCAGGATAATGGCGGGTCATAAAAGTGGCGAAATGAACAATTTAATGTCTCTCAAATCCGTGTTCCGGTCTCATCAGGCTGAAATCTCCAAGTTACTTGTTTACCATTTTGATTTGTGCTTCAGTTTGTGAAAAAAACACCAAAAATGCACTTCCTCAATGGAAGTCAATCGCGTACATGCTCGAACAATGGAAGTCTATAGAGCAACTATAACTGTACACTTGCCCCATTGACTTCAATTGTAAGAGCGTGTACGTGAACTTTGTTTTGTTACGAACTGAAGCGCGCTTTGAAATTATTTCCTGATATTGACAGTGTCTCATGTTTCTGGACAGTATTATATCAAAGTCATCCCTTGTTTCTAAAACTTAAGACTATAAGGGAGCCTGAAAACTTAAATGTGCACTTCCTGTCTATCACATCCATCAGATGCCTCTGTGGCTTTGACATCATCCGAACTCATGCTTCTACATGTGTTCTTCAGCTCTTAGAACTGCCGTCTTGTACATTTGCAGATTACAATGAATCACTTTTTTTTTTTATATGCTCTTAAATGCCTTTTTTTTTTTCCCCACACTAATGAACTTGTACTGACTAATTCCGGCACATGCTGTAGGTAATTCCTGTGTTTAACTGTCTGATCCAGCACGCTGTAGCGCTCGGTTGTAAGGACGCAACCAAAATAGCGGTTATCTGCTCACGGGACGTTATCCTGAGGGTACCCTGCAAGTGTTCTCCAATGTAAGCGCAAGTTCACCAACAAGAAGTGACTTGAATAGAACGTTTCTGGGAAAAACAGCAGCTCTCTAGATGTTTCCAGGCCGTGTAAAGACTGAATCATCTGACGTGGATGAAAGCGACTTATTAACACATTAAGTCACATTGAAATGTATAACTTGCATGGGTAGGAATGTAAACTTTTGCCTACTTTTCTGGTTTTGACTAATACATGAACACTTGCATAGAAAATTCCCCCATCATTCCTTGATTGTCGCAGTTATTTTCTAGTTAGTTTTTTTACGTAAAAGTTGGCTTCACCATATTACACCTTTTGATGGTAAAATGTATTTTTATTTGTTATGAGTACATAAACTTCAAAAGATGTCTTGGAATGTTTTTAAAAAAAAATTGCATTTTGCATTAAATTATTATTATATACACATATAGATATATAGATATATATCTCAATCTCAATAAGAGGGGGTTTGGGGGGATTTAGGGGGTCCATATAGATACTTAGCTGTTAAATGTGATTCAAGTGAAGTGGCTCAGCTAATCTAATAAGGTTTTCCCTCTGGCAAGTTATAGTGCAGATATGGCTGGATTTGGCTTTTCATTAAATATACTCTCATTGCTCTTCGTTTGAAGGTACTGTCCAACTCCTTCATATGTATTTTCCGACTGTATGATGTAATATAATGTTTTAAGATGAATAAATGAGCTAAAAGAATGACCAATAATGTGCAAGCTACATTCTTGAGATGTCCACCCGAGAGTTTGAGAAGGATGCTATAGTTTAATGTGTGTATCAATAAATTCATACATGTACACCAAATGTCTGTCTCTGTTTGAACAACTACATTTTTCTTGTTTCTAATCGTGTGTGTGAACGATTATAATTTTTTTCTTAAGTTTTAATATTTAGCATCTGAACAACGTTAGAATACTTATGCATGTAAACATAAGAGCAAATTAGTTTTGCTGTTTGGTCTATGAGATAGATAGATAGATACGTGTTTCATAATTGTTTTGTTATATTTCTAAAAAGGCTGTCTAATGGAAGTTACTTTGTGACAAATTACCTCGTATAGTGTGGGCATTTAAAAAAAATCAACGTGTTTTGTTAATATTTTCCATATTCTATTGATAATGTAGTATTATATTTAAGCGTTGTTAAAATATATTCCTTCCGTTGTGTTTTACTCGTAGGGTTAAGCTACTCAGCATGCCCTCCACTGGTTGCAGGAGGATATTAGGAGGGACGTGGTCTACTGGTGGCACCGTGTCTCGCGTGACGCTGCTGGGGGAGGGAGCGAGACGACTCGAACAAGCTGCCCCGCATTGCATGTTTGTTTACTGGCGGAACGCTTGATTAGTTTAACACGTTTAATATCGACGGCAGGTGCGTTTCGTGGGACTTCAAATGCCCGACGCGAACAGCAAATCCGCTGGGGCTGGTACTCGCTAAGCGAAAATTGTCATCGAGTGATTTATCTCGCGTTTGTTCGCTCGACTTCAGCGTGTGCTGCCACTGACCTAGCGGCGCGTTTGTGAAACGGACGAAGCAAACTTGTTTGCGGGGTTGTTTTGGATGCCTGGTCGTTTGTTTTTGGAATATGGCTCAGCATAGACACCACCATGTTGCGAGTTCCCAAAAGGCTTTAATGCTGGAGCTAAAAAGTCTCCAGGACGAGCCGGTTGAAGGCTTTAAAATAACTTTAGTCGATGAGTCGGACTTGTACAACTGGGAAGTCGCGATTTTTGGACCCCCAAACACGCACTATGAGGGGGGGTATTTTAAGGTGAGTGACGGCTGACTGTCTTATATTTTAATTGATGAGTTTTATACGTAGAGTAATTGTTTTTCATGATGTATAAATGTCATTTTTGAGGGTCAGTGACTCTGTTTTATTACCATTGTTTATGACATCTGATGTAAACGTTGTGTTTCTTTGCCCAATTAAATTCTTTTTTAAAGAAGTGACGTTATGTGTTTCCAAACCTGTTTGACTTACTTTCTTCCTTGGAACACAAAATGAAATATGTGACTGAGGCTGTCATTGTTATTCTGCCTATGTGTCCTTTTGTGTTCCGCGGAAGAAAGGCCGATTTTGAACGACATGTGGATGATAATAGAATTTTCATTTTTCGCTGTACTGTCACTTTAAAACAGCGGTTCGGCGTTTCTACTGTTCTAAACGCCAACGTTCCACTCGTCCAACATTTGCTCTTGTTCCCATAGTGTTACTTTTTACACACAGCTCTCGTCTAGAACATTGACTGAACGTTGTAAAGTTCTCTCAATGTGATTTACTTGGTTAAAGTTCAAAGTATAGGCTTATTTCAAAGATAATAAACCACAACAATCTTTTTCCAGGGCCAACCTATCACCCTAAATGACACAATCTATTGCTTCATTTTTTGGAGCTGTATCACTTAGTGTTGTTCTACATGTTGAACGTTTTCTGTCAACAGGAAAACATCCGTCATATTTATTGCTTCATCTGTCGATAGTTTTCATGACTCATGTGAGTTCATAAATGTAGTCAAATTATTTACAAAAATAATCCAAGGCATTAACCTGAAATACTGTAACATATTAGATAGATATAGGCTACTCTGTAATGTAACCTATGTTAAATACCTTGTGCTGTGTCCAAGCAAAGTCACTCTGGCAGACTACAACAATGGTGGAGTTATATTTAGCCTGGCTTCATAGCTATGCCTGTGTCGTTGGCTTGCATGCTGGCCAACCATCCTCCACACACACACACACACACATGCCATCAGCAAGTGGCCACCGACCGGCTGGGCACATTGGCTACAACCTGGTTTGAACCAGAAACCAATGTATTATGCCAGTTCAGTCTCCTTTTCATGTTGTCTGAACTTTAGAGACGATTCATAGCTGTGATGTGAACATGTTCAGTCAAAGTCTTTGGTTCAGTCCTGTTGTTGTCCTGCATTGATGTGGAAAACGGTGTGTGTTTCTGTTTGTTGTTGTGGAGGAAGGAAGCAGGTCAGCCATGGGACCCCTCTCAGAGTCTCTTCCAACAGGAAGAGATGAGAAACCATGACTTCCTGCACACTACTACCCCATCAGAAACAGACTGGTTTCCCTTCTGCATTTGTTTTTCTCTGTTGAAATGGACCTTTTATTCTGTTTTTTGGCATTTATTGTTCACAACAAAACTATATATGTACGTATATGGAAATCTGAAAACCAATGTCCATGTTGTGGGGCCTAATTTCACTTGTAGCATTTATACAGGAAGAATTGTAGCTTTTATCTTTTGTTTTATATAATACTTTATATAGACAAAATGGTATAAAATTGAATTATCTTCACTTCTTTTCAGCCATAATGTGAGAATTATATCGGCTTGTTACAGAAGTTCAGGAGAAATGTGAAAATCTACCTATCACTCTCAGTTGTTCAATCTATTTCTTTGTCTGTCTGTCTCTGTTGCTCTATGTATCTGTCTATCTTGCCTCTCTATCTATCTGTTGTTCTGTCTGTAATCTGTCTATCTGTCTGTCTGTTAATTTATCTGTCTATTTATGTCTGTCTGTTGTTCTATCTATTTCTCTCTGTCTGTCTATTTATCTGTCTGTTGTTCTATCTATCTGTATGTCTATTTGTCTGTCGTTCTATCTATCTGTCGCTCTGTCGTTCTATCTGTTTATCTGTCTATTTGTCTGTCTTTCTATCTATATCCCTGTCTGTCTATCTATCTTTGTCTGTCGTTCTATCTATCTGTCGCTCTGTCGTTCTATCTGTTTATCTGTCTATTTGTCTGTCTTTCTATCTATATCCCTGTCTGTCGTTCTATCTTTGTCTATTTATCTTTGTCTGTCGTTTTATCTATCTGTCGTTCTATCTGTTTATCTGTCTATTTGTCTGTCTTTCTATCTATATCCCTGTCTGTCGTTTTATCTTTGTCTATTTATCTTTGTCTGTCGTTCTATTTATCTTTTTATCTTTTTGTCTATCTGTCTATTTATCTGTCTATCTACCTGTTGTTCAATTTATCTTTGTCTATCTGTCTGTTGGTCTGTCGTTCTATCTATTTCTCATGTCTGTGTCTCAGCGACAACAGACACAAATGTAAAATAAATAGTTGTTTAAAACTAATTCTCAGTCAAGTTTTTCATTATTTTAACAAACTTGACGTATTACCATTGAATTTACCGTCACGGGTGTGTATTTTTGTAGTCAATTTACAGTGGCTACGAACACTGCTCATCCTTTCAGAATTGAATCGGAACAATCCGTTAAAAAGTTTAGGCTATATAAAACCTTTTTTGAGTTTCTGACAAAAATGTAATGTTAATCGGAAGATGAATCATTCCTGTAATATAAAATGACTCATATCGCGTTCGTCAGATTTTGGTCATGCCGTCCACCCCTAACGTCACTCTGTTTCTGTCTTCAATTTTCCAGCTAAGAGAGATTTGGCACAGTCATTAAGTTCTCATGAGTGGGATCCCTTTAAGCAGGCTTCAAGTTCTTACACGTGGCGCTTAGCTGACAGGTAGCAGGGTTGGCTCCTGAGCCCCAGTGAAGCATGCACACGCCCAGGCCCTTTGGCAGGTGTTGTGAGCTGGGCTTGACTCGAGTCATGTTACCCGTTCACGGAGTGTCACAGAAATGAGACGCTGATGCTCTAACTGTGCCTGTTCTGGCTTCATTTTGTGCCTGGAAGGTGTTTGGAGTGAGTCAGCCCATAATAACAACTCAGTTTAACTCTTTCAAGATGTGTGCTGAATGGTCAGATCAGATTTGACTTAGTTTTACTCATGCTTACTTCAATAGTGAATGAAGGTTTTTGTACACTTCATATAATGTGTTCTAGGGTCATTCCATGTCAAATCAACCAAATTTCGGACACTTCCCCAGCTCAAATTTTAGATTTTGTTAATATTTTTTTTCTGTAGAAAGACAAACATAAGTAGCCTAAGGGTGAAAGACAAAATATCAAATGTAATTGGTGTATATTTACTGAGTAATGCACTATTTTGTAGAGGGAGGTCAAAATGTAAATCTTCACCTGAGATTTGGAGCCAAATTACAGGGGGGTAAAATGACTTAAAGGTATAGTGGAGGATCTTTCTGAATTTGAGAAGACCCACCCTCTCCACTTTTTGAATAAGTTTGATTGATTCACCAGAATGATTGACAATTAGGAGGACCAATAGTATAGGTGATCCACCCGGAAGTAAAATACCTTTAAGATTGCAGCATCTTTATTCAATCCTTTTTTTTTTTTTTTTAACACTGATTGGCAAGTCTATTAGTCAAATCTGTTGAATTTAGCAATCTTTGTTGCATTATAATCCAGCGGTTTGACAGTTCAAAAATGGCTAAAGCTAAGTTTGCATGCCTGTAACTGAAGAAGTATCAAAGATACCATAATATCCTTTTATTTTCTGGTACTTAATAAACTTTACTTTTGGTGTTTTCATTTCAAAGGCCCTTGATGGTTCAATCCCAGAGATATGGAGGTCTTAATGCGGCTCCATGAGTAAACTGGTCAATTTTAGCGTTTAATTTGACCACCATTTTCAGTGCCTCACTTTTCATACAGTTGATGCTTTATTCTTTTAAAGAGAAGTATCTTAAGAAAAAAGTTGAAACTAGAAATGTATCTATCAACACCATTGCATAAACACACCTGTCTGGGTGCCATGAACATTGTTTTTCCAAAGTGGGCATGCCTGTAACTCTAAAAGTATTCAAGATATCTTAATATCTTTTATAGATTCTAATTCGGAATAAACTTTTCTTTTGGAACCTTCACTTTTAAGGCCCTATATAGTTCAGTCCCATAGATATGGGGATCTCAATGCAGCTTCATGTTAAATCTGTTTTAAATTTACCCATTTAAAAACCAAATGTGGTTCCCTTTGCACACAACTGATACTTACTGCATTTTTAAAGGGAAATGTCTGAAGAATAAATAATGTTGAAGCTAGAAATGTATTTTGTTTCCCTCTATCAAAATAATTATATAGAACACATACCTCTCTGAGGCATAAATACCTCTCAAAAGAGTATTTATAAGAATCTGTTTGAATCAGTTTCAGGGATATTTGGAACAAGGGATTAGTTCATTTTAACAGCTTCTGAAGCATCCAAGAGTTTAAATATGCAGTGTCATTAACTACACGTTGCATTGACATCCCAATTTCTCTCGGATCAAACCACATAGGGCCTTAAAAATGAAGATTCCAAAAGAAAAGTTTATTCCAAATTAGAATCTATAAGGATATTAAGATATCTTTAATAAGTTTAGTTACAGGCACGCCAGCTGTGGGGAAAAAAATATTTCTGGCACTCATACAGGTATATTCTATGTAATTGTTTATGGAAAAAAACAAGATACATTTCCAGTTTCAACATAATTTGTTGTTCAGATATTCCTCTTTAAAAGGACAAAGTATCAGCCGTGATAAAAGGTGGGCGAAAATGACTTTTATAGAGATGCCAGCATCATTTTTTTTTTTTTTTTTTTTTTTTTTTTTTTCACACATAGATGGTTAGGTGTATTAGTAAATTCTTTGGTAACACTTTATTTGGATGGTCCTTTTTGAACATTAATGAAAGTTAGTTGACATGTAGATGCAAAGTTACTTAGTCAACAGAGTATTAGTAGACTGTCTTGCTTAATATCTGCTAACACTTTATTATGATGATCCTTTACTGACTAAGTAACTTTGCAACTGTATGTTAACTTATTCTAACCCTAACCCTACCAGTCTACTGACACTCTAATGAGAGTTAGTAGACATGTAGGTGCAAAGTTACATGGTCAACAGAATGTGTTAAAGGGACCATCAAAATAAAGTGAAACCAATCCTTGTTGCAATAGTGACATTTCAGAAATAGGAAAAAGCACCTCACGTTTTCCCCCAAAAGCTTGCAAGCCTGTAACTCAAGAAGTATTAAAGATATCATCTCCTTTATCTAATATCTTAGATTTGGGTAATAACAAACTTTATTTTGATATCTTCACTTTCAAGGCTCTATATGGTTCAGTCCCAGAGATATGGGGATGTTGTGGCTCCATGAGTAAATTGTACACCTTTTCAGTGGTCGAAAGCCAAATGTGGGTCACTTTGCATACAGCTGATGCTTTTTTCTGTTAAACAGGAATGTCTGAGGAACAAATAATGTTACAACTAGAACTAGCATTAAATATGTTTCTGAATATCGAACTGTGTAAAGTTCCTGAGGAAAAAAACGACGGAAAATGTGAGACGTGAAGCTAGAAATTATTTTTAAAACCACATTTGGTTCAAATGCTAAAATGTTTCCATCTGAACGGTCAGGTTGGATTGGACTTGTTTTTTAGTTTTTGCTCATTCTTACCTAAATCAATGAAGGTTTTTGTACTAATCATATAGCTGTGGGAATTAAAAGAACAACTTACTACCTATGACCTAACACTTTTCCCTCAAGGACACCATTTTCCCGTCCGCTCTAATGTTTCAGTTGGGATGGAGGGAGTGAGTTTATGCAACGGAAAATGAGGAAGAGTGATAGAGGTGTAGGAGAACAGGACTTTTTTTTTTTTTTTTTTTTCAAGGAGAGCAGCAGTGACCTGGTTTATTTCCTCTACCAGCTCAATATCCGTGGGATTCTCGTTTACTCAAATAGGATTGTAGGAGAGAGATTTATATTTAGGTAGCTCTAAGACAGGGATTTTTCTAGCAAAAACTTATTTTTAATTCCAAGATGCCCATAATGTCATTTGCATTTCACTTCAACCAAATATACGGATATGAGTGTATTGCAGAATGAGTTTCTCATGTAAACCAAATGCTGTATATGGCTCGTTCACAAAGTTTAACATCTGTTGAGTCAACCGTTCCAAAAACAATGAGCTGTGACACATCATATGACTCTCATCTTGCCAGTAGATACCAAGCATTAAGGAATCATAATGCAAACGACCACTTCCTCTTCATCGTATTTAGAATTTGGGAGATAAATTTAGAGGTGTAAGATATCCGTTTACACCTGGTATTAAGAAGCGTTTCCGTTGATCGGATCACAAGTGGACGACGCTAAATACAGGTGTAAACGGGGTCTAAAATGTTTTGAGCTTGTCCACTTTCAACCACCTCCAGAGGTAGTCGAAAACGCATTCGACCAGATTGCTTTCGTAGTCTGAAAAATGTGATCGAATGTGTTCAAACAGCCACAAAAGGCTGTCTATTCTCCGCCTGATGCTTAAACATTATGGTAAGCGAACTAGCCAGACAGGATCTCAACTTTGTCGGCTGAAGATCCAAGTTTGATTTGAAAAACGAAAAACGTGCCAAGCACAAAGATTTGAAAAAACCCCATACAGTAACATTTGCCCGCCCGTAGACCCTCCCCTTGAAGAAATCAGGACAGAAGGGATTGAAAGTGGACAAAAGAGATGGATTAAAACACCAGGTGTAAACGGGATTGTGTCTCCCTCGTCTACTTGTGATCCGATCGACCAAAACACATATTAATACCAGGGTCTCAAATGCATTGCGTTTTTTATTGTTGTGGTTGGGAGATTTTGCATAGAAATGATTTAACCCTCTGATGGTCCTCTGTCATTTCTGACCGAATAATTTTCTGTTTTGAAATTTTAAAAATCACAGCTTCATCGGAAGGCTATGAAACTTGGTGACTTTTCTGGGATTAGGTATGTGAATACAAAAAAAAATTGAGGTCATGATCCGAGCATGCTAAGTGGTCGTAAAAAAAATAGTCACACTCGTGGTCTTCGGTCAAAAATGACCGACCCATAGGAAATGAAGGGGAAATTTACAAAAACACAAAAATTCTCTGAATTTTTGTCTGTACAATCTACAAATCGGACACGATTCTAAAAAAAAGTACACCGCAGTAAAGGGGTGACACTCTACAACATCAAGAGTGCAAAAAATTCACACCCACCCACACACACACACATACAAACACACGTTTATACACATACACACCAATAAATTCAGATTACAAAAATCTGTTTTTAATTTTTAAAAATCACAGCTTCATCAGAATGTTACGAAACTTGGTGACTTTTCTGGCATTAGGTATGTGAACACACAAAAAAATTGAGTTCATGATCCGAGCATGCTAAGTGGTCGTAAAAAAATTAGTTATGATTTTGGTCTTCGGTCAAAATTACCCCCGAATGGGAAATTGACAAAAACACAAAAATTCTCTAAAAATCAGCCACGATGCAGAAAAAAAATGCTCAGCAATGAAGGGGTGAAGCTCTAAAACATCAAGAGTGAAAAACATAACATAATTAATCATTATAATTAATATATGTATATATAATTAATATAATAATTATTAAAATTATTAAAATAATAATTAAGAAAATGTTATAAACCTTGGCAAAAAGTATTATTTGAGAATTTCTAAAAAAATACATTCAATCCACATCTTAAAAGTAAGTAATTTGGTCCAAAAACAACTAGAATTCACAAACATCTCCATTTAGAGCTATACAGGCATCTAGTGGTAAACCCATGCAATAACATGTTTTATTTAATTTTATGATTAATAAATTGATGAATTTTTTTTTATTTTATTTTTTTTCTGAAAGCCTAGTCTCTATTTTACCCGAAAATACTGCATAGAATTTTTTTTTTTTTTTCAAAAAAACAAAAACAAAAAAAAAAACATTATTTTAAATGGCAAAAAATGGACTATAAATATTGCATAAATATTAATAAGTTCAATCAAATTGTCTCAAAATTCTAAATTAAAAAGAATAAATATTATAGAACAAAAATAAATTGCATTGGATTTTACTGGGATGGAGGAAGTTTCATTTTTAGGTGTCCGGTCATTTATGACCGGGAAGGCCCCCAGTGTGACTGCTAAACGAAGACCATCAGAGGGTTAATATGGTTAACTGCGGTTACTGCAGACACAGTTCACGATAATTTTTAAACGTGTCAAAAAGATTTGTCGCTCTTTGCTTGAATTTGTGTGTTCTTCTGACCTCATGTTTTTAAATGCTTAAAGTTGCACAACTTCTTGATATTGGACTTCTTATGGCAGAGTGTCTTTGTACACCCCCTTTTTATCTACGTGATACATCTTAATCCAACAAATTACAAAAGCTGACTTAATCGTATTTCAACAACTAATTAAAAAACAGTTAAATTTATGGAAAAGTTTGAAAGATTTCCCTTGTAGGCCAAAAATTGGCAGTCTTTAGTCAGCTAGTGTGACGTTCACTGATGCCTTTGCAATAAATCTCAGCCTCTGACAAACTTCTGGCAGCATCAGAAAGTTTGTCGCGCAGTTGTTCACTGAGCTTTGAACCTGTTGATTGGTACATCTCATTCTTAGTTATGATGTATATCATACAGTCTTATAGACTGCTGGTGTTGCACAAGCAATGATCGTAAAAATCATACACAGCCTATTTATACAGGGGCTTCAAGTATTGGCTAGTACGCAAAAATCTGTAGTTTTGTACATCCCTGTGCCTTAAGTTTAAGTCCTCTCGTCTAGTTGTTAGATAATGTAGCTAAAGAGAGACACTGCTGTCACGAGCTCTTGTGTGTCGGTTCATGTGCAGCGGCGACTCCTGTAAGCTGCCTCTGGCGAAACGTAATACCGTTACCTTCTTACACGGATCCCTACTTGAGGTTTAATACGCTTGCTTGCTTGAAAGTTGCCCTGCGCTACTCCGGTTTCAGGAATCGAGTATCACTTGATACATACAGGTGGCACTGTGTGTGTGTGTGTGTTTGGTTGCTGGCTCTCCCAACCCCCAGTCTCCCCTCCGAGAGCTGGCCCTTTGAAGCACACACCAGCTGACCGTGCCAAATCAGCAAATGTGTGTGTGTGTGTGTGTGTGTGTGTGTGTGTGTGTGTGTATGCGTGGGGGTTGCGGAGTGGTCCGTATGCATGTGTGCCCACCACCCTCTGTATTGTAAGGCACCAGGCTCAGCTTTCTACAGATTGTGAAGGATCTGTGTGTATAAAGGGTTTGTTTATGCTCGGATATACATGAATATGCATGTCACTGATCCAGTGTGTAATCGTATCACTGAATTTAAAATGTGAACAAGTTTAGACCTCGGCGAACCTATAAAATGGTGCCTCCAACCCCACGGTTGTAAACGATAGTCCATGAACTGGTGTTTAATTGATTTTCCCTTTTCATAAAGCTCTTAGGTTTCTTCTAGGTAAGAAGTTCACAATCTAGTATCATGAACCCCTGGTGGATCCACAAGTTGTTTTTAAGATTGCTGCTCTACCTGTGAAAAGTGTACTTGTAGATGGTACATGCTTGTCTTGGTAATTCTGCCTGCTAACACCCACATGAAGCTTATAGTAGTGCTCACGCTTTTAACTGATAGTATTTATACATGTTTGAGGATGTGTAATTCTACAGCGCAATGAAATGCTTGGAGTCTTCTGTCGAAATTTGGGACGGATTATCAGCCTGCACCACAAATCAGTGTATATGCTGTTGGCTGCATTGCAGATGGTAGCTTAACTTGTAACAGGCTTTCAGCTAAATCAGATATTCTCAAATGGGAAACGTATCAAAGGGTAGTGCTTGATTTTTGAAAGGGATGTGTGGTCTGGAGCATGAGAGATTTGTGTAATTTGCCCAAGCAGTTTTTACCACTCAGCCATTGAATAGATCATTAAATGTGTCATGGAGGTGTATTTCGCTGTTAAATGACAAAGCTATACAGTACCCGTAGAGATTGGGTGTTGGTGTTATATTGCTCTATTGAGTGAGCTCATCACGTATTGTTGAAAGACAATGTGCTATTACATCCGTTCCCTAATAAATGTGTTATTTCTTTCAGGCACGCATCAAATTCCCCATTGACTACCCGTACTCGCCTCCTGCCTTCAGATTCCTCACCAAGATGTGGCATCCCAACATCTATGAGGTTATACTCAAACCCAATCAAACTACAGCCTGATCAGTGTTGGCTTTCATTAAAACTTATGAATTCAATTCAATACACAAACATGTAATACTTATTATGAATTTTACCTTTGTATTTAAAAGTAAATTAATGTAGGAATTTACCTAATTTGACCATCCTAATTGCTTTTGCATCAGACCTTTTTTTTTTTTTTTTTTTTTTTTTTTTTTACGGAACTGAGTGTGATAAAATAAATGCACTGTTTATACAGAAGCCCACACTGAAAATCTGGTATTTTAAGTCTATATATCTTTTTTTTATTTTTTTTATTTATTTATTTATTTATTTTAAATAAAGTTGAAAACAAACTATTTCTAGGTCACTAATCAAATCAAGTTTTTTTTATATGGCACTATAAAAATTGGTTCAAAGCTTTTCAATAAAAATCTGTTAATAATAATAATAATAATCTTGAACTCTTGAATACTCTTGAACTTTTGACTTTTGTAAAAAAAAAAAATATATATATATATATATATATATATATATATATATATATATATATATATATATATATAATTTTTTTTATTTTTTTTATTAACTCTTTCCCTTCCCTGCCATTGACAGAAAAAAAAAAGAATGGATTAAAGCTAGAATTAAACATTTGTTTATTTTAAAGCAGAGGCTCTGTTCTTTCTTTTAAAATATTGTATCCTCAGATATTCATACAAATAAATATTCTGGGGGCCATGAAATTGTGAAAATGATCAAAAACGCTGGTGGCTGGCAACTTTTTTTTTTTTTTTTTATTTAAACCTCTGGTAGGGAAAGAGTTAACAAACAAAAAAAATCAATAGATTGTGCACAATTAGGTATTAAACGCATTGACAGCCCCTTTAACATTACTTGACATTATTTCAGAATGGCGACGTATGCATCTCCATCCTGCACCCGCCAGTGGACGATCCCCAGAGTGGAGAACTGCCATCAGAGAGGTGGAACCCAACACAGAATGTGAGGTACAACATCCTCCTTAATCTAAAGCCTGTCTGAATGTTACAGCAGGATATTTGACAGTTTCCCTTGTGATGTTTACACAATTCCTCTTCCTCTCAGTTCACCTCAACAGTTTGAGATTAATAATTAAGCCAAATGGTCGTAATTGGTTTCGTTTAATCAGATGATATCTACTTCCCTTTCAGAACGATCTTATTGAGCGTTATCTCGCTGTTGAATGAACCCAACACCTTCTCGCCAGCCAACGTGGACGCCTCTGTCATGTACCGCAAATGGAGGGACAGTAAGGGGAAAGACCGCGAATATGCAGAGATCATCAGGTTAAAAAAAAACCTTTCACTCATTTGCAGTCATGCTTAGACATATTTGCATATTTACATGCATGATGTACATAATTTGTGTTGTATTTTGAGGGTTGCACTCAACTGCATGTTTTGGTCCTGGTTCACAGGAAGCAGGTTTTAGCCACCAAAGCCGAAGCAGAACGGGACGGGGTCAAAGTGCCCACCACACTGGCGGAATACTGCATCCGTACCCGCGCCCCACCCGCCGACGAGGGCACCACCTTATTCTACGATGACTACTACGATGATGAGGATTTAGACGACGACGACGATGATGAGGAAGGTGAGGGCTGTCGCTATGACGAAGACGACTCTGGGACGGAGGACTCTTGACGACCCGAGCTTTCCGAACTCTTCACTTCTGGTTTCCGTTTGGTTTTAAATCAAGGAAAAGGAATAATTTTCTGTTTGAAGATCCTGAGCTCCCTAACGTCACAAAGGGCAAGAGGTTATTGATCCCGATGAACTGTTTTTGTACTTCTGTTCGAACGGCAACTGACAGTTGCAGTCAACTCCAAACCCAGACGCTTTGAGGGTTTGTTTTTTATTTCTTACATTTTGTTTTGTCTGGTTTTTTGGGGGGCAGGTTTGGTTCAACCAATCAGTGCGAAACAGTCCAGCTCATGTTTATTTGGTCCTTGATAAACAACTAACTTGCCTTTCAAAGGCACCTGATCTCAGGTTTTCCATTTCTGTGAGTTAACAGTATTGGCGTCTTGAGTGGGGAGGGGGGAAAGTAGCTAATACATATTCTCAGGGCTACTTCTCTTTCTTACACCACAATGCATTATATTGTGCTTCTGTAGCCAAGGACTGAACAAGCTTCTCCGATAAATGTTCTCCAGAAGAGGATTTCGGCAAGGCGTTTGATAAATTGATGCATCGCATACAGTTCACACCATTCTAAGCTTGGTTTCCTTTTGGGACTTCAATATGTGTCATTTTACCCACAAACAAACCTGTCTTTATGTGTGTTTTGTTTTCGATTTTATGGGGGTTGCGAGGTAGTTTGAATCTTTTGAGTTTGATTCTGCGCTATATTTAGCTACTCTTTGACATTTGAGGGTATTTTAGTTTTGTTATTCTGTATATCCTTATTCATTTTAAAGCTTTGTGGTGACTTGATTTGGAACCTAAAATCCTCCTCAGGAAAACATTGGTGTGTTTGTGGCTCACCTTTTGACCCCAACAGACTCTCCAAACCCGCTCAGCTGATTTATATGCACAAAGGGGTATTTTAGGCCACTTTCCCTTCTTGTTTGTACTTTTTCTTTTTTTTTCTTTTTGGTATGCTTTGTAAATCTATTTAAAGTCTGAATAAAGGTCTTTATTAGAATTGCTGTATTTCAATTGTTGATGAATAAACAAATAATAAAATCCAATTATATAATGAATAGTAAATTATCTTTCTACACTGCAATATGTAATTTTTTTTTTTATAAAAATGAAATTAAAGCAACTGTAGATGGTGCCACTGTGCCAACTGGTACCAATTGTGCCACTAGAGGGCAGCAGTGGGCTTCTTATTGTAATTCCATTACATTTGTCAACCTAGCCTAACTATAGCTAATAGGTTAATGTGTTTATCTACCTGACATTTCTTTTTCAAAATTGAGCATTTGGTTTAAATTTGCTACATTTCAAATTAAAGCAGCTCAAAATTAATGACATTTATATATTTCAATACCAGTGCATGGAATATGTGAGTGAGTCAACATGGATCATGACATGCTGATTCCCTTGTGTATATATATTAAGATAAAGCACCATACTTTATAGTACAGTGCAAGTGAAGAAAAGGCTTATGCTAGACAGTCATCCCTTAAATAGATGTGAAGGAATAATTTGCTATTTAAAGGTATAAGTCTTGATCGTAGGTGGCAGACCTTTCATGGAACAAGGAGTGAATGGAGTTTCACACACATGCCAAGATCCACTTTGAAGGGGCTTTGTCAAGATGTCACTGTAGTCTGGAGTTTTTCTGCACATCTATGACGCCGACAAACCTTGAAGGTCTGCTAAACTGAAAGGTCTTTGATTGGAGGCATGACCACGGCATAAGGCACTGATGATCTGCGACTCTGATCTGTCACGCCAGAGCCATTGCTAAAATTCACAGAGCCAGGACAACATTTTATAATTCAGGGGCCTTTTTTAAAAACACATTTAATTGTAACATTTAAAAAATATATAATGCATGAATAAAAAAACTCAATGTTCTGGAAAAAAGTAGATGTTTTTATTCCATATTTATATTGTATTTTGTGACCGCAATCTCTACTGGATTTAAAATCCTTATCCAGTAATCATAAATGACTTGGTAATTGGTCAAATGATGTGGAAATCCTGTAAAACCTTTTAGCTTATCTTGAAACGCAACAAAACTTCACCTATAACCACATTCTGTGTTGTGCCACAACTTAAAGGGACAGTTTACACAAAAATGTACATTCTGTCAGCAATTTCTTTCTTCTGCTGAAGAAGATATTTTGAAGAATAACCAAACAGTTGACAGGCCCCACTGACTTCCATAGTATGTAACTTTTTGGTTACTGACATTCTTCAAAATATCTTCTTTTGTGTTCAGCAGAAGAAAGAAATTGCTGACAGAATTTAAATTGTTGTGTAAACTGTCCCTTTAAGTTGTGGCACAACACAGAATGTGGTTATATGTGAAGTTTTGTAGAAACTTAGCAGAAGAAAGATATTCATACAGGTTTGGAACAAATTGAGGGCGAGTAAATTATGACAGATTTTTCATTTTTGGGTGAACTATCTTATAGGTTTAATACTGTATATGAAGCATCCTTAACCCATCATAACAGGGTCTTGCCCTCCAGACAGGAGTGTTCTTCTCACACACTCTTCGCTGTTGCTGATTGGTGGGTCGAGCGATTCAGACAAGAGGTTGATGGGAAAAACTTGAAGTCTCCCAGGAGGGTATGAGTGTGTCGCTGTCGCCAAGGAAACCAATGACGGGCAATGTAGTTTAACAATAAACCCTACTGTGAAATGAGTGAGTGGTGTTTATTCACTTCCTTTCTCCCCACTTGCGTTTGTCAAAGAACGTAAATGAATCCATGTGAACCATACATTACTTGTTAGAACACTAAGAGCTCTTAGCCTTTTGGCTGTCCAACTGTGGCACTCATTTTAGTTCAAGCCTGTTTTCTTGTTATACCGGATCTTTATTTCTGTCCTCTAGTCATCCATCCAAACTCTTGAAATAGAGGCACACAGTGCGACTTGGTAATGGCACTTGACATGAGTTCGTACTGAATTTGGTGAACAGACTGTCTATGATTACATTTAACATAAAAAAAAAAAAAACATTGTCACGACTTAAAGGGACAGTTCACCCAAAAATGAAAATTCTGTCATCATTTACTCGCCCTCATGTCGTTCCAAACCCAAATCTTCGGAAAACAAATGAACATCTTTTTGATGAAATATGAGATTTCTGTCCCTCCATTGGCTAAGCAACTACCACTTTGACGCTTCAAAGAGTTTATGAAGAGATCGTAAAACTAATCCATATGAATTGAGTGGTTTAGTCAAAATTTTCTGAAGAGACTCGATCGCTTTATATGATGAACAGATTGAATTTAGGCTTTTTTTCACATAAAAACATTGATCAGCAAACATCAACTGAAGCTTAACGTTGGTATACCGTACTTGCAAGAACAAAGCTCATTGGTTCTTGCGGAAGCTCAAATGTGATGCGTAACACATGAGAATGAACCTCATTGATTCTTGCGGAAGCTCAAACGTGCTGTGTAACACGAGAATGAACCTCATTGGAATAAAAGCCTAAATTCAATCTGTTCATCATACAAAGCGATCGAGTCTCTTCAGAAAATTTGGACTAAACTGCGTGATTCATGTGGATTAGTTTTACAATCTCTATATGAACTTTTTGAAGCATCAAGTGCTAGTTGTGTAGCTGAGGGACAGAAATCTCTCAGATTTTATTAAAAAATATCTTACGGGTTTGGAACGACACGAGGGCGAGTAATTATAATGACAGAATTTTCATTTTTGGGTGGACTATCCCTTTTAGATTCTTTTGTGGAAGAATGTAGGCCTACTGGTAATTTTTGTTTCATTGCAATTATAGTAAATAGTTTTTTAGTTGTTTTACTTCAAAAGGCACCATTTAAGTTTCATATACATGTTCCATTTGACTCGTTAGCTATGTCTTTTGAAGTCATACTATAGCTTTGTGAGAGAAACCGATCTAAATGTAGGCTGTTAACCGCTGAGTCGGTCCTTCCTCTTCCCGATCGAATCATTTACATTTTAGATTTTTGTCTGAAAAGATTGTAACAATTTAATCAGAAGATGGACATCGTTACTTTTCTCAATCAGCTAGCCTATTTGGGCTATCAACAGCCTATTTTCATTAGTAAATAAAAACTTAAGTTGTGTTCTGTTTCTCACAAATATCGTATGGCTTCAGATTTTAAATAGCCTATAGCATCACGTGAACTTTTTTTATTTTATTTTTTAGTTCTTGAGCTTTAAGCTTTTCGTTAAAGTACATGCAAGTCAATGCTTAATCTATTCCTGGAGCCCCAAAGCATCACCCCGGGGTTTCTTTCTTTCCCCACGGGTCACTATTCGGAACCTGTTCTATTTCTGCTTCTGTAGCCTACAAATCTATTTGTTGCCATAGATATGGCAAGGTCTCCAGGGAAACCAATGATCGCGGCAGAAGATTGGCAAGTGATTTAAATTAAATTAAGTCAAGTGCTTTTGTGCTCCGCTGACTTCACTTTTTCAGAACAGTCAATTTTAGCAGTGACTGAGCAACTAACAAGCGATGATGAAGCCTATAGGGTAGAGTGGGGGAAAACGCCCCCCTGGGGTAAAACGCCCCCCACCTGTTTTTCCCAAAATAACCACTAAAAGTAGTCAATATAGGTTTTTACTGTTGCTATGCACTACGTTGATAACGGGGATATACAAATCTCTATGGATAAGCTGACACCAGCGACACATTTGAAGAGAAGAGGATTACAGGGTAAATGCTATAATTTTCAGATATTAGTAAATAAGTGTTTAAGAGAATATTGTTCTGCAGGATATCGCAGTGATGTATGATAGATGAATAGTGAAGTCTGTAGTTTGAGATCATATGTTATTTATAAGGAATATAATTATATAAAAAAAATTAAACATTTTTAAAAAAAGTCATAGCTTGTGGGGTAAAACGCCCCCTACGCTGAGGGGTAAAACGCCCCCCTGGGAGCATAGTTTCTCTCTATCATAATTACTATAATAAAATATTTCTGTCTATCAAATCCTTTGTTTTACACTTAATGCAGTATAACTAGGTGGTAAAATCAAAATATTTGAACAAAACATGAAAAAATTACCTCAAGTGAACATTAACTAGCTAGCTTGCTAGCAAAGTTAGCTCACTGATGGAAGGTAGTTAAATTTGGCTATTTTGGACATTGCTGAAATAAATATTAATATATATACATGTTGATACATTACTTGCCTTTTACTTTTAGAGATTAAAAACTATTGTCTGTTAATTTTGCTGTTGATCTATCAAGCAAACTGGTTTGTAAGAAAGGGGGCATTTTACCCCACCTTGGGGGGCGTTTTACCCCACCGCTGGGGCAAAACGCCCCCTTTGTACAAAAATATTTTCAGTCAAAATGCTAATTAATTATGAAGGCTAAGCAATTTTTATATTTGGTGAATAACTCCTGCCATAGTCACTCAAAACCGGGATGGCAATTCTAGTCACATTTATGTTTTGTTTCACTGTAATGTCACATTTTCCTTAAGGGGGGCGTTTTCCCCCACTCTACCCTACTTATTTTGCACATCCTCTTCTATGAGAACAGATTTAATCAACTCCTACTGTCTGAAGCCTATTGCTATTACTAAAGCTATTCAGTTGCGACTATGTCTAACAAATTAATGATGATTTGAACGATTCTGGTAGGCTAATGAGAACATTTCAAATTCAGAAAAGAACAAATATATTATAGCATAGTTATAAATAATTTTAATTAAAAAACAAATCCAGAATATAAGACAAAATATTGTTTATAATGACTTTAATGACGTTAAGGAAACCGACACATAAAATAATTTAAAAATATATTTTTTTAACGGAAACTGTTCCGAATTCTCCGTTTACAGTAGGCTAAACCCTGAATTTTTAGGTACTACAACATCAATCAACATACATATCCTTTTAACAATATTTGAAACCATAATCTTTAAATCAAACAGGCACAGTAGTAGGCTACTGTGTGTGTGTGTGTGTGTTTTTTAACCCCAGCATTTATTTAGCTTTAGTTTTCAGTCCTCGGCTTCGCTGAATCGATTCATCTCCAATCGGAAGAGCATCGTTTCCTCTGATTGGTTCGTTCAGGCGCGCGCGCGTCTGCAGTCGGACTATATAAGCGCAACAGGAGCCCTGCGGATCTGCACCTCTCTCACCGCGGGCTGGGGAAACACTGCAGCACACAGACTAATGAACACTCAAGTGCCTGTAAAGGTGAAAACCGTGTGAGGATTCGCAACGGAGAGGAAAACCATTAACAAATCCAGTAAGTAATTTATGCAACAGGTTTAAAAGTTGACTTTTCTTGAACTTCATTGTAATTAAGAATTGCTATTATTTGATAGGCTATATTAGACGATTAATTAGAAACTAGTGATTTGTTTTACATTTAAAAAAGGATACACCTAGACCTTCAAGAAATTATTTCATAGTCTATTGAAACTCTTATCGTAAGCTGTTGTCTCTGTCTTGTTTTCCAGTAATTTATAGTTATGCTTAAGTCAAAATACACATTTATGATGCTTTCACTGTCCTTTTAATACAGGTACATTTGAAACTGTTACAACTCTCACCATCTGGTTACTCATTTTGTACTTTTGTAGAGGAAAAGTTGGATGTTGTGGATGTTACATATTTTAAATTAAATGTCATTTTGATTTTCAAGCACCATTTTTTAAATGAGAAATTCTGTAAATGATTTCTGTTTAATTCTGCTGTAAGTGAGTGGCAGTTGTCAGAGAAGGCGAACAATGAATCAGACAAACCATCAGCATGTTCAGTGCAACCTGTTGCTATCCCTGAGCATTCAGTCTCAGTTTTGGAAATTTAATAAATAAGAATAATCAACATGATTGAGTCACTTATGTGTTAATCTTAACAGCTTATCATGTCCAAACGTTGCTGTTATTTTAATGCTACCGATCCTGATCTGAATTCTGACTTGTAATGCTGCCTGAATCATAATCGCACCGTGTTCGTTCGTTGACCAGAGGAGAACTGAACTGAGCTGGACGATGACATCACTGTTTTCTGAAGAACTGCTTTATAGATGAACTATGAACTAATTTGATAATTGATGATCTTTACAACCAGTGGTGTAGTCTAGTTTTTTGTAGTGAGTATACTCTAATATAACACCCCCAGCTCCCCCCCGCCGCCGCATACTCACCCAGCCCAGGGCGTCACCCCATAAGCACCACCACACTCACTAATGCATACGGTATGCATCGACATGTAATTGAGAGCATTATGAAATACTAAGTGTTATCAACTTATTTATTTGTTATATGAATATGGTCCCTGAAGCACAGGTTTTATCAGTTGACAATTATCAACAATTAAAAAAAAAAAAAAACATTATAGGCACAAATACAAATTTACTTTTAGAAATGGTGTTTTTGAAAAAAATGTTATTTTAAAATACATTTTACTGTGCAATTCCTTTCTAATTAATTTGAGTTAGACCGAACTTTTATTTTGGTGGGTTGTAGACATTTGAGTTTCTGTGTGTTTTAATAAACTATTATTATTATTATTATTATTATTAGGCCTGAAGTATACTCTGTGCAATAGTAATATATTTCTGTTATAATTTCTTCAAGTTATACAGAACTTTTATTTTGACAGGTTGTCGTAAAGACATAACAGTTTCTGTGTGTATATGAAACGAATGAATGACGATAGTTTTATCAAATGAAATGGTGAAATTCTCATCAAGTGACTCTCATAGCAGCTCTGCGATGAAATGCACATGTGTAGCTTACATCATGTCTCAATACAGTGAAACGCTGAAAACACCACGAGCGTGAGTCACGCGTGCTTCTGTGTGTGTGTGTGTGTGTAGGTTAGTGGAGCATAGGCTACACTGAGCGCTCATTCCCAGAGACGCGTAGAACAATTGCAGTCTCTTTTAGCTTTAATATTCATAGACACTAGTCCATATCGAGATTTGATTCATTGTACAGCAGCTACTTTTGATTTATTCATTCAAAAATAGCCTAATTCCGTGACGGTCTAGCTGCTTTATATATCAAGTTCCATTTGTGACTGGATTCCGCGATTCGATCCGTCGCTTCGCAAACACAGACGGGGTGAATTTATGAATGAAAGTGTGAAAGTTCTGACACAAAACGAAGTTGATACGTATCCTCACGCTTTTTTTAAGTGGGTATACGCAAATCCTTGGCCTTTTCTAGTGGGTATACGGCGTATACCTGCGTATCACGTAGACTACACCACTGTTTACAACGGATCTGAATCAACATTGAACTGACAGCCGAAATGCATAATTTTCCTGTTATCACTGTAAAGCTTCTTTGAAAGCTTCTGTATTGTATAAGCTATATAAAGGTGACTTTTTTATCTACCTAAATTAGTTGTTCTCAATTCTTGTCCGAAGTACCCCAGTGCACATTATTTTGGATGCCCTTATCTGACGCACCCAGTAAAGGTCTCTTCAGAGCCTCTCATGAGTTGATGATATTAATCAGGTGTGTGTCATAAGGACAAAATGTCCTATGATTGAGTAATTCAGGACCAGGACTGAGAACAATAAAGAAACAAATATAATCTGCATGGTGCCAGAAAAAAAATGTCAGGCACTTTTTTTTCTTCGATTTTCTGTCTACAGTCATAGTTTTTCAAATATCATTAGATTTGTTTGATCTTGATATTTCTTTTGTCAGATAATTTGCTTTGAATGCCATGTCACACAAAGTCTATATACTGTAAATGAGCTTCATGTACTAGCATGTTGTTTTATTCAAGTCAAGAAGTCAAGCAGGGGCTTGAACCTCCACCCACCTCACAGTCCCCCCTGAAAATTGCTGTATATGTCACCCTACAACTTTACATATGTGGGACGATTGTTCATGATATAATGGTACATTGTTGTTTTAATGGTAAACAGTAAGTTATTATTAGCTGTGGGTATCTAAGGCTCATTGTTGAACGTTTTATTACTTGTTACAGGCGACGGCGCATCACCCAGTGGGTTAAACCCAGAGGGATCATGTGGGTTCTGGAGAAGATCCGGGACTCAGTTGAAACAAACGTGCTCCGGCAAGGAGAGGCAGGTGACAAGGGGAAGGGGCCTGTCTATAGCAATGTCCTCACACCTGATAAGATTCCAGATTTCTTCATTCCTCCAAAGCTGGTAAGCTGCCCACCAGAGACCGAAGCTTCTGACGTCAAGTCCAAAGAAAGTCTGAGACCCTCAACGTCTGAGCAAACCATCAACAACAAGAAGATCAGTAGCCCTCGTAGCCCACGATTGGTCAGCAAGTTGGCAGGAGACACCAAGAACCTGCTTAGGGCGGCAAACCGCCACATCATTCAGATCGAGAGTGCGGACGACGTTGTAGCAGGTGACACAAACGCCGACCCTCAATCCCAGACCGCCATGTCACTTCCTTACATTCCAAAGACTCAGACTTCTTATGGCTTTGCCACATTGATGGAGAGTCCCCACACCCGGCGAAAAGAATCCCTGTTCCACTGTGACCACACCAGCCCAGTAACGTCACCCAACACTCAACGCAAGACCCAAAGCAAGAGCACCAACGAGGGGAATCACCTCAACCCTCCGGACTTCAACAGCTCGCACATAAACCCCTACCGATACTTTAGCGGTGGCGAGAGCGACACTTGCTCTTCGGCAGAGTCCTCCCCATTTAGCTCACCACTGCTATCCCGTTCCGCCTCCCTACTCAAGATCTTCACACATGAGACACAGGCCAAGGTTGCAAAAGGCAAGCGGACATTTGCCAGGCATAGTTCCTTGTCCACAGACGAGTGCAGTTCGGCGGAGCCCAGCCCGAACGTTCCTAGACGGAGCCACTGTTCCTCCTTGCAAGGTGGTGGAGCTCTGGAGCATCTTCAACACAAGGAGCACACCATCAACATGCACAAAGGAGGCACCGTCCGACTTTGTGCAGATTACGACGCGGGTACAGCCCGCCTGCGAATCCGCATTATGGCGGCTGAGGACCTGTATGATCCCATGTTTGATATTAAGAGCATCAACTGTTGCGTGTCGCTCTACCTCAATCCAGGCAAGTTGCAGAAGCAGAGGAGCACGATAATCAAGAACAGCCGCAATCCCATCTTCAACGAGGACTTCTTTTTTGATTCGGTGACTTCGGCTCAGGTTAAGAACCTAGCTTTGAAGATCAAGGTTGTGAATAAAGGCACTAGCCTGAAAAGAGACATGCTGTTAGGTGAACGGGAGGTCCCTTTGTGCAAGCTCTTGTCTGGATTTTAGGCCTTCATAATGGGACAATGGGACACCGTCTTCAATAGGGTAAAAGGGGTCTTCTGTACTATTTGCTTCGTTGTCTTTCATGTGGCCTAACACTATGGTTGATATAATATTCACAAATTCAGAAAAAAAAAAAAAACGGTTCAAGATCAACATAGGCGTAATTTGCGGGTGGGATGGGGGGGGTCGATATTGTCCCCACCACTTTTTGAAACATTTCCCAGCACAGTTGTACCTAATACAAAGTAAACAACTCCAAAGTATTAATTTAGTTTGTTTGTGTGATAAGAGGCAATCTGGCACTGGAATGTGTTGTTATTGAAATCCAGACTCTGTTCGTTTCGGTGAAATCGCAAAACAAAATGCACACAAACGCGTCCCTGCTCTTGATATCACTGATGAACGTCTTTGGTTTTAATGAGAAAAAGGGCAGATTAGAAGCCAGAACCTTCGACATGCTTAACAAAATTCTACCACTAGGCAGTTGACACATGAACATCACCTGCAAACTATGTGATAAAGACTCTATATGTGATATATATATATATATTCACATATTCACTATATTCACTCTAAAGACAAATAGGTGTAGGATGAATAGGTTTAATTCATTTCAATAAATTAAACTCAGTGCACTATTGAAATTGATTTTTGGAAACTTTAATGTTATTTTTGCGCATTTGTTATTGTACATTTTTGATATATAGCCTTGTTTTAACAACCCCCCAACCCCCAAGCCCCAAGCCCCCACCCCCCAACACACCTGTCCAAACCACTTTTTCAAACCAAGTTACGCCAATGATAGATCAAGGTATTAGCATAGCTTTGAATTTTTTGCCTGTAAATATAAAAGAGTCTTTGACAAGAAACTATGACAAAGTCTTTGTGTATGTTGCCTTCCGTATTCCGGTTGTACTCATTTAGCCTAATTAAAACCAAGTGTTTACCTTTTTGATTGTAAATACTTTTTTCACCAGAGCTACGCAGTCCTTTGAAGCTACACAATGGCCCTCTGTGCTAATGTTAGCTTTGATCCTGGATGCATCTGCTGTTTAATTTGAGGGATAAATAAAAAGACTGAACAATCTTGTGTCACACTGCATGTGTTTGCGTAAACTTGTAAATGTGATGACGTATTCTTGCAACAGTGTGCAGAATGTCATTTGGTGAAACCCAGAAGCCTTACTAAAGAGCGATTTTTGCATGTTTAGGTTTGCTCAAACTGGATCATTGTTTGACTAAGTGTCATTATCTGTATCTATTTGTTGGATATCAAATGAAATGAGTGTTTTGGCTTGGACTACAACATGGTCCATATGAAACACTTTCTTTGAAAGTCTTTCCATGCACACTACTTACCCAGAGGAAAGTACTAAGTGAAATATCAACTAATATTTGTGTTATATAAAGATTTAAATGCCAATCTATGCCACATTCCATCTGTAGTCCAATCTTTCAACAGCCAAATTGTAGGTGAAATTCATATGGAAAGGAAATGGAGGTATATATGCTGCATGTTTCATTATGCAACTGAGTGATGTGATGTGCAATGTGCTTTTTCAACAAACAGAAACCGTATGAATAGAATGAAATATGACATGAGTATGATAATGGATGGATGCATGGATCTTTTTGGCTTGAGATATTATTTTTCTAGTAAAATCTGGCAAATGGCTATTACGCTATTGGAAGAAATATTTAGCCTCCTTTGATGTTTCATAATAAATTATATAAATTTAGTAAGCATTTATTCCTTTCCTAGCTCCATTTTATAGAAGAAGAGCAGAAAAGGCATCTTTGAGGTAATGATCTCTGGCTATTGCTCATTAAAATGTTTTTTCTTTTTAAAAACATCACAAATGGCCCCATTGATACTAACTAATTGCTGGTTGGTTACACAAGCAAAGCAGGGAATGGGCAAGAATGTTTCTATATTTATGACCTGTGGATTGTGCAGTAATTATTGGAGTGCATAAAGCATACAAAGCTTTTCATTTATATTCAGGTGTCTCATCAAGTCTTTAATATCCTAAACCACTCGAATGCTGGAGTCTTCCTGTTTTAACAGGTGTATGAAAAAAAGTGCCAATCCTATGTACTTGATATGGATGTGAACTGTTAACTTGGCGTTCAGTATGCTTTTTTCATAGTGGATCCCGTCAACTCTGGTGTTTGTAACTTGTGTGCATGGATAATATTTTCACTGTGGTAATCAATCAATAATATTTTTGTGAGTGTGAGTGTTTGATGGAAATTTCAGTGTTTTTTCTGCACCTCTGCATGGATGTTCAACTGGTGTATTTGTATCTTAGATGGACAAAGTTTGCAAGTCATGAAAGAAATAATAAAAATTAACAAAACTTTTGTGGCCATTTTGAATTTTATTTCATTTTGTTTGATCAATGTACTTCAGTTTAACCATGTGGTCAAAACTATCATAAACTCTTAAATATGGTGTCAGAAATATCAACTTATTTTAGAGGAAATATCACAGCAAAATGGGGTTAAACCATAAATTGGGGATAAAGAGGTAAAAACAAATTTTAGGGGGAAAAGTTAAAATATAACCCATTTAAATATCATGGTGATAAATGGGGAAATGAACATTGTCTTATATTCTGATAATTGTCAGAAAATTGACATCTTTTATGCGACAAAATGTAGGCTATTTAATTCTGTTATAATTATTTTTGTTCATTTCATTGTTTTCAACAACACTCATGGAACTTCTAACGCTATTTGCCATTGTGATAGATATGTGCATCTGAGACTTTTTCTCTGTCCCCTAAAAAGAATGTGAACTCTGTGCTATGAGAAGGCAAAGTTTAATGCAGTACGTGTCAATGGTCACCAAGGGAAACCTGTCCAAAAGTTTCTGAGGCTTCTAGAAAGGTTTCTGAGCAAACCGAAAGGTTCAAAGGGGGCTGAAAATACCAGACATCTCTTTCTGGTAAACAGATAACAGCAGTGGGTCATCTGTCTTCGCTGTCCGCCTGGCCTCCACCTCATTAGGCCGGAGGAAAAAAGAGGGCGAGAGTAGAGCAGAAAGAAAGACTGAGAGGTAACAGAGCATACCTGTTTTTCCAAATGAGCCATCCATAGTTTCACCCCTCTTTCTCTGAGCCTGTCTCTATGATGGCCATACATAATATTATCCATTTCTGCCTCTTTTCTTCACTAGACTTGATATGGAAATCCAGAGGTTCATACAATATTCACAGAAACCGAAAGTAGCATCTATAAATAACATTACATACATAGAAATAACACTACTTAACAATGAGAAACCGCCGCCAACCCTTAGCAAGCGTTACTAAAAAATACTAATTCATAGATCTTATTCAGAGGTATGACATCACTTTGTATTCAGAGGTATGACATCACTTTGTAGGCCAAACCGTGGAAAAGAGTTCGAAGTTTAGCACCTCCGGTTCCATTGTCCCAAAGTTGTTTCAATGGGTTTTTGGTTAAATGGCTGAAATAAGGTCTGTGGTGAACACAAGCACAAGACACTTTCACGGTTTATTCTCAGACATAAAATACATACATCAGTATTACCCCACTCGTGATATTTTGAAGCAGTAAGCTGAAGTGTAAGTATCATAAACTTTTGTTGATCACAGAGCTTTAACTGTAACTGAAACCGTCGCTATACTTTCATGTCTCTCGTATCACACCGTACCCTGGAAATCCAGAGTTCTCGCGAGAACACAAGGTGAATTTGCCCAGCGAGTTACTCTGGTGTCGAGTAATGATGCTCATTAAATATGCCCTTATATCCGAGCTGCACCAATCACATCGGGTTATCTGATATAGGCGGGCCAGAGGTGAGCTAAACAGATGACGACAGTGCTGCGACGTCGAAGACATTAGTAAACATTGCAAGATGGCTATGGATGAACACCAGTTGTTTGAAACGGCTTTGGCCGCTACAATGAACGAGTTAAGGGCCGTACACACCGGGACGAATATCGGCGCGCGTTATTCGCCAGCGTTTTTCAACGCGTTTTTTGTGTTCACACCCAATCGATTTTCGCTGACGATGAGCCGAGTGAACATGCAAATTCATTCCCTGACATTAGATGGCGCTTAATGTAAAACAGAAATACTCCGCTGTCGCGTTTGTCATATAGTTCTTTATGTTCCGACACCAACGAGACCAGCAGCTCTACATTCATCTTGCCTTGCATCTTCCTCGTCTTATTTCTTCCTGGCAGTGTAGACGCTACTTGGCGTATATATCTTCTTCGCCGTTACGTATGTGTGCTCGGCAAGACCGTTTTGTGTTTGAGCGCCCCCAAGTTGTGTTTTACTGTAACTTCAGAAGCTCCAGACACGTGAGCAAAAGCGCCAATCTCATTGGTCGGATAGTTTTTGACGCGGCGCGTCAAACCAAAAAAACAAACCCGAGGCATTTTTTTAAAAATGACGCTTTTACGCGTGCCGTTTTTCACATCGGAGTGCACACTCACATTGGCGCCCTTTGTTTAGTCACGAGGCGTTAAACCATGGGCGTCGGAACCATTGTATATGGGTGGGACAAGACCCACCCACTTTTTAAGACCAATGATATTGGACCCACTTACTTTTACCGTCTCTGATTCAGCGCATTTCTCTTTTCATAGCGCCGTCAGTCAAATTCTTTCCACTTGAGGAATTCCCTAATAGATTAAACTCCATTTCCGCTGAATCGCTACATTATATTTCTCAACGAGCCGCAACTGACGAAAGTAACCGCCCGTTGTACCCTTCCAGTCAAATATTGCGTTGCAAACATCAATAACAGCTTTAAGTTGTCATTGCTGGCAAATGACCATGGTATTAGCGGGATAATCCACGGATAGCTGTGCATTTAATGCACGACGTGGAGGCAAAGAACCGCCTGACGTGAAGTGGAGTTTAGTTTACTTGTTTTAATTAAAAGGCACCAGAATACATGAAATGGTATTTAACAGTTACTCCAGTAAACATTTTTTCTGGGGGAGGACCCACCCACTTTTTTTTTTCTTCCGACGCCAATGTGTTAAACGTCGGCGAATATCGCGCGCGAAATTCGTCCCGGTGTGAACAGGCCTTGGCTTTTTATCTAAAACAGGAACAAAAGACGCCGCTCGAATCGTTACTTTGCAAGAAGGGCGTTTTTGCTGTTTTGCCGACCGGATACGGCAAGAGTCTAATCTACCAGTTAGCTCCGCTGGTAGCTTAAGCGTATGGGGCTTGTTGTGATTGGTCGTAGTGTTATCCAATTGCATGCAGTGAAATTTTCAAATTGGCCCCTCGAGCTGGCCAATTTTCATTAGTCGATGCCAGACCATTAATCTTTCAGATTTAGGTCTGGATTTCCAGGCTAATCACACCGTGGATTTGCGGTGAATCTCAGAATCTCGCCTGAAGTAGTAGGTCATCCGGGCACTTTTTACCTATACTGTTTTTCAAATATGTATTCAGACATATTTCTCTGTTGGCGTACTGTTTTCGCATGCTATATAGTAGGGAAGTATTCGATTTTGTGCTTATATTATTACAGTGTTCATCTAGTTGATTTTGTTCATTGTAGTGAAATATTTGTACTTTTCAGAATCAGCTTTTAAATACTCTACAGGTAATATTATAAAACCAATTCAACTCAGATCAATATTTCAATCATTTATTTATTTATTTGGTAAGTAATCTACCGAATAATGTTCAATCATTATCACTCAATAAAATCATTGCACATTTGGATATTTTTTGGAAACCAAATAATAACGTTCAGGGAACAAAAAAATGTTAGCTGGGAATGTATTTTGTGAAATAATTAATCAGTTCTGTAAAATTCTTCATTTAGAAACCTGACTGATGCGTACATTCATTTGTGTGTAGAGTGTTAATCTTGATAAGACGTCTCAGAAGACACGGTTTCATTTGTCACCAGAAATGGCACATTATTCAGGTGCAGACGACAACTACTTCCTCACCATTTGTTGAGATTAAAAGCCCTTCATTCCTTATCAACATGGTGATTTGTTCAAGACTTGTGACATTTGTGTAGGATTACAGCCTTTCTCTAAATCTGACATGATGTTCTTTGAAAATGCCCTCTCACACAGTTCAGAAATTGATTTTTTGTTTTATTATATTGGAAGCTGGGGGTAATATACTGTCTGTTGCAGCATGAACTCTTTGACATCTGCTGGAATTAGTTTTTCACATGGCTCATAACGGAATGATAAGTGATCTCTCCTGTTGGAATACTTGCTGGTGGGGGCGATTTTAGCTTTTGGAAAGCATCCACAAGAAATCTGGAATTTTTTATCAGATCATCAAACCTGTGCCATATGTTTTTTCTTCTGTTATCATCGGGTGCAGATGTTCCTGGGGTTTCCATGGGAACGCACGTCACTCTCCATTCTCGAACTTTCCATTGGCCGGTTGATGCCTGTAGGTGCAATAAACCTGAACTGTGAGGAGGATCCCTGGAGTGAGCTTCATTAATCACGCTGGATGATAAGACAATCTAAGATGGTACAGGTCATCTTAAAAGGTCATGGAAAGATTGTCAAGAAAGACAATTGGACATATCAGAAATGACCATGTAAATGGTCCATTTGTAATGTGATCCATGGTAAATATTGTATCCTGGATTGAATTATTAATTTAATATAAAATATTTGTAAAATTATACAATAAAAAGGCATAAAAAATGAAATAATCATTAAATCATTTTTGAGTGAAAAAGAAATTGTACGTTTTGATTTTTTTTTTTTTTTTGAAGTTTTTACTTCATCGGAATGGTACGGAACTTGGTAAAGGTTTTGGCTCTTGCTATGTGAACAAACACACACAAATCATGGAAATGGTCATGGAAATAGTCACACTTACTGTTTGTGATTTGGAAATCGCATTGGGAATGAAAGGGAAGCAAATTTCATCTAGTGGCAAGGTTTGGTACTGCGCCCAAACTCATTTTTTGAGATATCAACCTCAAATTTGGAACAAAACTTGTTTAGATTTAAGGCTTTGATTTTCTCAGTGTTTTAGAAAATATATATCTCATATAAAAATAAAATTAATTTTATGCATTTTTTCATAATAATAAACTTAAACTTCTATAATTTTTTTGTTTCACTATTTTAACTTTTTTCCACATGCAACATGTAATACAGTTTTTCTTATTTGTCAAATAAAACACAATGACTCAAAATTGTTCACACTTATTTCTAATGGTGTGACCAAACCAATTGTACATAATACAAGTTCAGTTCAGAGTGCCAAAAATGACTCAAAATGTTGCACTGAATGTTGATACCAACAATGGAAGGAAACAATACAAGAGGGAGAGGAGGAAGAGTATGTGTATATACTTAGAGTTTTTTACTGTAATCTTATTGGCTTTTGCAATTGGGCCACTGTATTTTCACAGTATGCAAGTGCTGAATATACAGACATTGTTGGCAGGTTTCTATACTGTATTCTATACGATACTTTATAATTCATTGATATTCATCAAAGAAAAACTACACAAGCTGTTATGTTGCAGAAAAACGAACAAACTGTTCTGTTGCAGATCTTCCTGCATGATTTGTCGGAGTCTCTTGGACGACCGTCTCTCCCCATTTCATTCCAGCACATGCATAACGGACAGACAGCAGCCCCTTCACTTGCTCCCCGACTCTGTTGTTGCCATAGCAATCCCCCAGCCAATAACAACCCTTACCTTTTGCTCCCTGAAACCAAAGGGAAGCACATGAATATGTGGTCTCACAGCTGGGTCTCAAATTCCCCATGCAAAACTCGTTGCCATGCTGCAGGAGTGTTTTGCTTGGTTGCCAGGGTGTTGCTTGGGGTTACCAGGGTGTTCTGACCCAGACAACAACATAGTGTCGGCCCAGATCTGGCCCACATCTGGTACAAGTGTAATCCACATGTATATGTGGCCCGGATCTGGGCCAACATTATGTTGCTGTCTGGGGTGTGGCTTCTAGTTGTGTCCACCAAATTTGCGAAATTTTGTGCGTAAAAAAGTAACTTTCAAACCAAACAAATTTATAAGTGTCGATCCATGAATCGGTAGTTAAAATTTTCAGCCTCACACTAAATTCCTGATCACGTGGATTCCTACTGAAATCACTGGATATCGCCCATTCAAATTTGCCAAACAAACGGTAAATGTGATCGCACCAAGTGTAACTTCACGGATTTTTAACTCGCTTTGTATCGTTACAATGTCGCGGTATTATTTGTAAATTAACAATGTTTACTCGTCCCTTGTGTTGGACGGAGAAATTAACATTTATCTGTCAGTAAAAGTATGATGATAAACGCTCCAGTGCTTTTGTGAAAACTTTAGATTTATATATTTCCGCATTTTTTTGTCCCCGCCCACAATCAGTCTGATCGGCAGAGGGTTATTAACAGAACAGTTATTATTATCAGAGCAGGTTTATCACTGAAAATTGTTTCGTACTTTGTCTACTCTTTAAACAGCATTATGGTAAAAACGGGATACTGTGGCAACAGCTTTAAGCATTTTACAAGCCTAGCAACCATCCAGACCACCCTAGCAACCACTCAAAATACCTTAGCAACTACACATTGTGGCAGTGAGTTCAAATACATCTTAAACTTTCATATTTTTATGTGCACTAATAGTGTTTTTATGCATGACGATAGTAGAGTTAGTAGAGAGGTTGAGAGGTCAATAGAGAGTTTAGTCATGCATGATGTACTTATCACTTAAAGTACAGATCACAGCAGCCCTACACTTACAACTGAGATGTAAAAAAGGAACACAATGTCTGTTGTGATAAAAGAGACTCCTAGAGAAATCACTCTGAGCTGTACAGCCTGTGGGGAAAAAAACAAAAACCCATCATTCTGATAGGCAATTCCTGGAGTGGTGTTTCCATGAAAGACTCCTCTCTCTTTAATGAAGATTGTGCCATATGTGCAGCCATAGAAAATGATGCTGAGTAACAGAAATGAGTGAACATATTTATTTATTTGGTTGCTAGTGTTTAGACAAGACAAATATATCCTCATGTGTCAGTGCGCTCAGATATGGTTGGGATTTTTTTTTTTTTTTTACATTTTTTTTAACCAAAATTATCATTTGCTAGAAGAAAATCATAGTCGTATTGGTTTATTTATTTATTTAATAAGCAGGTCATACAAATTAAATTCATAATGGTCATATTTAAAATAAAATAAAATAAAAATAAAAAACAGCCACTAATTTGAATGCTTAAGATTTTAATAGGGTCTCCAAATAACACATTTTTGTCAATCTCGAGTGCATCATTAACACAGTTACATTTTATTTGTGTGTGTATTTGAGATGCCAGTGGAGGAACAATGCTAATAAAGAGTTTTAGATTCTAAATGTCACTTAAAATTTGACATTTAATGGCAAATGGCAAAATAAAAGCTATATGCCAGTGTTTTTAGTATTCTTTATATACTACTATAG
Organism: Rutilus rutilus; assembly: GCF_951802725.1. Classification (NCBI taxonomy): domain Eukaryota; kingdom Metazoa; phylum Chordata; class Actinopteri; order Cypriniformes; family Leuciscidae; genus Rutilus; species Rutilus rutilus. The sequence goes on along the minus strand of NC_140222.1, from coordinate 29,450,518 downwards.
CCTAGTTTTTATTAATAATTTGAAAAAGCAGCTTTTATTTCAATTATTATTTCAATACAATTTAGGTTTAATTTATGAAATGAATATTCTGTCATCATTTACTCACCCTCATGTCATTCCAAACGTGTATGACTTTCTTTCTCCTGTGGAACACAAAATATATATTTTTTAAGAACGCCATTACTAGGCCTACTGTTAAACAGCATTGAACCCCACTGTCTTTCATTGTATCGACAATGTTTTCAAAATTAATCTGTTTTCCACAGAAGAAGAACAGTCATACAGGTTTGGAAAAACATGAGGGTGAGTAAATGGGGTGAACTATGACTAAAAGAGTTGTTTGGACTTTTCACTTGATTTGACAGGGTTCAATGCACTGTTGCATATCCTAATCAGGCTTGGCTGAAATATTAGCTTCACGAGGCCATTCCATATTTGACACATCATAACGAGAATGCAAATCAAAATCCAGCCCAATACTGTATTTAAACCTTCCACTCTTTCCACGTGAATGCGTTCAAATTGCAATCAACTCTTTCTCATTTTCCAGTAAGAAATGGGGCGAGGTGAGCTCGCAGTCATTGTTTGCGGTCGGGATTAATCAGCATTGATAAAATGTGTGGGGATTAATTGGATACCTAGCCGTTGCCATGGAGACGCAGTCGACGCGGACACCTGTGAATTAATAACCGCCTGCCTGCGAGCAACAACAGCCGAAGCTTTAATTAGAGTATGGGGCGGGGGACATGACAAACGGTGAAACGGATTTTGGCATCCCTTTTAACGCACTGCTTCCATAAAATCAAAGAGAATTATCTCACAATTGAACAGGTGTCCACAAAGTGCCAAGGCTATATCCTCTCAATCTTTCATGTTATTCAAGACGCGCACAATATACCAACACCTCTGTTAATTCCAGGTGTCTGTCTGCGGTCTTCTTCTTAAGAGCGAATTGAAGACCAAGATATCTATGATTTCAGTTATAGTTTCTTCTTTCGCTCCTTGTGTGAAGTTGATGGCTGTGTTCCAAAACCTATGAGGATTATCAGATATGTTGCCTTCGAAGATATTTTTAAAGGGATAACAAGCCCCAAAATGAAAGTTATGTCATCATTTACTCACCCTCAAGTTGTTCCAAACCTGTATGAGTTTATTTATTCCATGGAACACAAACAAAAAAAAGATATTTGGAAGAACTTTCAACGCTATCTCACGAACAATTCGTACGAATTCGTACGAGTGATTAAAAGGTGGCTAATTCGAACGAATTCGTACGACCTCACTCGTACGAATTTGTACGATTTGTCTAAACCCACGTGATGGGTAGGTTAGGGGCGGGGTCAGGGTAGGTCATTCGTATGAATTCATACGAATTGGGCAATTCGTAAAATATGTACGATTTAGCAAATATCGTACGAATTCGTACGAGTGAGGTCGTTTGAATTCGTACGAATTAGCCACCTCCTAGAATTCATACAAATGGCTCAAAACAGCATGAATCACTTGCTGATGAGAAAATAATGACAGAATTTTTGGGGGGAACTATCACTTTAAGGCATTGTCACATACTTTGTGAAGAAGTCCATCCCAGAATGCATTGTGGCAAACAAAATATGATTCCAACACTGTAAAAAATGATATGATCAATAAGTTATGACAACATGTTTTTACGTTGCTTTAACTATAAGCTAAGCAATTTTCAACTTTTTTTTTTGTTATACAAGATTCAACTTTTCAAGATTCAAGAGTCAGTATATGTAATTTAAGTTGAAATGACTTAAACATCCAAGTTGCTTGTAGTCCTACTTTAAGCACAATTTTTTTTTGATAGTGAATATGATGAAAAAGTTTGACTTAAATCCGTTGAAAGTATAAAATAGTCAATCTAATTTAAAATGGACTATTTACCAATATTTGTATTTGCTGTATATTTTTATGCTCAGAACATCACGTTATTATCATTAGCTTAGCAAAATGCTACATTAGGCATTATCGCATGTATTTTTTTAGCGCTGTAAAGAAAATCCAAAACGTGGACAAAGTGAGAGGAATATTCTAATAGGCTAATTAATTCGATGTGGACAAAGTGTAGATTAGCAACACGCTAACACCAAAATATATTGAAATTTGTAGCACATTCAATCTCCGTCATGTGAGCAGTGATATTTTATTTTACTGCTAGCGTTCGGTGTTCATTACATCTAGGGCGTTACCTAAAGCCGCAGTCCCACTAAACTTTGAGCATGCTAAATTTCTTTGCATAGCAAATAATAATGAATCCAAAATTTGAAAACATACAAGCTATGAGGTCATGCCGTGACATATTGATCTTCTATTGGTAACACAGTTTGTACGTAATTTGCAGGTCAGAGTTCACCAGTTTTGAACTTGAAAGCAGCTAAATGCTAAACATTCGTTTGGTTACATATCATTGTTGGGGGGGATTTTCGCAGGTGAAATCCAGTAATTTATGTAGGAAATCACGTGATCGGAAATCAAGAATGCAATGTTTGTTTTCCTCATGCAAATTTCGCCCCAGGTTCAAGTTTGGTCTGACAGAAAGCTGATTGTTTTGACCGTGACTTCTGTGTTAGCTGAGCTTCATAAATTGCTACAATATCGACAATAGACAATGGACCTTTTTTTTCCTGAGAAATTTCACCAAATATTTGTTAACTAGACTGCACCTTTAAGAAGCATGAAATTATGTGCAAATCCCATGATTATGCTCTAAATTGACGCAGTACTGCGGATCCGTGAATCAGTCCACAATGCATCTGGGGTTCAGAGGTTTTGTTGAAAAAAATCCAGTGAATGGGATTTATTTGTGGCTAGGCTATTGTGACAGGCTGCTTTGACGTCATGTGCGATATACAGTACATGGAAACTTCCACTGCATCCGCCAGGAAGAGCGACAGGTGTTTCTCCGACCTCTTATCAAGAGTGAGCTGTTCTTTACGGAGGACAGCTGAGTTGGAAAAATGCGTTTTTCTTTATATCTCATATACGTGAAATCTTGTGAATTGACTTGCCTGGTGGACAATCCAGCTTTAACTTTAGAGAACAGGAGAAATAGTTTTACCCTTTAAGAATGCATAATCCTAATTCTATATGAAACATAATTCTAGTCAGCACATCTATCTATCTATCTATCTATCTATCTATCTATCTATCTATCTATCTATCTATCTATCTATCTATCTATCTATCTATCTATCTGTAGAAATACATTCATTATTAAATATATAATTAAAGTGTGAATAAACCATAAAATCATTAAATCACTACAAATTATTACAAAACAAATTATATTTCATTTTAGTATTACTTGCCGTTCATTTTATGGAAGGCCAAATGACTCAAAATGAAATCATTTATATTAAATATAAATATTTAAATTGATAAATAAATTATGTTACATTTTATATTTTACATTTGTAATTTTAAATTAAATTAGAATACAAAATCATTAAATTAATTATTAAATATATGCTGTTGTTTGGCCTAAATTAAACTTATAGTTCTCATAAATGAATGAAATATAACATAGCAATGAAAACTTTACTAATAGTCTTAATGGTAATTAAAAAAAAAAAAATGTTTACCAAAATTACTAATTAATTAAATTATTTTTTTACTATAATTAATTGAATATCAGTTCAATAGACAGTTCAACAGGCTATATTGTGCCCTTTTACAAAGTCTTGATTTAGTTTTTGGGGTTTACTTGAATAGGTTTTTACGCTTGAATGCTCAAAAATATTTTTCATTGTTGCAGCGCCTCTTTTCCCAGTCTGTCAGTAACACTCTGTTTAGTTCCTGTCTTTATGAAGCCCCTCCTTATGAAAGGTGAAATGTGCTCTGATTGGTCGGCAGCACCAGTGTGTTGTGATTGGTCAACATCTTTAAATGTGTTTTGGAAAAGCCACGCCCCTTACATTAACCCCGCCCCTTTTTTGCGAAGGTCTTGGGCTGGAATTATTTAAATTAGGGATATTGTGACGTGTTTGTTCCCGGTAGAAAACTCAAAAGTGGACTTTGTGCTTTGTAACTTTGCAGACCCATTTCATGCTCAAACAGCAACATTATACACTAAAGGAAGTTTAAAGGGTTAGTTCACCCAAAAATGAAAATTCTGTATATCAAGTATATCAAGCGACGAGAATACTTTTTGTGCGCAAAAAACAACAAAAATAACGACTTTATTCCACTATTCATTTCCTTCTGTCTGGGCCTCGAGTTAGTTTACGTAGTGTTTTTGCGCAGCGCGTCAGTGTTACACGTCACCACGTAGGCTCACTATTGGCCGACGCTGGTCATGTGTGTGATGCGTGTGACGCATAACACAGACGCGATGCGCAAAAACACTACGTAAACTAACTCGAGGCCCAGATAGAAGGAAATGAATAGTGGAATAAAGTCGTTATTTTTGTTGTTTTTTGCGCACAAAAAGTATTCTCGTCGCTTGATATACTTAAGATTGAGCCACTGTAGTCACTTGGACTATATTAACGATCTCTTTAATACATTTTCTGGGCCAGCAAGTTTCGGTCACCTAGAAGTCTATGGAGGAGTGAGCCAGCTCTCAGATTTCATCAAAAATATCTTAATTTGTGTTCCGAAGATGAACGAAGGTCTTACGGAGTTGGAACAACATGAGGGTGAGTAATTACTGACAGAATATTCATTTTTGGGTGAACTAACCCTTTAAAAAAAAGTCAGGTCATTATAGCATAATAGGGTCCTCTTTAATGATTTTGACTGCTGGAGACAGTCATTTCAAGTTAGGTTCATTTTATGTCAGATAAACAAAAACATGGGAACCATTTGTGTTTCTAATACTTTCCACACTGTGGAAAGTGTCTTCATATTCATTGCACAACGTTGCAAAGCTCACCAGAAGGAGGCAACAGAACGAATCAGCATGACACTGAGATTATTACTGCTATGATCATCAGCAGGATGAAGTCCTGACGTTTCCTCTTTTATGGAAAACACCACAGCTGTGCACAGTGAGCACCAAGGAGCACAGCCTCCTCTGGAGAGCATAACTATTCCAGTCGTGTTCCAAGAAAATTGGTTTTATTGGAGTCTCTGCAGCTGTTACATTCAATAGCATGAAAACAATATCACACGCTGTATAGCGTCAGCGATGACCTAGCCTCCAACATCATATCCATACCCATTCTATAATAACCTGAATCTAAAGATAGAAAGAAAACAAGCTGCTCTCAACAAGTTCATATGAGCTACTGACAAAAACAACTAATCATGATGCGCAAATGGGGCTGAGGATTTGATGTCAGCTGCTAAAACTAGCAGTCATTTAGCAAAGAGAGAGGGGAGGAAAAAACAAATTTAATTAACCCAAAATTGCTGCTGTATCTGAATAAAAATAGTCCATTTAAATGAAAAGGTGTTTGTGAGGGGAAATGTTCATTATTTGCTGAAAAGACGGGAGATGTTTGCTTCCCCGTGTCATTATTCTGCTGTTGTAGAGGCTAATTTCTGCTCTGCCTGTCTGTGTTATGAGAATGAGTGTGTGTGTCTGTGTGTGTGTGTGGTTCTGAAGAGTGTGGTCGTTCTCATGCCGAGAGAGTGATTAACACAACAAAGACGGTGTTAGCGGGAGATGCTCTCGGTGAGCAGCATAACAGTTCCTCAGACCCGTGGTGACTTTACATGGACTTTCATGGATATGAATAACTTGCATTCGCCTGATCCGAATATGGCAATCTTGGAAAGGTCAACATATAGTTTGTGCAGTTTATATAGGTCATACATGGCACAGTATGTTAAACTACATTTATGTCCAAGAGGGTTGATTTTTATTGAAACTATCATTTACTTTTTATTTAAGATATACATGTTACTTTAAAACTGTATTTACTTTGTTTTACCCTTGTCCTTGCAATTGCAAATATAAAAAATATCTATCTATCCATCAAATATGATAAATAAAGAGTGAAATAAACATATGCCATTTCCTTATTTATTATTAACAATTATTCATATCAGTTTTACACAAATTATGGTTTGTGTCCCTCAATTGTGGTGTGATTTCCGCCAGTTTACCCTTAATAGCGTTTTTGTAAAGTTAATATATATTGATCCTTGTTTTATTTCTCCTTTTGTTCCAAAGTCTGCTTGCCATGGTCCATAATGTTTGAACCATAGACTGTAAAAAAATATGGATGTAGTGTCCGTGACGTCACCCGTAGGTTTCTGAAGACCGTTTTTGAAGCCTAAAGTGGGCGTGGCCGACCGTCGCCATCTTGGTAGCGCGTCACTCCCGAATTTATTTATTTTTACAGTCAGACAATTAGCTGAGGTAACGTGACGGCTAACAGACAGCAGACAAACGGCTAATGATGACTAATGACCACTGCAGCGGGAATCCACCTGTCACTCAAAAGTGGACACCCTTAATTATGCAGAAATTTAAGGCTTAATATAATTTAAACGGATGAGTTATAAAAAAATTCACCCCCCTCACAGTTGTCATGAAGGGCAACATTAGCTGTATAGACCAAAGCCACTTTTTGCTCCAGGCTGTAAACATGTTTTTTTCTGCTGTAAAGTTGGGCATTTTAACATGGGGGAGATGCAGATTTGACTCACTTTTGCAGCCAGCCTCAAGCGGCCAGTTGATGAATTGCCGTTTAATTCACTTCCGTGTTGGTTTCAAGAGAGAGACAGGTGCTGCGTTCCAGTCCACTTTTAGACAGGCACTTGCGAACTTCCCTAAGCACTTCCCCTCGGGGGAATCCCCGCCGCCATTTGGAAGTGCTCAAGGGAAGTTTAGATGGACAGACCCTCTTTCCCTCGATTTTGACCAAGGGAGCGAGTCTACTTCATATGTACACTTCAGGCACCTATATGTCCCACAATGCAGTACGATTGTGACGTCACCACATATCTCGTCTAATCACCACCACAACAAACAACTCTATGATATATTAATTCCAATTTTTTAAATTGGAAACAACCCAAACACCATATACATTTGGATGCTGCATTAAACAAATTCTTAAAGGGAAAACAAATGTAAATGATAAATCAACTACATAGCTGATTCCAAGTGATCAAGGGCTTAGGACGTTCCAATTCAGCCCATTGCCGTTTCCACCAGTAGTGGGCACTCGCAATGACGTACATCCGAGTGAACGAGACTGAGGGAAGTTAGCAAGTGAAGGGCATGACAATTTTGGACTGGAACGCAGCATAGGTTGAAAAATCGTCAATGCAAGTAAATGTGAGAAAATAATTATTTTCTGGTGCCGTTTGAATTTTGCCATGAATGTGAACATATGTTGTCTGTGAATTTTTAATATAATTTTTCGTGTGAAGAATGCTACAATTTAGCGGGTAGAAACTACATTTCTACATTTTCTATTTGGAATATTTTCTTTTGATTGATTATCTATTAAAACAGTTTCCTTCCATCCTGTTAGTCTTGTGTAATATCCCTTTAAATAAATAAAATTCCCTCATGACATCCTCCAGGAAGTACATCATTTTGGAGGGAAAATAACAAAACAAACACAGTAAGTATTAGTAATGGATTTAATTAATTCTGTGGTGTTATGTGTTTTTGCAAACTCTGAGTAATCCATGGATAACTTTAGCTCTTTGAATCAATTGTAAATTATACAAATAAATATATATTCTGCTGCCAGGCCAGTAGTTGGCGATGTCACTTTGTAAAGAAACACGTCACTGTTTTCACATATTCACGGTTTTGTAGTTTATACAGAGACGATAACGGTATTATTTTTTTAAAAAACGGCACTTTGAAACCCGTTTTCAAAAGTTTACGTCTTCAGGCCCCCAAAACACCACTGTTGTGTAAATGAATGGCAAAAACTATTTTGTTGTTGTTGTTGAAAACAACATCGTGTAAACGGCCCCTAAGAGAGTCAACTTGGTCCCTTGAGCAAGTTTGCCCATGAGAATCAGCGAAAAGAGTTTCCCCACTAAACGGAGCCCAAATGCTTGAAGCCACAGGTGCAGTTTTCATCTCACTAACAAGTGGAATCTGTACTCGGCTCACATAGCACGTAATAGCATCGCAACACACCAAGAGCTTCAACTCACAGCGCTCATGGGAGAAGAACATGACAGTGTCAAGCTCTCTGTTGAGATCCTCTCATCAACCTCTGATTTCCTGTCTGTTTCCTTTCTCTCTAAATCCCAGAAATCCAAATGTTTGCTCAATCGATTTCCCACTGTTACTCCCAGATGATTCGGCAAGCTGACAATATCAGAGCAGGCAACAGGCCCGGATCAGCCTGAAGTGCCGTCATATATGAGGTCAGTCAGTGTTCTTGTTTTCCCCTGCATATCTTGAGATGTTTTTGAAAGAAGTCTCTCATGCTGACCAAGGCTGCATTTATTTGATCAAAAACACAGTGAAATATTATTACAATTTAAATCTATCTGAATACATTTTAGAATGTAATTTATTCCTGAATTTTCAGCATCATTACTCCAGTCTTCAGTGTCACATAATCCTTCCGAAATCAGTCTAATGATGATTTGATGATCAAGAAATATTTCTCATTACTATCAAATTTTTGTGGAAACCGTAATACTTTTTTCAGGATTCTGTGATAATTAAAAAGTTCAAAAGAACAGCATTTATTTGAATTGATATCCTTTGTAACATTTGAAATGTTTTACTGTCATTTTTGAGCAATTGAATGCATCCTTGCTGAATAAAAGTATGAATTTCTTTACCATAGTCTACCATAACAATCGTAACTGTGGACATTTATCAATGTTAAAGGGATACTCCACTTTTTTTAGAAATAGGCTCATTTTACAACTCCCCCAGAGTTAAACAGTTGAGTTTTATCATTTTGGAATCCATTCAGCCGATCTCCGGGTCTGGGGGTTCCACTTTTAGCATAGCTTAGCATAATGAATTGAACCGGACAAGACCATTAGCATCTCTCTCAAAAAAATTAACAAAGAGTTTCGATATTTTTCCTATTTAAAACTTGACTCTTCTGTAGTTACATCATGTACAAACAAGAAACTTTGCTGCAGTACCATGAGTCCAGCAGGCGTAATGATATGACGCAGCGCCTGATAATAGTCCCCAGCTCGGTAGCCTATTATCAGGCGGCATGCGCTGCGTCATATCATTACGCCTGCTGGACTCATGGTACTGCAGCAAAGTTTCTTGATTGTACACGATTTTTGCAATGAGTTTGTCCTCAAGGTGCTGACATTGGCGACTATGTCACAGTTGAAAAGAAACTCTTTTTGTAATTGACAAGCTTGTGTGAAGTTAAGATATGCGCAACTGTAGTTTAAATGAATATTAAAGGGATACTCCACTTTTTTTGGAAATAGGCTCATTTTACAACTCCCCCAGAGTTAAACAGTTGAGTTTTACCGTTTTCGAATCCATTCAATCCGTAATAATCAAGAAACTTTGCTGCCGTACCATGGGTGCAGCAGGCGTAATGATATGACGCAGCGTCTGAAAATAGTCCCCAGCTCGGTAACTTCCAACGTGACCGGGACTAAGTTTGTCTAACCTATTAGACCTATTTTCAGGCGCTGCGTCATATCATTACGCCTGCTATACCCATGGTACTGCAGCAAAGTTTCTTGATTATTACGCAGGAATGAGAGTATAGTTCCTAGCCATATCAGCCTAGAAAATCGCAACTTTACATTTTTTTTCAGTCTTAGTACACGATGTAACTACAGAAGAGTCAAGTTTTAAATAGGAAAAATATCGAAACTCTTTGTTAATTTTTTTTGAGAGAGATGCTAATGGTCTTGTCCGGTTCAATTCATTATGCTAAGCTATGCTAAAAGTGGAACCCCCAGACCTGGAGATCGGCTGAATGGATTCGAAAACGGTAAAACTCAACTGTTTAACTCTGGGGGAGTTGTAAAATGAGCCTATTTCCAAAAAAAGTGGAGTATCCCTTTAACAATAGTCAATCGGTCAGTGTAATTTTTTTTGTTGTAAATAACATTTTTAATTATAAAATTACATTTTCTAATATTTAATATTGTTATTTGTAATAATATAGATAATATTAATTAATGCAAAAGCATTGAAATATATTTTTCCTCCCATCTCATATTTTTTTCCATCACCATGTCCCTTTCAGGACTCCGTAGAATGCGCCATTTTCTTTCCGAACATAGTATTCGGGCTTCGGCCACATCCCTAATACGCATGATGTCACTGTATCCACAATTTCGCGTTTTTGTAGTCTACACGAAGACAATAATGGTATCGTTTTCAAAAGTTTGCATTTTCAATAGTTAAATTAATCCGTTTTTCAGTTGAAAACAGCGTCGAGTAAACCGCCCCTGATTTTATCAGCCAAGGTGAACTTTTTGGGTGAACTTTTCAGTCAGTTTTTGCTTCCCTTGCGTTTTAATCTCCCTCTTATCATAGCTTCCCTCTTGTGTCGATCATAATCTCACTTTGAAATCTCTTGTCCCGTTTTAGCAACTTTGGGCCGGCTGTGAGAGGATTAGCTTTATTTCAGATTCCGACTGTTGGCCGCATGAAATCCCTGCTGGCAGCTGTATTGATTTCCATTCCATTCTCTGTGATTTCCTGCCAATGGCCAATAACAGCTCGGCTTTTTATTGCACCCGACACAAAGAAAATATGTGTTTGCTTTGCTCCTTGTAGTGATTCCTCAAGGGGTAAAGTCTGATGACGTGTGCTTGAGCTCTCACAGCTGTGCTTTTAAGGTAACTGCCGAGATGTTGTTTCCTCTTTGCTCACCTGTCGCTTCTCTGACATTCATTTGCTCTTTGATCGTCCTTCATCTTTACTTCTCTTCTTCTCTGCCTCCGTTGGGACAAAATGGTACAAAAATGCCAAAAGGTACCTTTGAAAACGCTCTGGAACTATGCAGCCAATTCTGACAGTTTTGTTTGAACTATCATCCACACATCTTCAAGAAAAGCATCACAAAAACATAAAAATAGCCATTAAGACTCATGTGCTAGTGATAAATATGTGAATAAAAGCCTATTTTCAATGTGTTCATCATATAAAGCGATCTAGTTTTACGATCTCTTTATGATCTTTTTGAAGCGTCAGAGTGGTAGTTGCGTAGCTGTCAATGGAGGGACAGAAATCTCTCAGATTTCATTAAAAATATCTTCATTTGTGTTTCAAAGATGGACGAAAGTCTCACAGGTTTGGAACGACATGAAGGTGAGTAATTAATGACAGTTTTTATTTTTATTTTTGGGTGAACTAACCCTTTAATATACCAAAAGGGGAATAAAAAAACATACTTTCCCCCGGATTGTTCTGTCCTGCTTCTTCAATTCCCTGTCGTTCCTCTCTCCATCCCTCTCACCAATCATTTCAACGCGTCCTCCTCCGGGTCCAACTTTAATTTCATTCCTGATTTGCTTCGCCATCTCATGATCCACCTTCGCTCGAAAGCGAAAAGAGCAAATCTCAATGAGAGATCTCTCAAAACACATTCTCTATCTTTCTCCCCATCCACTCTATTTCTGCCAAGCTCCCGCCGCTGGATTTCTGTCACTTACCGAAGCTCAGTCTAAAACATAAGCAAGAGGCATTAGATGCTGAATGCTTCCAGGATGGCATGACCAATTGAATACGCTCGAGAAGTGATTTTAAATCTTTATTATAATCTAATACGGCTAATGAAGCTCTTTTTCACCTCCTAGACCCTGTTGCTTTCATTAGCTCTAATGGGCGGCAGTGAAGGCAGAATGCGTGAAGAAAAGAGAGACTGCCTCGGGTCAAAGGAGGACACAGTGTTGTGCAACAATTTGCAACATGCTGTATTTATTATTCACTGGAAACCATCACCATATTCCATAACCATATTCGTTTTGAATATATTTGAGTTATTTCTAATAATATTCTAATAATAACATTATGTTGTCTTATATGTTTTGAGGTGTTTTTTTTGGGCTATGCTGAAATTTTGGGTTGTACTTTTCTTTGTACCTATCATCACACTCTAGGTTTTTTCTCTCATCTCAGGATGGTCACCAGTAAAGGACATCAGAACTATACAGATGGTTCCATAAAGGCTGAGAAGATCAGAGAGAGATGGATGGACGGACGTAGAAGCCGGGCTATTTATCTCTGCAGCAGTCCCTGTAGTCTGGGCCTTTGTTGATGCTTTTTAAGCGTTTTTCTTTTCTTTTTCCTTCTCTGTTTGGTCTTTAGATGGCCTTGTTTACGCCGTTCGGGTTTAGAAAACGCAAATGTTCATCTTTCAGTTCTGTTGTGCTGTAATTGGTCTCATTTTTCCATTTTCCGAGTAAATCAGTGTGGGAGTGCTGGTGAGGATTTCTGTGCCTGAGGAAGATGAAGACTCGCCACAATTCTCCACTCAAATAGCATTTGACTAATTAGATTTCTTGAGATGAAAGTGCCTTTGTGTGAGTGTGTGTGTGTCTCCGTGTGTTTGGCTCATTATCACACTATCAAATGGCTTCCTCATTCTGGAGGGGAAAAAGGATAATCTACTGGGGAATATCAGCCACAAGAGTGGAAAATTATAGTTACAATAGTCTCATGGAAATTCTAATTATAACACATTATCAGTTTTGATGATTGCCCCCATAATTGTTAATGGCTGGGGGTTTAATTAGATGCATTTATATGCTTTTAATTTGATCATATTCTATTTGCAAAGTTTAATGAATCAAGATGGTATTAACTTGAATTTCACAGAATACAATTCATGAATAATTTAGTTACAACGCTGGGATTGTTTGTATCATCCCACCGGGCCAGAGTATGTGAGCGGTGCGGAGTTGTATGTGAATGCAATATCTATATGCACTTTTGACTTTGTGCATCATTTAAAGCCCCTCTTTGTGGTTAACTACTATATTAGTAGTTTCATTGTAGTTAGCGAATTATTGTTAGCAGCCTATAGTGTCGCTAACATTTTCAAAAGCTTTTCTAATGTTGACAAGTTTATAGCTACTTGAATAACATGCACTAAAAAAAGTTGCTGCCTTAAATTTTAAAGTACAATCAACTTGGATGTTTAAGTCATTTCACCTTAAATTACATTAAACTGACTTTTAAAAAAGTTGAATCTTGTTTAATAGCACAGATGCAATGCACTAGCTGAGCATTAGCATTTACACTTGCGTAGAATGCATTTCTGGCATAACAAAAGAGTTCAGGAAAGCATAAATGACAAAAATGTTGTATCTGAGAACACCTGTGCCCAAACACCCTTGTCTTAACCTCTTAGCACAACAACATTAAGTTGTACAACTCCAGTAATGGCATTGACTGTAGGGAATTATCCATTAGCATTAGCCTCATGCTATCCTCAGTGCCCCAAGGCTGAAAAAGATCTCCTTTTCCTGTCTATAAACTATCCTGATTTTGCGGCCCATCACTTTAAGTGCTGGCTAATGTCTTATTGGAAAGGTCAACTAGGCTTTTAAGCCTCCCTGTAGACCTGCTGACAGAACCAGCCTTGAAATTACAGAATACATTATGGCAGATTGACCTCACCTCGGAACTCCATCAACAAGAAAATTACTTGCGATGTACACATTAGAAAACACTCTCTTCTGTTCGGTGTCTGCTTTAAAGTCTGTGTGGGCTCATATTTCTGTGTATAAATACATATCTATGTGCTTTTTGTCCATATCGGTCTCTAAATGTAGGCGTGATGGTGTGCGCCCTCGCGCTCTTTATACATTGTGTCTAAGTCAGCAAGCGGGCATCAACATTAGAATGCTTCTGTTGAAATCAACAAAATGGTCTACATCGCAAACAAGTTCATTATAACTGGAGCTTGCTAATTTTGTGTCGTTGCATCAATAGCATTGCCTGGAAAATTTTAATAATTTTTTTCATATGGGTTGACCAGCAAATGACCAGCTCGAACCAGTTAGAAACTTTATTATGTTCCAAAATACAGTTGCACCAACACACTCTCCTACTTTACAGGTTTGGTTCGATTAAAACAAACTCTGGTGCGATTTCTCTGTTAGTGCGGTTCATTTGAATAAGTGTGAACGCTGCCGAACGAACCCTGGTGCACACCAAACAAGCGGACCGAGACCACTGAAAAGACGGGTCTTTGTTTGTGTGTGTGATGGAGGGATTCCAGCCGCTTTTAAAAGCCTGTCACGACTTCTCAGCTCTATCACATACCATCATTAGCCTGGAAATCCAGACCTACATCTAAAAGATTAATGGTCTGGCGTCGACTAATGAAAATCGGCAAGCTCGAAGTGCGGCACCAAGCATGCATTTGAAAATCTCACTGAACGCAATTGGATAACACTACGACCAATCACAACAAGTTATCGATTGGCTACCAGCGGAGCTAACTGGTAGATTAGACTCTTACCGTATCCGGTCGGCAAAACAGCAAAAACGCCCTTCTTGCAAAGGAACGATTCGAGCGGCGTCTTCTGTGCCTGTTTTAGATAAAAAGTCTAAATCTTTCATTGTAGCGGCCAAAGCCGTTTCAAACAAATGGTGTTCATCCATAGCCATCTTGCAATGTTTACTAATGACTTCGACGTCGCAGCGCTGTCGTCATCTCGCCTCTGGCCCGCCTATATCAGATAACCTGATGTGATTGGTGCAGCTCAGATCGAGGGGCATATTTAATGAGCATCATTACTGGACACCAGAGTAACTCGCTGAGCAAATTCAACTTGTGCTCTCGCGAGACCTCTGGATTACCAGGGTATACCATCATATGTACGCACATACAAAAAGCACATTTAGTCCAGCACACAACATTGTTTTGGATGTTCTATTGGATGTTCTATCTATGATATTTCCATTGTGAAATATACGTCATACTTCTTTTTTTTTTTTTTAGGTTCGGTCTTAAAACAAACCTACGTTGAGGTTACCAGGACTAAATGTATAATTTTCTTTTTTGGCCCGGACCAAAAGAAACAAGTGAACACACCTTTATTCAAATAGACCACACTAACAGATCAGTCGCACCAGAGTTGAACCCAACCTGCCACGTGTGAACACAACCTTAATCAAGATTAAAACTGGTAGATCATCTTGGTTTAGACTAGTGGGCGTCTACCAGTTTATAAGCCATCGACCAAGTTCCAAAAACCTGACTCACCACCTTAAACCAGCCTAAATTGGTTTTTAGCTGGATTAAACTGGTCTCCTAGCTTGGCCAAACTGTTTTCTGTTTTTCTGGGTGAAAATGCCCAAAAACCGTGTTGTGTGCATGTAGTTATCTTCATTTTAAAACTGCCCAAAATCCATCGCATGTTTTTGTTTGTGTGTCCCTGTTGGGTGTCTCTCCATTACAATTAGAGTCTCTGCATGTCTGTGGGATTCATCACTGGAATAGTGTGGCAGGAAAGGTCAGTCTCGTTCACCCCTTCAATTCAAACACTCATTAATATTCAATATGGAAATACGAGAGCTCGCTCTTTCCAACCAAAGGCAGTTTCGGCTTTGACCACCCACCAGGACTGATTTCCAGAGAGGGATTTATGTCACTGAACCATTTGTTCAGACAGTATAGTAAATATAGTCCACTATATATGCACTTTATGTCTCAAACTATGAAAATCTTATAGTTTAATCTATAGAAATATTATTGCATTTTAATACTTGACATTTATTTTCAACGTTTATTGTGTACAGATTATTTAGCTCATTTACATTCTACACAAATGACCTTTGTCATTCAGTTGTGGCTCTAATTTTGTTCAGTTCTGTGAAATTAAGTATTTCATTGTATTTAAATTTATATTTTGACACAAATAATCTTATAATAATAAGACACAATAATAATAAATAAATAAATAGGCCATTTTTGAAAACATTAGCAGTCTTCCATAAAAGTAAACTATTATTAATTATTAAATTATTAAAAGTTTAAATAATAATAATAATAATATATATATATACAGTACATATTGCTTTATATATAAATTCTGGCTGTTATCTTGCAATACACTGGTGAATACAAAAAGTAGTTCTGTTAACCAGAGGTGAATGCGATGCATTGAATAACCAGATTACTTGTTTTTGTTTTATGTCACAAGCTTAGGTTTACAATATTAGTCCTATCCTCTGCACTTATCAGAAGTTACATTAGCAAAAAAACAGATTCGGTGCCTCAAGGCAAAAGAGAGACAGATAAAACTGTCCCGCCTCCATGTGGTGTTTGAACGTCTCGGTGGCACCATTTTATTCTCGTGATGTTTGCTTTTCCAACGACACTTGTGTCAACATAACAGTTTCTCCGCAACCATTTCACAACTAGCCTTGGATTGGTTGGATAGTTTATTCATGCACCTTTCAGGATGTGGTACAGAGAGTCAAACAGGATGTTTAGCAACATAATTGTGGCTGCCCTGAAAAGATCAAGGAAATTAAAGTTTGTGCTTTGACTAGGTTCCTTGTGCATGATGTTATTTGAAGTTTCTTTTGTATTTTAAAAGAGTTTCAGTCAGGTGTCCTTTCATCTGATATCCTTTCAAGTTTGAGATAAATGGTGTTTAAACTCATTATCGATCTGAGGTGTTTATTACACTGTTTATCTCTTGTTAGCCATCTAGTCTTTTTATATGCAGCTCATTTACAAAACATGAGTGTTTTATTTAAGCTGTTATGACTGCTGGCTTATCACCTATAGTAACTGAAAGACTGAAAGAGACATAAATAAAAAACAAGACAGATCGCAGTGGGTGGTGTGGACGCAGTCTGTCGGGACGGGGTTAGGGCTGTGTGTTTAATGGTTTGTCTGCACTGTGATAATTTAGACGCAGAGGCTCAACAGGAGGACATGCCCTGCCATTCATCTTCATTTTAATTGGGAACATTTTGTGTTTGGTGCTTCTCAGCATTAATAATCTAAAAGCCCTGAGCTGTTTTGGTTCAATCTAATTAATGGCCTCAAAACAGGTGCATTTGCGTCTCTGTGTGTGTTCCAGCGAGAGCAGAACAGACAGATTGGGTCTTAAATGAAGACAAATAGAGTAGAAACTAGATTTTTAGAATTTCACGACGAGAAAATGTGAGTGGCACTTGCCAGTGCGAAACAAGCTTTGCTATGTGGTTGCAAGGGTATTCTGGGTGGTTGCTAGGGGGCTCAAGGTGGTTACTAGGTAGTTAGTACTGGCAAAGTCAAAAGTACCACCTTTAAGTATGATGAAGGTCCCTCCTTCAATAATTTTTATTCGCTCGTTAAGGCCAACCAAGTGAAACTGATTTGAGAAATTTAACACTTAAGTTTGTGGGGCCCTATAAAAAAAAATTCTGTTTTCAATTTTCTGGATTCCATTTTTTAATAATTACATTTTAGTAATCAAAAAGGATCTCTAATCAACTGAATTGATACAACTTTAATGATTTAATAATTTATTAAACTATTAACAATATTAGTGCCTTATGAAATGTTTTCTTTTTCTTAAGAAATTCTGTTGTTTGTTTACATTTTTTGTGATTCAGTGTTTTATGATTTAATAAAAAATTTGTGTCAAAAACTGGGGTGATGAAATGAATGCATAAAACCTCAAACATATAATTAATCTTAAAATGGAATAAATTCCATTCATTTTTATTTATTTTTTGCAAACAAAGTGCCTAGGTTTACAGTTTAAATGAAAACATGGATGAAACTTTGTGATATTTCTTAAAAAAATATGTTTTATGAAACTGTATTTTTATTGTTATTATTACATTGAAAAGTACATTCTACTCTACAATAGTAATATATTTCTGTCATAATTTCTTCAACTTAAACTGAACTTTTATTTTGGCGTGCTGTAGTGAAGACATGCAGACTTAATATTTAAATAGTCTTTTTGCGGTTTAATTTTAGTCCATATCACAATTTAAATAAGTGTACAGCCGCATTTTTTATTTATTAAAACATTTTTATGACTGGATTTCAAGATTCCGCCCGCGTTTTCCGCATCGCAGACATCATAGGGCCTCGACTCGAGTATGAGCAATAGTATTAATAACATAAATATTTGTTTGTTTTGCAGTTCACTTTGGACAACAACAATGCCTGCACCGCTAATGTAAGAAGAAAAGGAGGAAAGCGATGCATTTTCATGCGAATAAAGGACAGTTAAGGTTTCATGAGGATAGTCATCAGGTATTTGCGTAGAACATTGACTTTGACACTGCGTTACCAGTCGAATATTGATATTTTGCATACAGTAGGTGGTCAGAACATATAGCTGAAGTGGAAAGACACTTTCCAAACATCAGTGAAGTCAGAAACTGTTTGATAAATTCACAGAGGAACCTCAAAAACCAGCTTTAGTCAGTTTATTTCTTTTCCTAAATTGCTTGTACCTTCCTGTAGGTGTGTGTGTGTGTGTGAGGCAGGACGGATTTGGCAGCGTCTTATCAGCAAATGCAGTCCGCGCCACATTGACACCATGGCCGCCCATGCAGCTAATGCGACAGCATCTCTGCAAAGTCACACTCTAAAGCTACCTGAACTCCAGCGGCTTGGCCACAGTACGCTATACGTATTTTATTAATTACATTTTTGGTGAGCTATCATACTGGGTTTATAATGTTATGTTTGGCTCAATAAATCAACGAAAGCTTTGGTTAAATAATTGTTTTTTAAATGAGATTGGAAATCTTCGGTCTAGCCCACGGTCACACAAACCTGCCATATTAATCAATCTCATGCAGCAGATGAATAAATCTTTCTAAATGTCAGATAATAACCGTCTGATAGTCTTAAATAGGCACCAAAGTAACCCTGGGATTAATCAAACCTGGTGCAAGCACAGTCTCAAAATGACTTGGCTTGGGGTTTTACAGGTTTGGCACAAATATTTAAAGAGCGACAGAGAGAAGATTTAAAAAAGGATAGTTCACAAACTTTCAATTCTCTCAGTATTTTCTCATCCTCTTGCAGTAATGAACCTGTATCACCTTGAAGAAGATAAGCAAAATGTCCAAACAGCTCTCAATCTCAATCAAGTTTTTTACTTAGTTTTTTTTAAGCTGTTCAATATCTTTGTTTCTACCACAAAAAAAACATGCTATGGTAAATCATAATTATGACATAAAAAGTTGAAATTATGAGATACTAAGGTAGCCTGGCTAACGTCAGACCTCGTCTCATTGAGACGTGGTCTGGGAACCACATGTTCATTTTCTCGTATTTGAGGCGTGGTTTACGAATGCCCAGAGCCGTTTATTGGGCGCTACGAATGTCTATCAAATGCGCCTGTACGTAGCTCATAGCCAATCGTTTCAATTATACCAGATGACGTATGTAGAGCGACAGAAATTCGACGAGGAAGAAGACGATGGGTCAGAGATTTATGTGTACACGATGGCGTTCAGCGACTAAACTACTTAGAACACTATCTAAGGCTGCATCGAAAGGTAACTTCGCGTCTGCTGCCATGTTGGATCCATAGATATAAACAAATTGCTTCGGTGTGTCGCATAGACGTCGTCATCGTCTTGCTGCTCCCTCCCCGTTCTGTGATTGGTTCCCTTTTTGAGGGGAAAATCTGGTCCATGGTGTCCAGGCTGCTTAGCAGCGTGAATAAAATCGCGCTGCGCGCAAGGCAGCATGGGGGAACCCAGGCTAATACTAAGGGGCAGTTTACACAACTCCATTTTCAACTAAAAACAGAAAACTTTGTATGTGTTTTGGCCATTCATTTACACGACACCAGCGCTTTGGTATACCCTGGTAATCCAGAGTTCTCGCGAGAGCACAAGTTGAATTTGCTCAGCGAGTTACTCTGGTGTCCAGTAATGATGCTCATTAAATATGCCCCTCGATCTGAGCTGCACCAATCACATCGGGTTATCTGATATAGGTGGGCCAGAGGCGAGCTAAACAGATGACGACAGCGCTGTGATGTCGAAGTCATTAGTAAACATTGCAAGATGGCTATGGATGAATACCAGTTGTTTGAAACGGCTTTGGCCGCTACAATGAACGAGTTAGACTTATCTAAAACAGGAACAGAAGACGGCGCTCAAATCGTTCCTTTGCAAGAAGGGCGTTTTTGCTGTTTTGCCGACCGGATACGGTAAGAGTCTAATCTACCAGTTAGCTCCGCTGGTAGCTAAGCGTATGGGGTTTATTGTTGTGATTGGTCGTAGTTTTATCCAATTGCGTGCAGTGAGATTTTCAAATGCATGCTTGGTGCCGCCCCTCAAGCTGGCCGATTTTCATTAGTCGACGCCAGATCATTAAAGGGTAACTAAACCCTAAACCAACTTTTTTTTGTTAATGATCTGTAAGAATGGGGCTTTATTAGTATTGTTCATTGATTCGAGTAACTTTTTTGACGTTTGGGTATAAAGTGTTTTAATTCTACAATATATGGTGTAAAAACGTCTGAGTGCTGCCCTCTTCAGGTTGAACGGTGGCTACTGCAGTTGAATTTTCCTATTGGATGTTGCGGTACTGCGTGACGTAAACGGTACTGCGTGACGTAGGCTGGTTCCAGCTCACCACGCCCTCCCTTGGTACGAGCTCACCACGCCCTTGGATGAGCTAGCGTAGATTTATCTGTATTTTAGTACAGTAGGTGTACTGTTGCTGGGTGCAACTGCATAGCTTTCCAGCAGACTTGGAAATTAGGCGCCAGTGTTTGCATGCACTTGGCCTGGAAGACCGTGAGTGTAAAACCTGCATTTTACGCGGAATTGCTTTTCCAACGCAATAGAGGTGGAAATTGGCTTCTCCACACAGCTCGCGCTGAACAGCGACGCAGTGCCAAACGCTGTTCCTCGATCCTGCATGGACTCCACCACCGCAGCGGCGTCTTGATGTGAGTGATCATATATATTTTAATCACAATTTATGGTTAGGCTAAAGTTAATCCTGTGGGGTCGACAAACGCGTCGGCGCATTTTGCTGGATTTTTTCACAGAGCTGCAAAATATGAATATGCCTATACAGAGCGCGCGCTATTGACATCAACTCGATAAAACTCATCAGATGCATATTTACGTCGTCTTGCGACCCTGTGAGCAAACTCTCCATTTTAGACAGTCTGACAGCAGGACTCTCAGGTGCACGCCCTTCCGCTCACGGTTCGTCCCCTCTATCTCCGTTGGGGTCTGCCCACTTTTCTAGCATTTTTCAAATATTGCCAGTGGGTGGAGTCAGGCTCTGACCAGGGGTTTAGTTACCCTTTAATCTTTCAGATTTAGGTCTGGATTTCCAGGCTACGTTTTGGGGGCCTGAAAATGCAAACTTTTGAAAATGGGTTTCAAGTGCAAGTTTTTGTAAATTATAGCATTGTCGTCTCTGTGTAACGCAAATTCGTGAAAATGGTTACGTCATGCGCGTTCAGTCTATATGCGTGTAATATTTCTTTACAAAGTGACAGCGCCAACTACTGGCCTGGCATGAATGATACAGCATTTTTAGCTTTTTTTTTTTTTTTTTGCGGAGCCCTGTGAACAGGGATTGTTTTGACACTGTCAAAATTTTGTCAAAAACGCTGTACACGAAAAACGCAAAGGAAAAATGTTTGCGTTTTAGTACATTGTTGTAGTGTAAACGTACCCTAATTCATAATAATGAGATAGAAAGTTGAAATTATGACATAGCCTACTCAATTATTAGATGAGTCAAAATTGACTTAAAATGTCGAAATTGAGATAAAAGTCATAAACGCTGAAATGTTGGTTATAATTGTAGCTTTTTATCTCATAATTTTGACTTTTTGGTCATAATTATGACTTTGCATATCATAATACTGACTTTTTTCTATGCATGTAAAATTTTATCATTTCGAATTTTATATCATAAAATGATCTTTTGATCATTTCAATCTCATTATTGTCTTTTATGTCAATTGTGACTTATGTCATAATTGACATTTTATATTATACTTTTTTTAGCTTTTTGTCCTTTTTGCTTAGCTTCAAAACACATGAAATATTAATGTTATGGTATTGTTGTTGTGCTTGTCATTTTCATTGTACTGAACAGTGCAGCTTGGACATTCTGTCGAACATTTTCTTTTATGTTCAACAAAAGAAAGAATGCTCAGGTTGGGAACACTGTGAGTAAATGATGACAGATTTTCTCTCTTGAACTAAGCCACGTTGTTAAATTCAGACTATTATCACATCTACCCTGATCTCAGGCAATGGAGAAGGGCAGCAGAGTTTGTCGGAGTGGCAAGCAGATCTAACGAGGCGTCCTGAGCTCTGACAGGGCCAGTGAGGCTGGCTGTGCCACGGCTGTCGCTTGTAGGAAGCTGATACACACGCACACAGGAGGTGCCCAGCGGGGAGAGTGTCAGCTCAACTAACGGAGAATGACAGTCACCAGTGCCGCCGGATCACACATCAAGACGCACTTCAGTGCGCGTTTCCGGCTCGCTGTCTATTAGTGCGCGTGGGTAGGTAAACTGGTGCCATGTCTGCGAATATGCCTATTATTAGGCTTTACACATAATTGTTTACCATGGCTATGGTATTTTGGCATAAACTACTGAACATTTACCATGATAAAAATAATCGGCTGTATCAAATATCACCCTAAACATCTGTAAACATGCAATTAGGTGCGTTTCTGGCAGAACGCTGTACAGCGCTTCAGAATAAATGGATCTTCTGTTCATAAATCAATAAGGAAGTATTTTCAGGCTGGTCTGACTTGCTCCTTGGGTACATTCGCATGCTAATCGGCTGAGCAAATCTTTCATGACACTTTGAGTGATTGCAGATGCTCCAGTGAGTCAAAGTCAAGGCGTGCACTGTCATGTGATCATTATGTTTGCGTTTTCTTCAGATAATTCTTAAAAAATAGACCAAGAAAGAAAACGACGTTTTCAGTGTAGCCTATTTAATATTTACGGTTACACTTTATTTTAAGGTGTCATTGTTACAGTGTAATTATATATTTAAGTACTGAGAAATATTAAGCAACTAGGATACTTACTATAGGGTTATAGGATTAGGATTTGGTTGCGGGTTAGTTGCATGTAATTATGTATAATTTATAGTTATTACTATGGTAAGAACATGTAACATATGTTACAAGGACACTGTAAAATAAAGTGTTACCCTATTTTCTATAGCTGTTTTGGTAACACTTTACAATAAGGTTTCATTAGTTAATAAATTAACTAACAATGAACATAATATTTGTTACAGTATTTATTATTTTTTTGTTAATATTTGTTTAAAAAATACAGTCATTCATTGTTTGTTCATGTTAGTTCACAGTGCAGTAACTAATGTTGACAAATAAAACTTTTGATTTTAATAATGTATTAGTAAATGTTGAAATTAACTTTAATTTAGATTAATAAATGCTGTAAAAGTCTTGTTCATTCTTAATTCATGTTAGCTAAAGTAGTTGACTAATGTTAACTAATGAAACCTTATTGTAAAGTGTTACCTGTGTTTTTATGCACTTTATGTTGAATGCTCCTGCAAGATCAATTTTCTTTCTATCTTTTTAGCAACTTAATGTCAACCAATTAAAGAACAACCATAAGCAAGGTGCAATATAACTTACTGTATATACATACTAAATAGAATATGTGCTGTAAATATACATATGATTTTATATATAATCTGCAATAATCTACAGCAACAACAGGAGCAATAAAAGCTGCAGCAATAATCTACAACAGCAGAAGCAATAAAAGCCGCCGCAACCATAATCTGCAGCAGCACCAATAAAAGCAGCAGAAGCAGCAGCAGCAATAATCTACAGCAGCAGCAATAATCTACTGCAGCAGCAGCAATAATCTACAGCAGCAGCAATAATCTACTGCAGCAGCAGCAATAATCTACAGCAGAAGCAATAAAAAGCAGCAGCAGCAATAATCTACAGCAGCAGCAGCAATAATCTAATCTACAGCAGCAACAGCAGCAATAATCTACAGCAGAAGCAATAAAAAGCAGCAGCAGCAATAATCTACAGCAGCAGCAGCAGCAGCAGCAGCAGCAATAATCTACAGCAGCAGCAGCAGCAGCAGCAATAATCTACAGCAGAAGCAATAAAAAGCAGCAGCAGCAATAATCTACAGCAGCAGCAGCAATAATCTACAGCAGTAGCAGCAGCAGCAATAATCTACAGCAGCAGCAGCAGCAGCAATAATCTACAGCAGAAGCAATAATCTACAGCAGAAGCAATAAAAGCAGCAGCATCAGCAATAATCTACAGCAGCAGCAATAAAATCCGCAGCAGCAGCAATAATCTACAGCAGCAGCAATAAAAGCCGCAGCAGCAGCAATAATCTACAGCAGCAGAAGAAATAAAAGCATCAGCAATAATCTGCAGAAGCAATAATCTACAGAAGCAATAATGTACAGCAGCAGCAGCAGCAGCAGCAATAAAAGTAACAGAAATAATCTACAGCAGTAGCAGGAATAATATGCAGTAGGGGTGTGACGAGATCCCGCAAGACTAAAATGTAATAAATGCTGCAGCAATAATCTACAGCAGCAGAAGCTATAAAAGCCGCTGCAGTAATAATCTACAGCAGCAGAAGCAATAAAAGCAGCAGCAGCAATAATCTACAGCAGCAGCAATATAAGCAGCAGCAGTAATAATCTATAGTAGCATAAGGAATAAAAGCAGCAGCAGCTGCTGCAATCAGGGTTTGAAATTAACATCCACCAACCCGCCAAATGCGAGTCAAAATCAGCTGTGGCGGGTAACGCTGTCAAATCACTTGCCAATTTGGCCTGTTACTTATTATGTTTACTCACTTTGCTGGGGAAGTTCGTGTAATCCAAATCTGCGCAAATACTCAACTCGCGAGTCATCATGATATATTAAATACAGCGTATTTAGCAGAATCTGCGCATGTCTGGCTTACTTTACTGGCTTTACTTTACTCGCATTTGGCGGGTTGGCAGGTGTTATTTTCAAACCCTGGTCATACCCTTACCACGCCAAACACTCAGAGAGTTGTCATGACAGAAATATTCTATATATGAAGAAAGAAAAATTCTATTTGGTTAAGGTATTTATTTATCTGACAAAATTATTTGGCAAAAAGACAAACCAAAGCTACAGGTTTTTTTTTTTACAATGCAAAATTGCATTGAAAAACATAATAATTACCACAACATAATCTGTTATTAATATTACATTGGTTCTCTTAATTTTTTTTTGCGTGTGTTCATATTTTCTTTGTATGACAGCCTGGCCAAAAATGATGTCGGCTCAATTTGGTATGTTTTATTGCGTTATAATAAATACAACAATTGACTTCAAGCACAACTATGCAATATGCTTACAACATCTTTAACTCATTTTTAATAATATTAGAATAAAGGGTGGAGATGTCCATTTTCTTAGGCCGGACATCACTTTTGGCCACGACTATATGGCTGATGTGCTGAAATTAGTAATATTTCAATAAAGCCTTTGTCATTCTTTTCAGTTGTTTTTACATAAATTTGGCTTACACTTTTCATCTTCCATATATTTTGCTAGAAAAATTGACATACTCAACAAGATTGTGGACCATCCTTTGTGTGGCTTTCACCAAACCCAAGAAAGCAGCCGAGACATCCATGTTCACTCCGAACTGCTGTCCTCGTTGCTCTCATCTTCGGACTCCTCTCTCTCACCTAATTTCATCTTAAATTGGGTCTGGGGATTTAGGAAAGATCTAGATTCTAGACATGAGCTTGAACAGCTTGCTTAGGGTGATTGTCAGCAGGCCATGGAATGCATTTCCAGATGAGCTAATCAGTGTATGGGGCGGCTCATTAGAAAAATGACACTGAGCATTTCCAATCTGTAGCGTTTTCTTTAGAGGTCTCAAAGTGATTGCAACCCAGTGGGAGATGAAACTGAGTAGGAAAAAATACAATTGTATGTTTGTCTAAACTGACCTGAGCTTCACTTGCCACAAGCAAAAGTTCCTGAAATTTGCATCATTATTATTGATTTTTTTATTATTAATTTATTTTATTTAATATTTATTTTGTTCAATTTGTTAAATAGCACCTCTTCCAATGCTAAATAATTAATGTCTTGTAGTATAAAGTATAAATCTAATTTCAAAAACAAATTTCAATGTTTTTCTTTTAATTATATAAATATCACACTCTTGGAAACTTTTTACTGTCATAATTAATTTTTGTTTGTTTATTTCTTTGGTAACACTTTACAATAAGGTCTAATTTGTTAATATTAGTTAATGCATTAAAGTAACAATGAATAATATATTCTTACAGTATTTATTAACCTTTGTTAATGTTAGTTTAAAAATGTTCATGCAAGGTCACATTGCATTAACTAACAATTTTAATTATGCAAAATTTTTCTAAATATTATTCAATAGTTTGTGTATTTAGGGCAGATAAAACACTAGCTTTAAGACTAGATGAGTAAAGTTTGGTGAAAAACGTTGATGTTGGCTTGACAATGCCTTAAAATAACTTAAAGCTTGAAAATAGAAGGTTTTTCTCAAAGAAGTTTTGTTAACGTTCTATCACATTGCTATCATGTTTCAAGTCGCTAACATGTTTTAGCATGATTTTGTACATTGCAGGCATGTTTATAACATAAATTAGCACATTGCAGCATGATTTGACATGTTGCTAGCATGACTTTAACATGTGTGCATGTTATTAACATGATTTAACATGTTGCTACCATGATTTAACACATTGCTGGCATGTTTCAGAATTATTTAGCACATAGCTAGCATGTTTAAACATGTTGCTAGCATGATTTATCATTTTCCTAGCATGAATTAACACATTGCGAGCATGTGTCTTGTATGATTTAGCACATTGCTAACATGTTTTAAACAGGTTGCTAACATGATTAAACACATTGCTACCATGTTTTAAACATGTTGCTAGCATGATTTAGCACATTGCTAACATGATTTAAACATGTTGCTAGCATGATTTTGCAGGTTGCAAAGCCAACATAGCGCAAAAAAAATAATTTTATTCAAAAAATGAAATTTCTATCGTCGTTATTTCCACTACAGAATGCTATTAAACACAAGTACATAATTTGAGATATGCTCAAAATGATGATGTTCATGGCTTTCAGAATGACAAAATTCTCCTGTGATGTTTGTTAGACATTCATATCAGACAAATAGAGAGTAGTGAATCACAGCAAGTGTGAGTGTCTGTTTTCAAACACCTTCTAAAAGCATGTGAGAATGTCACTGTGCTCTACATCATGCTAAAATTATAAGCAATTAGAGGCTCTTCTCTCACTCGGGTCACAAAGAGCCTGTACAAGTGTGACAAGTGGACTCTATAGTAATGAATATCAAACCACCCATGTGCGCTCAAGTACTTTCACCCATTTATCAAATAAATAGAGAGGAGAAGAGGTGAAATTTGGTGTGATGTCATTTTTCCAGTTATTCCAGTTGAAGACCTACAACCTATACCCTGTTATTACTGTCTAAAACCCATAGAAAAGAGCTTGTAGATTGCTTAGAGAGCACTTGGACCCCTGGTAGGTTCTGCAAATATAGGTTATGGCTCTGGAAGTTATAGTGTAGAGGAGAAAGTGAAGCAAGAATATCCTCAAGCTTGAGTGGTTTATGATGGAGCTGAACGGATCCCTCTGGAAACAGACCACGCAGATACTTTCCGTATTAAAGGATAACTGTCGCCAAAATGCAACCTAGGGTATTTTTGTTAATCTACCCAAGGCTAACTTTCGTTTAAAAGCATAATTAGGATGGAAACGCCACTTTTAAGTTTGACCGTATTTTCGTTTTCGGTCAAATTGCCTTTTGAATGGGAGTGCTAGGGGCAGCATCAAAAATCGCTATTTTTAAAACACTACGAAGGCTCGACACAACATGAAACTCGAAGTATCACCAGGGGCTCTACACATGAACTCGAGCATTGAGAACATTGTTTGTGTACACAGAGTTTACTAAAAAGAAAGATTTTGAGCAACTCACTGTAGCTGTGTCCGCCGCCATTTTGTCAGTCAAAAATAGTCGATCTCCGAATGCAACGGAACAGGGAGGAGAGTAAAGATGGAAAGCTCCTAAACCTTAGTTCCATATAAATTCACGGATAATTTTTTTGTTTTGTCGTTAGTGAAAATCAATATAGACCTTGTATTTGAAAAAGGATGCTCATATAAGAAACAATACTAAAATTCAGCGTCAGTTCATTCGCATTCGGAGATCGACTATTTTTGACTGTCAAAATGCCGGCGGACACAGCTACAGTGAATTTGTTCAAAATATTTCTTTTTAGTAAACTCTGTGTACACAAACAATGTTCTCAATGCTCGAGTTCATGTGTAGAGCCCCTGGTGATACTCCGAGTAAAGTTTCATGTTGTGTCGAGCCTTCTTAGTGTTTTAAAAATAGCTATTTTTGATGCTATCATAGTAGTGCCCCTACCACTCCCATTCAAAAGGCAATTTGACCAAAAACGAAAGTACGGTCAAACTTAAAAGTGGCGTTTCCATCCTAATTATGCTTTCAAACGAAAGTTTGCCTCGGGTAGATTAACAAAAATACCCTAGGTTGCATTTTGGTGACAGTTATCCTTTAATACAGGTGTTTATTTCTGTTGTCTTGTAGTCTCAAGACATACGTTCATTTTAAATCATATATTAATAAATTGTTGTGCTATTCCACAGACTTTTACACTTCTTTAATATTATATAGGTATACTGACTATATAATTGTATGATATATAGGCCAACACTATCGTTCAAAAGTTTGTGGTCGATAAGATTTTTTAAATGTGCTTGAAGAAGTCTCTTATACTCACCAAGGCTGCATATATTTGATCATAAACAAAGTAAAAACAGTAATATTGTGGAATATCATCACAATTTAAAAGAACTGTTTCAGAATGTAAATGTATTCCTGTGATTCAAAGCTGAATTTTCAGAATCATTACTCTACAATTTCTGTCACTTTTGATCAATTTAATGTCTACTTGCTGAATAGAAGTATTGATTTCTTTCAAATAAAATCATACTGACCACAAACTTTTGAATGGTTGTGTGCGTTTATGCAAAAGTCACTGTGTGTATTTAAATAGGCAAATGCTTAAGATTCTATGATTGGATCATTATTGCAGTGTTTATGTTTCTAGCATGTTTGCCAACAGTTCATCTAACCCTAAATTATGGAGTGTGTAGCTTTTCATTTCTTAATAAACCATGTTGGAAGAAACATCATGGCCATATTCCAAGATGTCAAGATTCATCAGGCTCAAATTGTGAAAGAATGGTTGGGAAGGAGCATGAAGAATCATTTTCACACATGAAATGGCACCTCTGAGTCCAGATCTTATACTCATTGAAAGTCTTTGGGATGTGCTGGAGGAGACTTTACAGAGTGCTGGACTCTTGCATTGACAATACAAAATCAAAAATGTGCACCTTTTGATGGAAACAACATTACAACATTTATTTCCATCAAGAGGTGCATACATTTCTGGCTTTTTCCCCCCTGGCTGTTTGTTTCATTTTTTTCGTCATGTCATACTTTAAAATTTTTGATCAAAAGTTTAATTTAGGATGACTTAACTTTTTATTTATTTATCTGGTGACATATCCTGTATGCTGCGTAAACTACCAATAATTAATTTTAATATTTATTGTGTGAAAATTATTTCTATTTTTCCTTGAAATAAAAAAACAAACAAACAAACAATGCAACATGTTGACTTTTTGCATCCTTTTGGATTTGAAATGAACCAGAATCCTGTCAGAAGTAGTAGGTCATCTGGATACTTATTACTACCCTATACTGTTTTATGAATAATGTGAATTCAGACATACAACTCATTTCACATTCTGGTTTTCACCTACTATACTGTAAAAAAAAAAAAAGTTGCTGCCTTAAATGTTTAAGTACAATCAACTTGGATGTTTAAGTCATTTCAACTTAAATTACATTAAATTGACTTAAAATGAGTTGAATCTGGAATAACTTAGTTTGATGAGTTAAAGAGATGTAAAACACATGTTGTCAGAACTTATAGATCATACACATTTTTATAGTGTATATAGGAAGGACTAAGGAGACAGGGTTAGTGTCTGAGGCACATTCTTGGCTCAGAGTAGAAAAAGTCCCAACAGATTTTTAAGTAATCCATAAAGTTTTAAGACAATAAATATTATCATTGACAAAAATGTAGCCAAAAATAATGATGAGACAAAATTTCATAGGAAATGAATACGGGTCAATTAGACCCCCTTTATGCATTCTTGAGGTAATGATACAAAAATATTTTTTCCTCATCCTATGACCAAGAAATATGAAAATTATATTGATGAGGGCCAGAAAAAAAAGGCCCCCTTTTTTTTTTTTTGAAGAATTCATGGAATACCAAGTAAATAAATGTTTTCATTGATAAAATATTAAAAGAAATCACTGCATGCCAGGTCAATCTGACCCTCTTTATGCGTTCAACTGAAATAGATGTATTTATAGTGTGCAATATTGGGTCTATTGTGTGCAAATATGGAATAAACGCATGGAATACTTGATTAATTGTCATTTAGCAAACCGTTTTTATTCAAAGAGACTTGCAGTATATACATTTCAGGGACAATCTAGCATTATACCATAAAAAGGGGACGTTTTGTCCATTTCTTGAAATCCTTGTCATATTGTCTTATACGCATAGCCAGTAGTGCCTCTTTATTTTCAGTTATTGATATTTTGTGATATTCTTTTTCAACAGAATATTACTAATTTATTTCAGTGTAATGACAGTCCCATTTTGCGTTTAATGGTTCAAAAAATGACACAAAATATTGCTGAATGCAATGAATCAGTCAGTAGAGTTCAAATTAGCTGTATCCATTCATAGGCATATCCATTCAACCTATAACTTATTTGGTGAGCTTCACAATTTCTTTGTCTTTCCAGGAAGCAGTTCAGATGAAGCCCCTCAGTATCTTAAAGCATACCGTAAGACTGCAGTTCCTTGATGAGAACCGTTTTCTTGACATCATAGAAGACCTTGCGGATGTTGTCAGTGTCGGTTGCACAGGTAAAGTGTTTGTAAATTTGCTTCCGTTCTTGCCTTCGTTTTTCACGGCTTGAAGCTTCTTTAAGGTACAGATCACTGATGTAGTCCATCGCTTCATCCTGGTTTTGCTTTTGGCCTGGCATCATAATAGGGTGGAGTTGGAGAACATTGAGATAAAAAAGACAAGGAAAAGGGAAATAAAATTCAACCGAAATTTGGATTTGAAAAAAAGGAAAAGAACAAACAAAAGGTATAACATTTCACTATAGAAAACCAGTTTAATGATGTTAAAGTTAAAGGCAGTTTCCATGTATAAGGTACACTTTGTTTTTGTTTTTTTGCATTAGAGGCGAAACATAATTAGAGTAACTTTTGGTAACACTTTATTTTATTTTACAATGTCCTTTTTACACATGTAGCTACTATAATTACTTTAAATTAGGCATACTTACATGCAACTAACCCTAAAACAAACTCTTATTCTATAAGTACATCAAGTTAATTAGTACTACTCGTTACTCAGTCCTGTATAATTACACTGTTACACCTTAAAGTGTAACCTTGTTTTTACATAACACATCTAAGTCTTTCTACAGCATGCAGAGAAGCAAGTGAGATCAAATTTTGTATACAAATTGTAGTGTTGACTTCAATCATCAAGCACAAAACTGTTACCCAAATTTTTGTGCGAAATTATTTTTATTTGATTCATGGGAAATATGTTGATCAGTACCTAAAATGTAGCTCCTGAGTAACAGCTTCATTTAGACATTTAGTGCGACCCTTTTTTTTCTTTTATGTTTATTTCATGCTTATTGGTATGAAATTGCAGCGACAAATTGTATTCAAATCGTTTTTAGACACAATTTAAATATAATTTATTGGTAACAGGGTTGCAAAAATGGCAAACTACATGTAAAATGAATAGACAATAAAAATGTAAAATGTAGTTTTTACCTTCTGAGGTTCACAATAAGTATTTTCTGAAGATTAACCACCTCCTTCATCAACCATTTGTTGAGGAACAAAAAAACGTTTGTATTTGTATTAGTATATTTGAATACCCTATTCATGGAAAATGCCTCATTTCTAGTTTGATGCTGGTGATGATTATAAGCATAAATATTAGACTTGTTGCATTTCCAGTTTTTGTTATTATAATTCAGGACATAACATGTTTTTTCTTTTATTTATCAGTAATTATAAACAGATGGCATATATCTTTCCTGACCGATTCACAGTGAACACACTAATATTAGAAATGATTTCTAATTTTAATAACAGCAGATGGACTGATTCGATTCATTTAATTGCTTAAATAACAGCTAACCCTGCCTAATTAGTAGAGTTTTCTATGTATTAATACTAAATAAATACATATATATTCCAGTGTGGTTGAACTAATAAGAGTTTTATGTTTAAAGATACTATTGCATTTGTTTATACACAACAAATAAACCATCAGAACTTTCAGCAGAACTATACTAATATATATATATATACACAGTTGTGGTTAGAATTAATGGCACCCCCGGTAAATATAATCCAAAATGGCTGTAAAAAAAAAACTGCATTGTTTATCCTTTTGATCTTTCATGAATTTTTTTGGCAAAAATCTAACTTTTCATTGAAGTAAAACAATTGAAATGGGGGTGGGGAAATCACATTATGAAATAAAAGTTTTTCTCCAAAACATGTTGGCCATAATTATTGGCACCCTTTTATTAAATACTTTTTGCAATCTCCTTTTGCCAAGATAACAGTTCTGAATTTTCTCCTATAATGCCGGATGAGTTTGGAGAACACCTCACAAGAGATCAGAGACCATTCCTCCATACAGAATCTCTCCAGATCCTTCAGATTCCCAGATCCATGTTGGTGCTTCTCCTCATCAGTTCACTCCACTCATCAGGTCAGGGAACTGGGACGGTCATGGCAGAAGCTTCCTTTTGTGCTCCGTAACACATTTTTGTGTTGATTTTGATGTTTGTTTTGGACCGTTGTCCTGATGGAAGATCCAACCACGGCCCATTAAAGATTTCTAGCAGAGGCCGTCAGGTTTCGATTTTTTATGTGTTGATATTTGATAGAATCCACGATGCCATGTATCTGAACAAGATGTCCAGGACCTCCAGCAAAAAACATATGCCCACAACATTAAAGATCCAACGGTATATTAAATTGTACAATGTTATTACTCATTGTGATGGATGATTAATCCCCCCCCCACCCCACCCCACCCCACCCCACCCCCCACACACTTTCAATTCTTTTACTTCAATGAAAGGTTAGAGTTTTGCACAAAAAAAATTAATGAATGATCAAAAGGTTAAACAATGCAGATTTATTTTTTACAGACATTTTTTATCATATTTACCAGGGGTGCCATTAATTCTGACCACCACTGTGTATATATATATATATATATATCATACGGTAAAACTTTATTTTACAGAGTCCTTGTTACATGTACGTACTGTAAAAAGTGATCAGTTGACTTAACTTAAAAAAATTATCATTATTTAAATAAACGTAATGCTTAAAGGTGCATTAAGCAACTTTTCATGTTAAAAATACCCGTTTTTCTAACCCATACATGCTTAAACAATTGCCTGATGGGCTGAATGAGCCCTTCTATGATCACTGTGATTGCCTCTATAATCCTGTACAGTAAAATAAATAAGAGGGATTCGCCTCTCCAACGCAAACTCCACGTAACCGCGTGCACAACTCTGGTTGCAGTTTCGTGTGTCACCAGAAGGGGGCATAGTTCTGCAAAAACTCAGAGACTTGCGCAATGCACCTTTAATTGAAAAAATTAAGTTATGTGAACTTGACAATTCCACGTTACGTCATTTTTTCGATTAAGTATGACGTTTATTTACTTAATAATTTTAAGGCAACAGGGTTTCCTCAATTTTTTTAAGTTGAGTCAACTAATCACTTTTTACTTTGAGTTTTTACAATAAATTATGGATTTACATGCAACTAACCCTGAACCAAACCCTATAGTTCATATATTACTATATTACTCAGTACTTAGGCTATATGTTTAATTACACTGTAACAATGACACCTTAAAATAAAGTGTAACCCATCCTACTGTATATATACACAAAGTCACAACTTAAACTTGCATGACAGGAAAGTAACAGTATAAGCTCCATTTTGAGACTATATTGCTCTAAAATAATATAATTGTTTTAAATGACCAAAATAAGCAAAATAGAAACATTTCCACTAACTACCATTTTTGCTTGTGTGGTAAAAATAGTAGATCATATTACATAAAGGACTTTTTTTTTTGCTTCATTTCGAAAAGAAAGCAGTGCAGTGACTCTTGCTCTATTTAAGTGATCAGTAAAGTCAAATATCAGATCAGTCTCAGGTCAGTCTCGCTGGCAGCTACGGTGTTGTATTCTCCTCGCCGCCTCCTCGAAACTAGAACTCGCTGATAATCCGTCAGCTGTTTAGGTGTAAATCCTCATACTTTCAGAGTGATGTCACTTTAAGCAGACTGTCAGTGTTGGAACGAGGGGAAAGTGTGTCACACCGTAAGAACATGCAGATGTTTTTATCCACCAAAATGATGAAACAAACAGAAGTAGGTATATAAGAAAAGATGAAGAGAAAGACAAAGAAAAGCATAGGGGATGCACAAGGAAAAATAATTCAAGCCATCCTTTGTGCATCCCTCCAAAGTCATTTATTAGATTGGCAAAAACTGGTGCTTCACGGGCCGCTCAAAGCACCCCGTACTCCTGCAGAGACTTGATCAGGACCGTGTCTTTCACGTCAGTGAAAACCATCCGGATGTTATTGGTGTCCGTTGCGCAGGTGAAGTGAGGGTAGATGTTTTTGCAATCCCTTGACTCTGTATTCACGGCCTTCTGTTTATACATCTCTCTGATGTAGTTCCTGGCGTCTTGTGCGTCCCGCTGTTTGCCTGAGGGTGGCACCAAACCACAGAGGAGGGGAGGGGTTAGTACGAGTATGAAAAGATATGAGTGATTGAAATAGGAGGAGCACAAGCAAATTGAAGAAGGGGGAAGAATGAGGTAAGATGAGAGAGAGAGAGAGAATCTGACTAGGCAAACATTTTTAAAATCACTATTGTCAAGAGCTTCTGCTTGAAAATTAATATTTAACCCTTTTAGAGTCAGTGGAGCTCAAAGTTCGTTTGTATTAAAGGGCCAGTTCACTCAAAAAGGAAAATGCTTTCCTTATACATCTTAATTTGACTTTTCTTTGATAAAAAATAATTGGATTATTTCTTTATTTGATCAGTAATATTGTGAAAAAATATTTTATATATTTTTATTTATATAACACAAAAAATATTTGTAATATAATATTATATAAAATTATTTATAAAAACAAAATTATACAGTGTGTATATATATATATATATATATAAAATCTATTAATCGCAATTAATCACATCTAATAAAAGTTTGTAAACATGTAATATATGTATATATTAGGGGTGCAATGATTCTCAGTAAAAAACATTCGCATTCTGGCTTCCCAATACACTACAACAGCGATGATCAAAAAAACGTGGACAAAACAGTCACTCTCTGTAAACTTTGTTCAACAGGCGTGCCGTATACTCTAATATGACCAGTCATTTATGGTCATCAATTGGTGTTGATAGCGCACGAGCGCAGGTGAGACCTGAACAGCACATGTTGCTATCTACTACAGAGTTTTGGCGCTTTTCCACTACACAGTACCAGCTCGCCTTGGCTCGCCTCGACTCGACTTTGTTTGGTTTTCCACTGTGTAAAAGTTGTACCTGTACCTGCTTCCAGGTACTTTTTTTCGTATCACCTCCGGCGAGGTTCTAAGCGAGCTGAGGCGATTCTAAAATGTGACGTGAAAACACGGCAGACTGCTGATTGGTCAGAGAGAATCGTCACTATTCACTGCGTCATCATTGCACGCGCCAGACGGAGTATCCTGAATAAAAAAACAGCAAAAACAAAAACAAAAACATCCAAAAACAGCATACACTCGATTTCCTCCATTGTCCTGTGTGTGTGGGTAGCGGGTGTGTGTCGCGTAGAAGATTAAGTCACGGCAGTTTCCTGCGGCGTCGCTATGACGACCAGGTACTATTGTGGCGGTACTATCTGCAATGGAAAACGGACCGAAAAGCGAGCCGAGCCGAGACGAGTCGAGTTGAGCTGGTACTGGTAATGGAAAAGCGGCATTACGGTTATGGTTTGGTTTAGGGTTACTTGTTATTATGCATAATTTACTGTTATTACTACACTAAAAATTATTTTCATGATTATCAACTTTTTTTTCTTTTGTCAAATCAACTTAATTAATGTGGTTTAGATAACATAATATTTTGAGTTTCTGTTGATTGAACCAATCTCCATTACTAAATGTTTTTATTTCAATGAACTCAAAATAAAGGCAACCAGGTAACTCAACTATTTAAGTTAAACCAAAAATATATTAAGCCTCGCCAATTTAAACATTCAAGCGCAAGAATACACAAAAGAGAACTCGTGCTGTGTAAAGATTTGTGTCTGCGCGCACATGGAAAGCCGCGTCTCAGACAGAATATTAAGTTCTCTTTTAAGTCTTGCGCTTGAATGGACAAATTCACACAAAAATGTGTGATTTCAGCAATCCTATAAGATCATTACAAATCACACTGAACGACATGGATCTATAAACTTGGGTACATGTATGTAGACTGTACGATGATGACACCCATTGAATCGTAGACTACAAAGCAAATTAGTATAGAAGGATAAAATGTCATCAGCATGCACTAGTGGTAAACAAATAGATGAATCACACTTGTGGTTTTTAATGTGCGCTGAAAAAAAAGAGGAGGAAGTGAAAGAGGAGAATATGGACGTGGTCATGGCTATGGATAAGAGGCCAACTTCGCATTCCATTTTTGTAAATGGAGCTTGAGGTAATAGTTTTAAGCATTTTTATTGGCTAGAGATCTGTCCTACCCATCTCCTGTGAAGCAAAACCTGTTCCAACGGCTCTATCAATTCTGTTTCCTACATACTCCCATCCTAAGGGGCAGGACAGGTCAGGGCCTATTTACTAAGTTGTTAGTGCGCAAACCCTTCTTTCCATACCTCCAAAGCCTGGGAAGTAACTTTTTAAGTCAGACGTCTTGATCTTTTCCTCCAGGATGTCCATCTTGTTTAGGAAGAGGATGATGGAGGCGCTGGCGAACCACGGCGAGTGGATGGTGGTGTAGAAGAGCGACAAGCTCTCTTTCATGCGGTTCTGGAGCCGGAGAGAGGAAGCGTTCAGAGCAAAGGTTAATCAGCGCGTCATGGGAATTTTCCTAGCCCTCCACCTTCCCCAGCACCACCTGCCTAGATCTGCTAGTGGTTTCTCCCTATTTTCCTTGCAGCAGCTCACATTCTATTCACCGTATTTATTTGCATGTTTCGGCAGTAGCCTTCACTCATGCAGCAGCAGTGTAGCAGATCTAGTCTGCCAAGACTAAACCAATGTACATTCCATTCTAATTAATAAATGCTTTTTAAATCTATCCAGAGAGTTGTCATGATTGAAATAAAATGAAGCCTGTTTTTTGTATTCCATACAAAATAAGAAAATGATACTCTAATTGAATAAAATAAATACATTCATATTTATTGTACTGAATTTTTATTTAATTTATCATGGGAAAAAAATCATGTGTCCAGACTAGATTATGAAGTGTTATTTGAGTATTATTTATAATACTAAAGTAATGTTAATGTATAGTATTTTTATACTATTATATCATTTATTAATATATTAATAAAAACATTTTTTAATTTTTTTTAAGATTTAGTCATTTTGTTGTGTGCTTTCGTCATTTTTATATATTTATATTTAGCTTTATTTAATATCAGTTTTAGTAATTTTAATTATTATTATTTTTTAAGTTTTTCATCGAATGTTTGTATTTAATTTTATTTCAGCCTTATTTGAATTAACAAAAACTATTTTTAATAGCAAAATATTAGTTTGTATAGTTAACAGTAGTTGTTTTAGTTAACAGTACTGATTTATACAGGGCTGCCAACTTTTGAGTTTAGCTTGGAGTGAGAAACAAGGAAAGGGGGGTTAAAATAAGTGTATTGTGATTGTCAAAACATTTTGGAATTCATGGAATTTCATTAAGTTTAGTGACAACATGTCACAATGTTTACATGGTACAATGACTGGTAGGCTACTGTTTTTATTAGTGCTTGACACAAATTTAATTCATAAGCTTGCGATTTGATTCCGATCTTGATTCAATATCGATTAATTTGGATACATATCGGGTACAGTAGCTACATTAATTTTTCTCAAGAAAAAAAATCTCTCAACTAATGCTCTAAACAAACAGTGAAACCTGGCATTATTATTAAAGGTTCAAATTAACAGCTCAAATTAATATGATGTGGATTTTACAATAATAACATTATAATACTTTTTAATGATATGAGTGAAAATATAATATGTAATATAGTGCATATACTTAGCAAAATACTCCTCTATATAGTTAATTTTTCTAGCTAACTAACATGCTATGGTAATTAAATGGCTTTCCTGAGGTAAATAACGTTAAGTGACATTGTTCTCCAGCCGTTTTATTGACCTCTTTCTGCAGTTGAAACACTGATTTTGAGAGTTATGCACATTCTTTTTTTTTCTTTGGATTTGATGTGAAATATGACTCGGGACTCGGGCGAAACCGACCCAAGATATGCTAATCAAAGCCATTGATTAGTATGAGAAGGAAGGAGAGAGATACAGACAGACCGGGGCGATGGAGATGCTCACCTCTGTGTTATTTTCCTCCAGCACCTGGTCAAACTCACTGAGGGAGGCTAAAAATATGAGCGATGTCACATTCTCAAAGCAATGGATCCACTTCCGCCTCTCTGACTTCTGGCCACCAACATCTACAATCCTTCGGGGAACAAAAGTGGTAAGATCGAGATTAAATTGTTTATTCTTGAAACTTTCTGTCTAAACCAAAAACATTCAACACTAACTGTAAACCCCTATTGATTTGTTCCTACTTCCTTGCTGTCATAAATCAAACCTGTCTACCTCAAAATATACTGGACAGCATCAGGAAATCAACTCACGTCTTGTTTATAAAACTCACATTTTTCAACACAATTTACATTTTCTGAAACTTGCCACAACAAGGCTAGAATATTCACTAAGCTTGTCAAATCATTGCTATTGCTAAGGTGTTTTTTATAGGTGGTTGCCAGGCAGAAAGTAAATCATCTTATTTTTATTACAGCAGGGTTTCCCGAACTGCGATTTGCGACCCCTAGAGGTTTGTGACGGAACTGCAGGGGGTTCACGATTTAAAGGGATAGTTCACCCACAAATGAAAATTAGCCCATGATTTACTCACCCTAAAGCCATCCTAGGTGTATATGACTTTCTTCTTTCATCGGAGATATAAAAAAAAAAAAATGTCCTGGCTCTTCCAAGCTTTATAATGGCAGAGAATGGAGGACAAGATTTTGAAGCCCAAAAAAGTGCATCCATCCATCATAAACGTACTCCACACGACTCCGGGGGGTTAATAAAGGCAGAGGATAGAGCAAAACAAAACACCGGTCACAAAATAAAAGTCTAAAACGAGGATTTTTAAAAAGAAATGCTGGAGGAGCTTGAGTTTGTTGCCGAGCCCTGTTTGTCTGAACCGCGAGAGGCGTCATCGCTACGTCATACATCGCATCAGGGGTTACTTGTAAGTCGACTTGCGTATGCCGGAAGCTAGTTATTTTAGTTTTTGAAGTTTTAAATATGGATATTTTTCTTACACAAACGCATCACTTCAGAAGGCTTTTATTAACCCTCCGGAGCCGTGTGGAGTAGGTTTATGATGGATGGATGCACTTTTTTGGGCTTCAAAATCTTGTTTGGCCATCAAAAGTTTTATGGTAAATCATGGGGTAATTTATGGGTGAACTATCCCTTTTATGAAAAGCTATAAATTCTGCAAAGTTGCAACAGTCTTTTCTTCCCTATTGTGATTTTTTTTTTTTTTTATGAAATGGCTTCTTGAGCAATACAAAATGTTGGGTGGGACTTGATTTTGCCCATTGGATGGTTGTGGTTTGCTATTGGTCGATCTCATGTGAGTGACATGTTGTCCCGCCCTCTCGACAGCAAACACTTCAGTAAACAGTTACGAGGGCGCATGTATATATATATATAAAAAAAAAATTATGTGGATAAATCAATTATAATAAATACCACAATATTCCATACAAAAATAAGAATTGTCCATTTTAATTTCCTGGTGACTTTAAATCATACAAATTTTTAATTAAAATGAATAAATAATTTGAAAAATAAAAACTTAAATATTTTATAAATATGAAGGCCCGGTTTCACAGACAGGGTTTAGATTAAGCCAGGATTATGCCTCAGTTCAGTTTGGACATTTAAGTAGCTTTTATAAACGTGCCTGAGAAAACATTACTGGTGTGCATCTTGAGGCAAAACAATGGCACTGAGATATTTTAAGATATGTCAGAGCAAGTTCAGCTCAAACATGCATTAGTCTGGGACTAGCTTAAGCCTCGTCTGTGAAACTGGGGGGAAATATGCTTACGGTACCTGAGGGTGATCTTCTCCACGCTGAA
Source organism: Rutilus rutilus (assembly GCF_951802725.1). NCBI lineage: Eukaryota > Metazoa > Chordata > Actinopteri > Cypriniformes > Leuciscidae > Rutilus > Rutilus rutilus. The sequence continues at coordinate 29,409,937 of NC_140222.1, read as the reverse complement.
GGTGTAATCGTTGATGCCTGTGGTGGGGAATCGGACTCGCAGCACGTCCTGGGCTGATGGGATGTAGTCTGGGGCCGCAATACGGTCCAAATTCGTCATATAGCTAAAAAAAAAAACGCAACATACTTGAGCGTTACATTTCAGAACTGTGCGAGTGTGATAAAGTGCCATGATGTTTGCCTTTTGCTTTATTGGTGTTTGTGCTTTAAACGGCAGTTTAATTAAACGTCCAGGTTTGTTTGTGTTTCTTATCACGGCCAGGTTTGTAGAACTGAAAACAGGATCGGGGAAGCAGGAGGAGAGAATGAGAAGGACATGCAGAACTGTGTAAAGGAGTGATTAGGTAACGATTAACAAGAACACCCTGATGTACTTTACAGGAAATTTGCTTAACAAAATGCAGCACTGACTTAATTTAAAGGGCTTCAGGTCTGTCAACGGCATTAAAAAAAACAAAAAAACATACTATGACAATCTGAGAACTGAAAAGCATCAAAGCATCAATCGTCAATATAAGAGAATGGAGGGAAATACTGACTTGCCCTGCATGCTTGTCTAAAGATATAACTGTATTGCCCTCCAATGGTGCCATTTGGATCTGCACAAACTATTTCAGGGTTTTTTCAACATTTTATGCTTTTGACACAAAAATTACTTGCTCGGTTTAACTGGGAAATTAAAGTGATTTTTTAATTAGACAATTTAAAATGAAACGGTCAAAATTATTGTTAATATCAACATTTTATTATTAACATTATATGGTACTATTGATACAATAACAGTATTTTTATATATCTATATATATATATATATGTTAGAAATATATTAGTTAATGTAATTATATAAACGTAATCATTTAATATTCAATAAATGCAAATTAATATCATAATATAATTTAAAAAACAAATGACCTAATGTTTATATATGAGATAATATTGTAAATATAATTCTAATTTTAAAAATCTAGATAAAAATGTATTTAGTAAAAACTGAATAAATAATAATGCATATTCAATTTAATAAATGCATATAAAATAGATTTTTTTTATTAATTAATTTAATATTAGAAAATAACTATTATTATTATTATAATAATATATTAATAAAGGTTAGTATAATATTGATTATTATATCAATAATTCATATCCTAATTATTTATATTAATAATTATGTCTAGATTTTTTTCACAGCTCGCTGAAATAATTGATTCTGATAGGTCAGTATTGTTCACATTCTGTGGTCAATATGTTTTACAAATATGCATTACTCTGCTGGTGTCACGAACTGGCTGTAAAGAGCGGACGACGGAACAAAAATAGTCAAAAATATTTAATACATCCAACCGGGAACACACAGGAGATCGCAGGAGAATAAACAAACACATCCACGTTAAACTTAGATGATACCAGATAAAGAAAAACAGGAAACTCAGGGTTTAAATACATGGAGGATGACTGACTAAAACAAAACTGGTGTTAACTATTTAAGTACCAGGGAGACTAACAAGTGAAACTAAACAAAACAGAGCATACGTGTGACAGCTGGCTTTTAAATTAATATTTCATGGCCATATTATTTATTTATTTTCATGTAATAAACATGCTAATGTACAGTCAACTGGTCATCATTTAAAAATCAAACCCTTCAGAATGATATAAGACTTCATGTCAGGGTCCTGATCACCCTGTCCAAGTAGAATTTTTGTTAGAGATACTTACTATTCTGTCGAGTCCAGAAGCTGGTACTCTCTACGGCGACTGTAACAGGCCTTGATACCCGCGTCAGCCCAAAGTCGACGGATACCTTCCACATACATTCTGTCCAGATGTGTTATCTGACGTATCTCCACTTCCTGAAACTGTTGCCCATATACCTAAGGATATAAACAATTGAGGCTTGTTTATAAGAATATAATGTGGTTGTAATTTGTAATCCTGGTCTGTCGGAAAGGAGAACTCTTACAGTTATTCTGTTTTAACATTATATATATATATATATATATATATATATATATATATATATATATATATATAATTTTTTAATGCTTATACATTTTATATGTATAAATATATTACATCATTTTTATAGGATTTCATCATTTTTATTTTAATGTACATTATGTACATAATATACATAATATATATATATATTTTTTTTTTCAATATACTGTACATGAATACAAGTGTATCATATATATTTATAGTATTATATTATGATTATACCTTTTTATATTTATATATATTTTATATAGATTGATTTAAATATTTACACAATTAATTTAAATATGAATATTTTATATTAGTAATACTAATACTTTATATACCAATAATTTATAATCATTTTACAATAACTATTATACATTTTTATAAAGTAAAAAAGTAATTTACAGTATATTGTAACTGGGAGAGGTTCAAAAACAATTAGAGCTTTTCTTTGGCAGCTCACCTCGTTCTGTGGGTTAGCGTAGGGAATCCTTAAGGTGTTCATCGCCACTGTCAGAGCCTTCATAGCTGTGAAGATATTCTGGAAAACCATTTTAGTGTAGCCACGCCTGTCTTCTTCCGAAAAGCCCTTGCCATGAATAATCCTCATCTGCTTAATAAAAGTCGTCTTCCCGCTTTCTCCAGTGCCTGAAATCCACAAGAATAAAAGGACCTACTTCATATTAAATGCCTTTAACTACTATGTACAAACATTTATTTTAATCATTTGATACAATGCAGTTATTTGTGTACATGTTTTATGTAATTACATCTGTAATTAATTCTGTAATTACACCCATAATTATACTGTTGACCCTATCCTTACTAAGTGTTATAAGCCATGAACTAAGCCAACCAGTAACAAAGTGAATCAAACTTTGATTTAAAGCAGAAAAGTATTTGAAAATCGGACAAAAATACAAAAGGTACAAGACAGTGTGTTTGACGGATTTAAGTGAGGGAAAGGACTACAATCCCATGAAGCATTGCGAACAGCGTAATTAAATTAAATACGATAGAGATAAAGCTACTCGTTTACAAATGTTGATTAAGGGGGTGTTTATATGACACCGTTTTCAACTAAAAATGGAAAACTTTTTGTGCGTTTTGGCCGTTCATTTCCTTTTCCGTTCATTTGGCCGTTTAACTTTGTTTTGGGGGCCTGAAAATGCAAACTTTTGAAAACGGGTTTCAAAGTGCACGTTTTTGAAAACGATACCGTTGTAGTCTCAGTGTAAACTACAAAAACATAAATTTGTGAAAACACTTAATTTGTGTATTAAGTGTTCAGTCTATATGCGAGAGCTGACTGCTACCAACCACGTCCATCGGTGGCGGATAATGGACAGCCCTTCAGATATGAAGGTAAGCTACGAAATAAGCTGGGGGCTCTGTGCGGTGGTCCCCAGACGAATAAGTAGTCGTGGACCAACAGCGGAGGTCTATCAGGTATGGAGGGACTAGTTGAGTGGCATCACTAGATCCGCTGCAAAAACTCCATTTATGCCAATGATACTCCTCGACATGGCGAGTACAGTCCGCCATCAACTAAGACTGCTGCCTCCACTGCTCTGTGGGTAGTCTTCCGTGAGCATCTCGTCTCCTCAAGACAAGGCCGCGTTGGGGACACGCGAGAGGCAGGCTCAACAGACAGAGACCTGGCAGCCCCCTGCAACTCCACCGTCCATCTGGTTGTCTAGAGTTCATCTCCTGCCACTGGATATTGGATTCTGGAGTGAAGCTGTGGAGATAGGGTCTGCGCCCCCCTCTCTTCACATTAATCCACTCTCTGCGTATGCTATCACTTCACCGTACAAGCCCTTCGGCGACAGGGTAAATGTGACAGAGGCAGGTCTTGGATCAGATTGGCAGCCTCTAGCCTGAGCCCTGCACGGAGGCGGCACATGCGTGATGGTCGTTGTGTGGATGGGTTGGAACAGCGTCCACCTTCGGCAGCTTCTTGTGTGACTGAGCAGCCCTCTTTAGGGTCCGCACTGCTCACCCCCTGCCAGGGGGAGGGTCTAGAAAAGGTGACCCAAACATTACCTGTTCCCTACACTCCTGGGCGGCCCACCGCTGTCGTCAAGGCATCCCATTACGCGGTCGAAAATATAAATCTCTACCAAGCTTGTGGCCTACAAGTCAACATCAAAAAGACTGAGATCATTGCACAGACCATGGTCCCCACCCCCACACCTCCTGAATTCTACATCCATGGCACACCAGTAAAGGTTGTTCAGCACTTCTGTTACCTCGGAAGCATCCTAACACCCACCTGCCTCATAGACAACGAGATCCAGGCACGCATAAACCTCGCCTCCTCTGCCTTTGGTAGACTTCGATCTCGAGTCTTTGTTAATAAAGATCTCCGTACCTTCACCAAAGCGGCTGTCTACCAGGCAGTCTGCGTTTCCACCCTGCTGTTTGGTGCAGAAGCCTGGACTCCCTACCGCAGGCATATTCGGTGTCTCGAGGGCTTTTACATCAGATGCCTCCAGCGCATACTAGGTGTCACATGGAAAGACAAAATCCCCCACACGGACATCCTACAGCGCACCAACTCCAGCAGCATGGAGGCAACCCTTGCTAGGCTGCAACTGCGATGGGTTGGACATGTTATCCGCATGCCCTCCCACCGCCTACCCCGGCAGGTCCTCTATGGGCAGATATACGCAGCCAACAGGAGACCTGGGGGTCAGAAGCGTCGCTACAAGGACCACCTCAAGTCGACCCTGAAAAGCTGCGGCATCAACCCTGGAGTCCTGGAAACAACAGCTGCCAACCGCCAGGCATGGAGCTCTGCACGTGGTCTGGGGGCCCAACAGATCGAATCACAGCGCGCTGTGACTGTATTTCAGTCCCAACACAGAACTGTGCTATGTCAACGCAGACACCAACGTGTCCAGCCACAACTGCGTCCAGCCACAACTGCACCCATCCTCAGATTCAGCACTCACATGTCCAGACTGCGGCAGGACATGTGGCTCCCGGATTGGGCTTCACAGCCACCTTCAATGGCACCGCCGACAGCAGCGGTTGCCTCAACACTCCAACAACGCATCCTAGAAGTGACGTCATCTTCGAAATCGATGGACTGCATAAGTAGTAGTAAGTATATGCATGTAGTGTTTATTTACAAAGTGACAACGCCAACTACTGGCCCTGGCAGCAGAATACAGCTTTTTTAGTCGTTGGATCCGTGCGAAGGGGGATCAAGTATTTTGAGAGTTCAAGGAGACCGACTCGATTACATCATTCGCAATGCCTCATGGGAGTGGGCAGAGCTAAAGAGCTCTTTTGGCGCGTTTAGCTTTTTAGAGCTTTCTGTACAGCATCATGGGCAATGTGGTTTTTCATCAGGAATTCCACTGTTAAACTCTTATTTTAAAAATAAGCTGAAATAATGCTGGCTGGCAGCTTCAGCAGAAGCAAATACCATGGATTAACAACCTCGTGGCTCACTGTAGGTCTGTCTTTAAAGGTTTATAAATTATCGTTAATTTCAAAATCAATTTTCTTATGGAGAAAATGAATGGAGATTTTACTTCCGGAACCCGCCCGTTGCACTCTGGTGGCAAAAGTGTTTCGCAATACAAGATGAAAAAAATAAGTGCATTGACATAAGTACAATAGTATCTAAAGACACCTAATATAAAGTCAGGCCAAAAAAAAAAAAAAAAAAAAGTAAATATTACATGAAAAAGAAAAGGGATGTCAAACACTAGTACTGAAACCAGGTCACGGCATGACAAAAAGAGAACCGAAAAGAATTCAAGGTGCAGATGATAGCATTTGAGGCTTTTCTCATGCACAAAGGAATGTTATCTGTCATGTAACAAAGCGAGATGTTTGAATCTCAGACTGACATTTGGAGACGTGCCCTGTCAGAAAGCATGTGGCCGGACGTGTTTGGATGCCTTCACCATCGGGGGACTTTCTCTGCTGTAAAGTCTACAACTATTTCTCTTATTGTTTTCATTTGATGATTTGAGCAGATAAGCGTTAACTAGTTATCGGTAACTCAAACTGCAAATATTTGACAGGCAAACAATCACACATAACATCATCAAATCAGTGTGAGCAGTGCAAGGGAATCGACAGAACAAGAAAACACATTTCAGGCATGTCCTTCTAATGTTCTTGAGCACTTCAAGAATGTGTCACTCAAGACATCACGAGACAAATTTGATATCATTCATACTAACTTGCTATTGACAACTATCTCCATAGGTGGCTCAACAACAATGACTTGTCATGCTGTGATATTCTTTACAACACCCTAATTACCTCCATTTAATTAGTCACAACAATAATATGCCATTCTTGCTTGGTGATTGTATCCAACAGTAATGCAGTTAAGAATGATCAATATTATAGCAAAAAACATATTACTGCATGTTGTAATCTCCTTCATTGTATTAACTAACATTTTTAATTTCAATGAACTCAAAATTGAGGCAACCAGTTAACTTACTTAAGTTAAACCAAAAAAAAATTTTTTTGACAGTATATATATATATATATACAGGCCCTAGCCTTTTTTCAAAATGCCCATTTCACCGTGTCAATAAGAACATGCATAAACATGTATTTTCCAAATTATGGTTTACTCCCTTTACAGTTAAGATGACTCCAGATCCACTCACCTGATCTCATCTCCTTGAGTGATTTCTTCAGTGTCCATAGTTGCGCTTTTAAATATATTTTAATAGGTAAAAAGATCTTACCTAATAAAAGTATTTTGATTTCTCTCCGTTCTTTTTTCTTCTGGTCAGCAAGGATTTTTTTTATTTCATTGTGAATGGCCAAGGCGCTCTTCTCATCTTCAGACATGCAACAGGTGCACGTTGTATAGCACCATCTCCAACAGCTCCCCATCTCTCCTATAGGACAGAATTCAACTTTACGAAGAGCGCATTTGATTTCAGTTCCCCTTTTAATATAATGGCTCTTAAGAAAAGGGGGAATTAAGAAATTTACAACGTATAGGTTACGATTGCGAGTCGAATCTTTCAAAAAGAATCAATTGAACCGGTTCACAAAACCGTCTGAACAATTCGTTCATGACTGTATCGGTTCTTCAGTTAATGATTGATTAGTAAGTAAATAGCATTAAGTGCAGAAATGTTTGTAGCTAAAAAATAAGAAGTAAATTAATTAGGCCTATATAAAATTGTATTTACGTACAAATGTACTTTGTTTTTAAGAGCCATGTTGGCTGCAACAAACTGAACTGAGACACACGAGCTTGAAATGTGCTAGAGACTGTAGGCTAATTGCGTTGTGACATGAAAGAATCACTTAATAGTTTTATACACTGCTCGAAAGAACCGATTCGCGGAAATAAGCCGAACTTCATCATTAGTGTAGGCTACCCTTAAATGTATAAAATTCTATTCGAATGAATTCTTAGGCTATGTATTAATCGACTATTATGGGGAAAATCAACTCTTGTTTTTTATGATATTGTTTTAAAGCTCCATTTGAAAGAAATACATTTTACAATCTCGGACTTCCCCTAAGAAGAAAAATATGAAACCTAATAGTTATAATTACGTGGGCAGTGCCTTTTATTATAGCCTAATTATAATTATAAAGAAAAAAGGGAATATAATTAAATAGAGACAACATAAATGCGTTGAATCACTTACCTGCATTCGTCGACACACCTGTACGGAGTCAGTTATGCCTTTACGAAACACGATCCATTTTCCTCCCTGAGCCGAACTGGATTTGAACCAACTTTTTTCTCCTGTAGAAGGTTTCTCAGAGGTTTTCCCCCATGAAAAAATCCAGATTTATCTGTAAACGTTACATCATTTCCCCCCCTGGCTTCAGAAAGATCTACCTGCAATTCAGGAAAGTCCTTCTTGAACTCTGTGAATATGTGCTGTCTCAAAACCTAAATCAGCTGCCTACTTAGACAGCGGTTTGAGGTATTTAGCAGCAAGCGTTCTTGTGTTTAAATGCTGCAAAACGGAACAGAACGGAGGGGTCTCGAGGTGCGATTTCAAAAGTTTTTAGCTCGACGAAAAACGCTCGAGACGCCGCCGCGACGCAAGGTTCGTCTGACGCATGCGTATAGTACGCGCTCGGTGTGAACGCCCCCCTAGGCGTGCACCAGTCAGCATTTTTAGGCATCATATCGCCCAGAAATGCCGTCTTAGTGGACAGCATCTTAAGTTTTGAAACACATCCGTTAATAAGTGGAATGAACGCTAAAGTGACCATAAACCTAAAAGCTGTATACTAACCCATTGACATTGACATTGACCCAAGAAGGTGAGTATATAGGCTACATAAGGCTCTAGATTATACAAAACCTGTTCTAAGTCACAAGTGGTGTTAATTTCTTGAATAGCTGTAGGTATTTGACACTCCTCTCTCGAGCTCTGTGGATGTCAGTCTTTTGTCTTCGCAGGCAGAACCGGTTTATCTGGCCTTTCGCAGTGTTGTGAGATATCGAGATTGCCTATAGTCCACATATCGCCATGGGAACCAGGTAAGTAAGTCAAAGTCCTGGAGAAAGTCAGAATGATTTCGGTAGGCCTATATTTTTAAACAGATAATCTATAGCAACCATTTGTTGGCAAATTACCTATTGGCACCTATTTCTAGTTTTGTTATTCCAGGCAGTTGCCACATGGTGCCATCAAAGACCTAAGAATAGTCCCATGCCAATATATTTCATTTTCAAGTAGGCTACACTTAACTTTTTTTTTTTTTTTTTTTTTTAAATAGGCCTATATATATATAGCCTATATAAACATCTCAGCTGAACAAGTGACCTGGAAAGGACTTGAAGGAAGATGACAGCTTGCATTCATGCAAGTAGAATCAAAACACACTTTAGAGGAAATTTGGCTGCTTTGTGCCCTGTAAAGGTCAGCATGCTGTTACTTTCAGTTTAATCTTAATATAATATAATAGTATAAAAATACATTTCAATTCCAGGATGAGGAGGATCTTTTTTGGAGTATAGCTTGCTATTTGTGAAGCATATTTGCACCATCTGTTGTGAAAGCTGTAGTTGTGGAATTGCTATTCCCTCCAAATGCAATGCAATATTGATCCAGGCATTCAAGAATTATTTAGCTTTGATACTAAAACCATTCAAATGTGTTGGATTTGTTGAACTGCTTTAAATGACATCGAATCGAAACATGTGCTTCGATTTACAAGAATATGTATGACTTTTTTTTTGCTTTTGTTCAGTGGCCTATTTTCAGTGGGAAATGTATCCTCTATTTTTGCGTTATAGATTTAAATGGTCATGAGATGTTGTGGCTTTTTGGTTACAAAAAGACACTGTGTCCTTATTGCCCTATGAATAGAGGATAGTGTGATAATGTGTATGTGTAGGGTTCCTGGAAATCCCTGACATTGTATTTAATTGAACATTTTTGACTGGTCCAGTGTCACACTGGTGCTACAGTCTGTTATAAAACAGTTAGTTTTGGTTTCTCGAATTTGATTGGCTGAGCAGTGTTCTAACAGCACTAGGACGTTTCACTGTTTGTATCACTCATCTTATTAAATGTAGCCTATACCTGCCATTTTTTATGTCAGATTCTTAAACGGAATCAAATTCATTTAGAATAATAAGACACTAGGGCTCAGGCCCGGACTGGCCATCGGGAGCACCGGGAGAATTCCAGAATAGCCTGGCGACTAATTTGCGTTTTTTTTTTTTTTTTTTTTTATAGGCTACTACTACCTTTACCAGTGATCATTTTCAAATTCGTCATTCAATAAAATTATTATTATTAAAAAAATCATGAATCTGTTAGTCTTGACTGGCAAGGCTACGATTTGACTTTAAGCCTCAGCCAAACGGTTACACAGAAAATGCGAGCATCACCCGATGATGGACAGAAAACGGCCAGGTGGAGCAGAGAGGGAAAGGACAAAGAAAAAGAAAGCACTCAGAGAACAAGCATCAAAATGTTGCAAAATGAATGACCTGTTCAGGGCTTCAAGTGCAGGTCAGTTTCATCTGTAAATACTGTAGGCCCCTACTTCTTTCTTCGTTAACTGAAATGCTATCTAAGCGGTGTATAGCGCCCCTATTACTATCGTCATTCAAAATACTGTAGGCCTATGCTAAAGGAGATTAATATTATTTAGTGTAAAGTTACATTAGTAATTTAGCAGACAAATATTAACATTTATGTGGTACTGGGAGCAGGGAGACAGGAGTGATAGTGCAGACATCAACAAAAAGAATGCAATAACATTTTATTAGACAATTTAGAAAATTATGTCTGCCCATTTGTGAGGTATAAAACTTTTTTCCTTTCCTTTCCTTTTTATTTTATTTTTTATTTTTATCAAATGAAGGTGGAGACAGTCAACCTAGCACTAGCTGTGGTGCAATGATCACACATTTCAACCAGGGAGTGAGATGACATGTAGAAGCAAAATAATATATATATTTTTTAACATATTGTATGAAATATAGTGTTGCTAAATGTTGGATATTTAAGTCATTTTAAGATAAAAACAACAACATTTTGTCATAAATATAATACTATGATTTTTTACTAAAATAAATGTAGATTCTGGGCAAACAAATTACAATAAGGTGGTTGTTTTACACCAAGGTGGAGACAGTTCTGTTTGTAACATGAGGCCAGAACAAGTGACAGGTGAAGAAGTGACAGGTGAAGAAGAGACAGGTACAAGAAAAATACGCACACTTTATACATACATACATATATAACACTCCACTTTACTTAGTGTGTGAGGCTGATGATACTGGTGGAAGGGAGAGACAGAGAGATATTAGGGTAAATGAAGAGAAGGAAAAGGGAAGTGAGGATACCGTTCAAGAGAAAGCCTTTAATTATTTTACACGGCCCCTGGCTAAGGATTTAGACCAATAAATGTAATTTAGGAAAAAATCTACATTTTATTTGGGTGCATAGGATGGCCTGGATGGGTGTAGGATTTCCCGGCCTTAAATTGTGTCCCAGTCCGGCCCTACTAGGGCTGTTACCAATCAAATGAAATCAGTATCAAGTTCAACACAATCCATGCTTGCACTGCAGAGATGGAACAGAAGCTGCATCTGAAGTTTACAGTGTTTACATGCATTTACAGCGATTATAATTGCATAAATAACGTTACAAGATAAATAATTTCAGAACCATAACCTTATAAAAATAATTCCGTTATTCCTAGTGAAGCATAAATTGTTGTAATTTCTTAATGACTTTGGAATGTAGTGGTCAGTTTACTGAAATGAAGCATCCTCAATGACGCCTCCGAAATGAGACAGTAATAGTGAGCAACTGTCACGTCTGTCAGATGGAGTGCCGATGATAGCCACCAGAGGGCACACCTCCTGTCTCCTTGATCATACCATGAACTGCATTTCCCATGATTCATTGCTTGGACTTATGTTCTGATTCCTGCCACCTGTATGTGATTTATCTCGGTCATGTTTGCCTATTTAACCCTTGTGTAATGAAAACACTGTGTTTTCACTAATGACCATATATTATCTTTTATGTGTATCTGCTTGTTGTAAGAGACCTGCATTGTGTTTTGTCAGATTTGATTGGAACTATTTTTGTGGCCGACATAGTGCATAGTCCTCAAACACCTTTTAGTCACACTGGCACGAAAAAAGGTTGCAAAATGCGACCTTGATTGCATTTAACAAACACAACTTTCCTAAGACCTTCCCCTCGGGGGAATCCCTGCTGCCATTTTGAAGTGTTTTCAACTTTGTTAAGTAGGCAAGGGAAGTTTATTTGGACAGACCATCGACCCCTCGATTTTGACTGAGGGAGCGAGTCTACTCAATATGTATAAGGTGCATTCATAATTACCATAGATTTCAGCTTGTACCACCTGACCTCTGCAGATTTATTTAGGCGGTGATATTGTTGCCATAGAAACAAATAATTCCCAGTCCGAGAACGTAACGTGTCGTCATCTCGAAATTATGGTAATTACGACATGGCGTGAGCGCAGCAACACTTCATAGACCACAATGCAACACGGTTGTGAAGTCACAGCAGATCGTGCTTAATTTACCCCCACCCCACATAACTCTAGTGTAGGTTATTTTGACATTTAACCACATACTTAACCAACATACTTGTAGCTACCTTAAGCTGACTGTTTACAGGTATAATTATTGTATTGTTATCATTTTTGTTTGTGTCATTTTTTACATTTTCTCCAACAGCCCAAGCATACAAACAGACCAATAGAAAACTAACTCATAATTACATTTTTGTCCAGGAATGCTCTGTTATAAATAATTATAAAACATTCATTTTGCTGATGAGTATGCAAACTGAAGGTGCGTTTAGGGCTCATTAGATAATTCCAAAGTCCTCTAAGGCCTTGACAAGGACAGTGTCTTTCACATCGGTGAAGACTTTGTTGATGTTTTTGGTGTCCGTGGCGCAGGTGAAGTGAGGGAAGATTTGTTTGGAGATCTTTGTCTCGTAGGACACTGCATTGTTTAGATATAAACTTCTGATGAAATCCATGGCATCTTGAACGTCCCGACGTTTACCTGAAGGTGGCATCAAACCACAGAGGAAAGGAAAGGAAAGGAAGAGTCAATCAGGTATGACAAACAAGAGATAATGCTGCCTTTCACTTTGATTGAATGTGCACCAAACTACCTTCAAATCCAGGAAAATATGTTTTTAGATCTGAGAACTGAATCTTTTCAGCCAGGATGTCGATTTTGTTTAGGAACAGGATGATAGAGGAATTAGCAAACCACATTGAGTGGATGGTAGTGTAAAACAGTGACAAGCTCTCTTCCATACGGTTCTGTAGCCAAAGAGAGGAAGAGAACAAAGATTAAGAAATGTATAAATTTTACACTGGAAGGACAGGAGAGGTATTAGGAAGCATACATCCTTGTTATTCTCCTCCAGAAGTTGGTCGTACTCGCTGATGGAGGCTAGAAATATGAGCGATGTCACATTTTCAAAGCAATGGATCCACTTCCTTCTCTGTCCTCTCTGACCACCGACATCTACAATCCTAAAAAAAGACAGACAGACCAGAAATCAAGTTTAGTCCCATCCACTTTTATATTTCATCTGGTGTGGTGGATTTGCACCAGGCCTAGATTTGTCCCTAAAATCTGTTCCTTATTCCTTTATCACATTTCTTCTGAATTAGATGGCTTCTCACCTTGATTTTTTATTTACAGAAACACTAGGGACTAAATGAGGTAATTAACAAGATACTGGGGGGTATTCCAGAAAACACTTACTCCCGGACATGTTTTTGGAACCCGCGTACCTCGAGTAAACAAGGGAGTTCAGGGTATGTTTGACTGTAAGATAACCTTGCTTTCTGGAATACACCTCAGGAATATGTGGGGATGTTGATGGACTTAATCTACTCCATCTATGTTTTGATCATCGTTCTGATGTTCCAACGATAAAAGTTTTGTGAAAAAAATGAAAAATCCTGGCGCTGCCTGGCAACTTAAAAAAAAAAAAAAAACGCTGGGGAAAGAGTTAAATAAACATTTAAAGGTATATTTCAAAAAGTAATATATAAATAGTAAACTATAAGTATGATGTTAAGTTCACTTCAAGAAAACTTATGTGCAGTGTAAAACTACTAAACTAGTAGTTTACTGAGAGTATACTTCAAAGTGTACTTTCATACACTAAACAAATTTGCTAAAAGTATTTAAATAGTAAACTATCAGTATACCTATAAGTTCACTTGTTGTAGTTGCAGTGCAAATGATAAATGTAATTGTAAATTAGTTGTGTACTCAAATTTGACTACTTTTACACTTAAAGTATACTTAAAAGTATACTATTATACACTAAAAAGTGGGCCAATTTAATCCTTAGTACTGAAATAGTACACATACAAGTATACATAGTACACTGATATCAGTATAACTTACTACATAAAGTATACTTAAAATATATTTGAACTTTACTTAAGTATTCTTTCAAAAAATAAGTATACATTCATTTTATTAAGTGGAAACCGTGATACATTGTCATTATTGTGTTATAAAATGACTCATAACGTGATTTTGGTCATATATTGCTCACCTCTACTTCCACAGAAGAAAGAAAGTCATGACAGTTTCGGGTGAACTGTCTCTTTCAATGCCCACATAACTTATAATGTTGAGACAGGTTTTTCATTGCCGTACCTGAGAGTCATCTTCTCCAATTCAAAGCAATAGTCTATGATGCCGGAAGTGGGGAATCTGACTTGAAGAACATCTTGATTTGTTGGGATGTAGCCTTCAGCTGTGATGCGATCCAAGTCACTAATAAAGCTTTAAGAAACACGTAATTCAGACACTTTTATTGAAAACCATACCATGTGCTGGGAATTGGTTATGAAGGCATTGTTTGCATAATGATTCATAGACAAACATGAAGGAATTAATATCAATAAAGAAGCAATAAAAGACAGGAATTGTCTTGAACACACTTACTACTTAGTGGAGTCTAGTAGCTGATACTCTCTGCGCCGTCCATAGCAGACCTTAACGCCTTGGTCTTCCCATAGGTGACGAATAGCCTCTACGTAACTTCTCTGCAGTTGCGTTATCTGATGTATGTCCTGATCCTGGAACCGCTGGGCATAAATCTACAGACATCACAGAACTCATGAGACTGCAAATTCAATTACAGTGCAAGATCTTTATTAAAAAGCGTCCCTATTATGCTATTTTAAAGGTTCCTAAATTTCTCCTCCAAAAAAGGTTTACATGCATCCAAGGTCAAAAACTTGAATTTTTCTTATAATACATTGCAGCATCTCCTTTTTCTCACTGAGTCTGAAACGGTTCAATAAAGGATTCGTACTTTCTAAACCCATCCTTTCCTCTGATTGGTCAGATGGCCCAGTTTTATGTGATTGGTCTACTCTGCTCTGATTGGTCAGATGGCCCAGTCTGTTTTGATTGGTCTATTGTGATTGGTCTACTCTGGGGAGCATGATTCTGTTGTGTAGTAAACTTATATTTGCTTTTAAAATTGGCATTGTATTGTGCACTACTGGGCCTATGGAAGTAAAATAATGACAAATGTTTTTGAAACAAAAAAGCTTGTTGAATTGCACTACTTGAAAAAATATGCATTGCTTGCATTTTAATGCATTGTATTTTTAGGGTTTGCATTTTTATGGGCTGAAATTCAACATGGTTGTATATTTAAAGGGTTAGTTCACCCAAAAATGAAAATTATGTCATTAATGACTCACCCTCATGTCGCTCCAAGCCCGCAAGACCTCCGTTCATCTTCGGAACACAGTTTAAGATATTTTAGATTTAGTCCGAGAGCTTTCTGTCCCTCCCTTGAAAATGTATGTACGGTATACTGTCCATGTCCAGACTACAGTGGCTCAATCTTAAGTTTATAAAGTGACGAGAATACTTTTTGTGCGCTAAAAACAACAAAAATAACGACTTTATTCCACTATTCATTTCCTTCTCTCTGGGCCTCGAGTCTTTTCACGTGGTATAACTGCGTAGCGCATCTGTTTTGTACGTCACACGTAGGCTCACTATTGGCCGACGCTGGGCATGTGTGTGATGCGTGTGACGTACAACCCAGAAGCGCTACGCAGTTATACTACGTGAACTAACTCGAGGCCCAGAGAGAAGGAAATGAATAGTGGAATAAAGTCGTTATTTTTGTTTGTTTTTGCACACAAAAAGTATTCTCATCGCTTTATAAACTTAAGATTGAGCCACTGTAGTCACTTGGACTACTTTGATGATGTCTGTATTACCTTTTCTGGACATGGACAGTATACCGTACATACATTTTCAATGGAGGGACAGAAAGCTCTCGGACTAAATCTAAAATATCTTAAACTGTGTTCCAAAGATGAACGGAGGTCTTACGGGCTTGGAACGACATGAGGGTGAGTCATTAATGACATCATTTTCATTTTTGGGTGAACTAATTACTGACGACTCGACTCATTTCAGGCAGTTCAGAATCGGTTCTTTCTTTTGGGAGACAATGGCCCTGTCCTAAATGGCATCTAAAAATTGTGAGTTTTTCTTAGTGTTATTATATATGTATAAATTATTTAATAATTAATATTTTTTATAATCTTTTATTATTTATCTATAATAATAAATACAAAAAAATAAATTGTAATTTATTTACATTTGTAATTTATTAACATTTGCCAAACCCACTACTACCCACAGGATAGTTGATATAAAATGGCCCTCATGAATCTCTGGGCTCAACAGAAACACACTCGGCCTCTTGATTACCTCATTCTGTGGGTTGGAGTAGGGAATCTTTAGCGTGTTCATGGCTTCTGTCATTGCTCTCATAGCTTGGAAGATATTCTGATAAACCAGTTTAGAGTAGCTACGCCTCTCGTCAGTTGAGAAGCCCTTGCCATGAATAATCCTCATCTGCTTCGTAAAAGTTGTCTTTCCGCTTTCTCCCGTGCCTAAATGAAAGCAAAATGTATTTCTTTTTAAATTTCTTTTAAATATATATATATATATTTTTTTTGGTAATTTCTTTTAAATTTTTCATTCATTTAATTGTCTTTTCAGAAAGCTCAGCGCTGAGTGTGTTTTGATATTTCTTCCTTAAGTTTTATGAACTCAGAAAATACACAGATGAGCCATTACATTATGACAACCTACCTAATAACCTGTAGGACCTCCTTTAGGACCTAAAGGAGCGAGGCATTGATTCAACGAGGTGGCGAAATGTCTCTTGGGGTATCTGGTACCATAATGTCAACAGCAGGTCCTCCAGTTCCCATTCATTGCAGGGCGGTGGTTATGTAGCGCAAACCTGCTTTTCCAAGTCGAATTTTCCAAGTACAAATGTTCGATTGGGTAAATGTCAGGTGAACTTGGAGGCCAAGGCATTAACAGTGGTTCCTCGAATGGCGCATTATCCTGTTGGTAATGGCCATCACCAGCAGGGAACACAGTTGCCATAAATGGGTGCACTTGGTCCGCAACAATGTTCAGATACCTGACAGCTGTCAGGGATTGTGCTATTGGGAAGGAAACATCACCCACAGCATAACACCGCCGCATCCGGCCTGTGTCCGCCCAACAGTGCATCCAGGTGTCATAGCCTCTGTTGGAAATCGGCGTATCCACACTCGGCTGTCGACGTGATGCACCAGGAATCTTGATTCGCAAGACCAGGCCAATTTATTCCAATCATCCAATCTCGATGATCTTGGGCCCATTTCATGTGTTGTTGGTGATGGCGTGCAGTTAGCATGGGGACCCGGCTGGGTCGTCAACTACACAGGCCCATATGCAGAAGGCTGCGATGAACTGTGTGCTGTGACACATTGCCATGGTCACCACTGTTGTAGCTGCTGGTGATTTGTTGCACTGTGGCCCTGTGGTCGCTGTGAACAATGCACGACAGTCTCTGCCCCCCTCTGGCATCAATGAGCTGTGGACGACACACAGCTGGATGACGGTTCATTGTTTGGCCATTGTTGCACCACTTTTTATATGTACTCACTACAGTGGCACATGAACAACCCACAAGGCGATCGAAGTTCCGAGGCACCATGCCTTTACAATTTGTCCTTTATCAAACTCCCTGACACTGAACACTCTACTGACTAATCCGCTGGTGGTATATACAGTGCATCCGGAAAGTTTTCACAGCGCTTCACTTTTTCCACATTTTGTTATGTTACAGCCTTATTCCAAAATGGATTCATTATTTTCCTCAATTCTACAAACAATACCCATAATGACAACGTGAAAGAAGTTTGTTTGAAATCTTTGCAAATTTATAAAAAATTAAATACAATAAAAAATCACATGTACATAAGTATTTGTGTAACCTTTGCTCAATACTTTGTTGAAGCACCTTTGGCACCAATTACAGCCTCAAGTCTTTTTGAGTATGATTCTCCAAGCTTGGCACACCTATTTTTGGTAGGGGTGTAACGGTTCACAAAATTCACGGTTCGGTTCGATACGATACACTTGTGTCACGGTTCGGTACGGTTCGGTTCGGTACGTTTTCCATACAGCAAAAATAAATAAATCCCAGAGAAATTTCCTTGAAATAATTTTTTATTTTTATTTTTTATTTAATGAAACTAACATTATAAAGTATGATTTTTTTTTTTGCTTTTTTTTTTGCTTTTTTTTTTGCTTTTTTTTTACTGAGTAATAATGGAGCTTGACTCTTCTTATGAGCATATAAAACAAAACAGCTCCTTGGACAAAATGAAATGTAATATTATAATAGTAGGCTAGTTAAACAAAGGTTTATTTTAGTTCAGAGTAACATTTGAGGGCAGCAATTGTATTCATAATGTCAAAATAAAACCGACGTAATGTTACTTAGAAACATTATAGCCCACTATTCCTGACAAACTTCCATACCTTGCAGTTAGTGTTACTACAGTAAATCCATGGTGAATGTTGCTGATGTCACGGTTGATAATTCATTGTTTCCTCTGTGTCGCGTGTCACTGTTTGTTTACATGTCTGTGAGTTTGCGTGAGTGGGCGTTGTCCCGCTCGCGTGTTTGTTCAGTGCTCCAGCTGTCTGCAATCATCTCATTTCCCCTCCTCAGCTGTTTCCCATTACCATTCTCTACATATACTCACTCATCTCTCCATTCCAGTGTCCATCCGTTGCTTGCAGTCTCTCGTGTTGTTCGTGCCGTCTTCCGGGTTGTTGTCGTCTTCTGCTGTGGATGTTTTCCTGTTGTTTCACCGCACCCGAGCACCGATCACCGAGCACTGAGCACCGAGCACCTGACCATCGAAGTCCCTGTGTGACCGAGCCTGAGCGTCATCCCCCTGAGTATTCCGTCAGCCCTGTGGCCAGAGAAGCGTCTTCGCGAGTTCAACCTGAGAAGGATCTTCCTCATTGACTTTGAGTGATATTCATTGTATTGAGTGTTGAGTCCTAATAAACACTTGTTCACCTGCTATTGCTTCCAGTGATTTGTCATGACAGAACGGATGGACCAAGAAACGGGAGCAGCGGGTGATTCATCTGCTTCATTGGAGGAATTCATTCGCGGGTGCATCGGCCGGATGGATGCACAGGATCGCAACCAGGGGGAGACTGGACGTGCGATTCAGGCTCTTGTCACACAGGTGTCCGAGCTCACCCAGCGATTCCATCAGCTGCAACCTCCCACTGCGCCAGCACCTCTGGAAGCACTTGCAGTTCCCCCTACACCAGCTGTGCCTCTCTCCCAGTCTGAGCCTCGATTGCCCACTCCTGAGCTGTACTCCGGTGAGCCTAACCTTTGTCGTTCGTTTCTAACACGTTGCAGTATGCATTTCTCATTGCAGCCCAGAACCTTTGAGAGAGAGGAGGCTAAGGTAGCATTCGTGCTCACGCTGCTGACTGGGAGAGCGGCGCTTTGGGGAACTGCAGTGTGGGAGAACCAACACCAGTGCTGCTCCTCGTTCCAGGCACTCGCGGTGGAGATGAAACGTGTCTTCGATCGAGCCATCGCGGGAAGGGAAGCTGCCAGGGTCTTGGCGGATCTACGCCAAGGAGATCGTTCCGTGTCGGATTATTCCATCGAGTTTAAGACCCTGGCGGCCGAGTGTCGCTGGAACGAGGAGGCGCAGTGGGATCATTTCCTGCATGGGCTGGCCGAACGTGTCCAGAGAGAGATCTACGCCCTGGACCTCCCATCCTCCCTCAACGAGCTCATGGATCTGGCCTTGAGAGTGGACGCCCGACTGTCTCGGATTGGTCAGAGGACGTCACCCAATCTGGTTCGCGGCGGGATGGAGAACCAGCGGTCCAGTGGTCTGGACGCGTTCGGTCCCCACGATCCCGAGCCCATGCAGGTGGGGCGAGCTCGGCTTTCCCGGGAGGAGAGAGAAAGGCGGAGATCCCAGGGCCTTTGTCTGTACTGTGGTGGCGCCGGACATTTTGCTCATAGTTGTCCGGTAAAAGGCCCAGCCCGATAGTAAGTATGAGGCTACTATCGGGTGGGATCTCCGCAGGAAAGACCTCATCCACTTCCACCATCCTCCCGGTAAGACTGAGATGGTCTACCCAGGATCACCACTGCAGTGCACTCATAGACTCTGGAGCCGAAGGTAACTTCATGGATCACCGGTTTGCACTACAGTTACAGATTCCCCTCCGAACACTTCCCCAGAGAATTACTGTCAATGCGCTCAACGGACAAACTCTACCTGCCATCTTTCAAGCTACCGAAAAACTTACCTTCATCACATCAGGAAATCATGCCGAAACCATTTCTTTTTACATTACGGACTCACAACTCACCCCCATAGTTTTAGGACACCCCTGGCTTAGCTTGCACAACCCACGTATCGATTGGAAAGGCAGAACCATCTCAGCTTGGAGAAGTCGTGTCTAGTGTCTGCTTGTTCTGTTGTTTCTGTCCCTGTGTTTCAGGAGGAAGCCGTGGACTTATCAAACGTGCCCGAGGAGTACCGGGACCTGAGTGAAGTGTTCAGTAAGTCAAGGGCTGCTTCTCTCCCTCCGCATCGTCCCTATGACTGTGCTATAGATATTCTGCCAGGTAAGTCTCCGCCTAAGGGCAAGATCTATTCGCTCTCAGTTCCGGAGAGGGAGGCTATGGAGAAATATATTTCTGATTCTCTGGCAACCGGGTTCATCCGCCCTTCCTCTTCTCCAGCGGGGGCGGGGTTCTTTTTTGTGGGGAAGAAAGACGGATCTCTGCGACCTTGCATTGATTACCGAGGGTTGAATAACATCACGGTAAAGAATACTTATCCTTTGCCGTTAATGTCTTCAGCCTTCGAGAGGTTGCAGGGAGCCTCACTCTTCACAAAATTGGATTTGCGTAATGCTTATCATTTGGTCCGCATCAGGGAGGGGGATGAATGGAAGACTGCTTTTAACACCCCTAGGGGGCATTTTGAATATTTGGTTATGCCTTTTGGGCTTTCCAATAGTCCCGCAGTCTTCCAGGCACTAGTCAATGATGTGTTGCGAGACATGATCGATCAATTCATATATGTTTACCTGGATGACATATTGATTTTTTCTTCGTCTCTCCAGGAACATGTGCAACATGTACGACTAGTGCTTCAAAGGTTGTTAGAGAATGGGCTTTTTGTCAAGGCGGAGAAATGCGTTTTTCATGCACAGTCGGTTCCCTTTCTGGGACACATTGTGTCGGCTGAAGGTATGCTGATGGATCCTGACAAGGTTAAGGCTGTGGTAGAGTGGCCAATCCCAGATTCCCGCAAGGCCCTGCAGCGGTTTTTGGGATTCGCCAACTTCTATCTGCGTTTTATTCGCAATTTCAGCCAACTAGCCGCACCCCTGACTGCCTTGACCTCTCCCAAAACTGCGTTCAGGTGGTCAGACGCAGCTGAGGTTGCGTTTGCCAAACTCAAGAGCCGCTTTGTTTCAGCTCCAATCTTAATTGCCCCTGATGCATCACGTCAGTTTGTGGTAGAGGTCGATGCGTCAGAGGTGGGGGTAGGTGCAGTGCTTTCACAACGCTCTCCTTCAGACGACAGAATGCATCCCTGCGCGTTTTTGTCACATCGATTATCTCCTGCTGAACGAAATTATGACATTGGTAACCGTGAGTTGTTGGCAGTCAAGCTAGCTTTGGAGGAATGGCGTCACTGGTTGGAGGGTTCAGGGGTACCCTTTATAGTCTGGACTGACCACAAGAATTTGGAGTACATTAGAACCGCCAAGAGATTGAACTCCAGGCAGGCTCGGTGGGCACTTTTTTTCGGCCGTTTCGATTTTACTCTTTCCTATCGTCCGGGTTCCAAGAACATCAAACCCGATTCTTTGTCGCGTATTTTTGATCGTCCCGAACACGAATCTACTCCCGAGCGCATTTTTCCAGAGACCCTAATTATCTCTGCGCTCACTTGGGAGGTCGAATCGAAGGTCAAGAAGGCCTCAGAAGGGGTAACGCCTCCGATCCGGTGTCCACCTAACCGCTTATTTGTGCCGGAGGGATTACGATCAGACGTTATCCAGTGGGGTCATTGTTCCAGTCTAGCTTGCCATCCAGGGGTGAGTCGTACCATATTTCTTGTTAAGCAGCGATTCTGGTGGCCTCTTATGGCTCGTGATGTTCACAATTTTGTTTTGGCTTGCTCTAGTTGTGCCACTGGTAAGTCGTCCAATCGACCCCCAGATGGGTTACTTCAACCGCTGTCGGTGCCTTCGAGACCCTGGTCCCACATCGCTCTAGATTTTATCACCGCCCTCCCACCCTCCCAGGGTAACACGGTAGTTTTGACCGTGGTGGACCGATTCTCGAAGGCAGCCCACTTTATTCCCTTGCCTAAATTACCTTCAGCCAAGGAGACAGCAGTGGCAGTCGTTAACCACGTCTTTCGGTTACATGGCCTCCCGACAGACGTGGTTTCTGACAGGGGACCCCAGTTTGTGTCCAGATTTTGGCGAGAGTTTTGTAGATTGCTGGGGGCGACGGTCAGTCTGTCCTCTGGGTTCCATCCCCAGAGCAATGGTCAAACTGAGAGAGCCAACCAAGATTTGGAAAGAACGTTACGATGTTTGGTCTCCAGGAATCCCTCCTCCTGGAGTCAACAACTTGCTACGGTGGAGTACGCCCACAATACGTTGCCAGTGTCATCCACGGGCCTATCTCCATTTGAGTGTAGTGTAGGGTACCAACCACCTGTTTTTCCTAGTGCTGAATCCGAAGTTGCGGTCTCCTCTGCCCACGCCTTCATCCAGAGGTGTCACCGTACTTGGACGAGGGCCCGAGAGACACTCCTCCAAGTGCGGGAGCGCACCAAGGCCAAGGCCGATCGCCACCGGTCAAGGCCTCCCGTATACGTCGTCGGTTCCAAAGTGTGGCTTTCTACCAAGAACATTCCTCTCCGTTCCGT
The DNA here is from genome assembly GCF_951802725.1 of Rutilus rutilus. Classification (NCBI taxonomy): domain Eukaryota; kingdom Metazoa; phylum Chordata; class Actinopteri; order Cypriniformes; family Leuciscidae; genus Rutilus; species Rutilus rutilus. Next base: position 29,387,108 of record NC_140222.1, on the reverse strand, counting down.
GTCGAATAAACTAGCTCCTAAATTCATTGGCCCGTTTTCTGTCACCAAGATTGTTAGTCCGGTGGCAGTCCGCCTCAATCTTCCTCCGGCGTACAGGAGGATTCACCCCGTCTTCCACGTTTCTAAAGTTAAGCCTGTGTTTTTTTCACGTATTAATCCGCCTGTCCCAGTTCCCCCACCGCCGCGACTCGTAGACGGGGAACCATCCTATTCGGTCCGTCGCATCCTGGATTCTAGGCGGAGGGGACGCGGATTTCAGTACTTGGTGGATTGGGAAGGTTACGGTCCGGAGGAGAGAAGTTGGGTTCCTGCTCGTGACATCCTGGATCACTCCCTTATCGATGATTACAATCGACAGGTAAGGAGGTCTGGGAATGCCGTGAGGCATTCCTAGGAGAGGGGGTACTGTCACGGTTGATAATTCATTGTTTCCTCTGTGTCGCGTGTCACTGTTTGTTTACATGTCTGTGAGTTTGCGTGAGTGGGCGTTGTCCCGCTCGCGTGTTTGTTCAGTGCTCCAGCTGTCTGCAATCATCTCATTTCCCCTCCTCAGCTGTTTCCCATTACCATTCTCTACATATACTCACTCATCTCTCCATTCCAGTGTCCATCCGTTGCTTGCAGTCTCTCGTGTTGTTCGTGCCGTCTTCCGGGTTGTTGTCGTCTTCTGCTGTGGATGTTTTCCTGTTGTTTCACCGCACCCGAGCACCGATCACCGAGCACTGAGCACCGAGCACCTGACCATCGAAGTCCCTGTGTGACCGAGCCTGAGCGTCATCCCCCTGAGTATTCCGTCAGCCCTGTGGCCAGAGAAGCATCTTCGCGAGTTCAACCTGAGAAGGATCTTCCTCATTGACTTTGAGTGATATTCATTGTATTGAGTGTTGAGTCCTAATAAACACTTGTTCACCTGCTATTGCTTCCAGTGATTTGTCATGACAGATGATCTGTGGATACCGGTCAGTTCATTCATTCATGGCATGATGTTTCTTCCTGGTTTCCACGTCAGCGCTGTTTGATCCGTTAATAACAGAGAAATGTGCATGTTTCTCACTAGATCTCGCAGCGATGTTATTACTTCAGTGGTGAATTCAAAAAGCATTTGAAATTCAAATGCTTTCTTTACTGGTCTGGATCTCTTAGCGCTGTGTGGTAGTGTTGCTTAATCAGGCTCGCGCATAGGGCTCGCGAGTCCCGCTTCACAGGTCAAAACTGATAAACGGTCCACACAAACACAATAAGAGTAGCTCCGTTTCGTTCCTTACATTGCATTTGCCAGTTGATGTTGTGGTCGCGCCAACCTCTATGAGCGCGCTTGCCACCCGCGACGCGCCTTCATTTGAAATAAAATTGAAATTTTGGTCGGCAGAAAAAATGGTCCAACGAACCGTTCGGTACGTAATGCGTACCGAAAACCGAACCGAAAGCCTCGTACCGAACGGTTCGATACGAATACGCGTATCGTTACACCCCTAATTTTTGGGCAGTTTCTCCCATTCTTCTTTGCAGAACCTCTCAAGCTCCATCAGGTTGGATGGGGAGTGTCGGTGCATAACCATTTTCAGAACTCTCCAGAGAGGATCAATCGGGTTCAAGTCTGGACTCTGGCTGGGCCACTCTAGGACATTCACAGAGTTGTCCTGTAGCCACTCCTTTGTTATCTTGGCTGTGTGCTTAGGGTCGTTGTCCTGTTGGAAGATGAACTGTCGCCCCAGTCTGAGGTCCAGAGCGCTCTGGAGCAGATTTTCATCAAGGATCGATCCTAACTAGTCTCCCACTGAGTTCCTGCCGCTAAAAAACATCCCAACAGCATGATGCTGCCACCACCATGCTTCACTGTAGGGATGGTATTGGCCAGGTGATGAGCGGTGCCTGGTTTCCTCCAGACATGACGCTTGCCATTCAGGCCAAAGAGTTCAATCTTTGTTTCTCATGGTCTGCGAGTCCTTCAGGTGCCTTTTGGCAAACTCCAGGTGGGCTGTCATGTGCCTTTTCCTGAGGAGTGGCTTCCGTCTGGCACTCTACCATACAGGCCTGATTGGTGGAGTGCTGTAGAGATGGTTGTTCTTCTGGAAGGTTCTCCTCTCTCCACAGAGAAATGCTGGAGCTCTGTCAGAGTGACCATCTGGTTCTTGGTCACCTCCCTGACTAATACCCTTCTCCCCTGATCACTCAGTTTGGCCGGGCGGCCAGCTCTAGGAAGAGTCCCGGTGGTTCCAAACTTCTTCCATTTACAGATGATGGTGGCCACTGTGTTCATTGGGACCTTCAATGCTGCAGAAATGTTTCTGTACCCTTCCCCAGATCTGTGCCTCGATACAATCCTGTCTTGGAGGTCTACAGGCAATTCCTTGGATTTCATGGCTTGGTTTGTGCTCTGACATGCACTGTTAACTGTGGAACCTTATATAGACAGGTGTGTGCCTTTCCAAATCAACTGAATTTACCACAAGTGGACTCCAAGCAAGTTGTAGAAACATCAAGGATGATCAGTGGAAACAGCATGCACCTGAGCTCAATTTTGAGTGTCATGGCAAAGGCTATGAATACTTATGTACATGTGATTTTTGTTTTGTTTTTTATTTTTAATAAAGTTTTCAAATAAACTTCTTTCACGTTGTCATTATGGGGTATTGTTTGTAGAATTTTGAGGAAAATAATGAATTTAATCCATTTTGGAATAAGGCTGTAACATAACAAAATGTGGAAAAAGTGAAGCCCTGTGAATATTTTCCGGATGCACTGTATATTGATCTGTGAACTGCACCTGCAGTTTGCCAGGCTTGCTGATTGCTCTAGGCTTGGGGTGGTCATAATGTAATGGCTCATCTGTGTATATGCCTTTATGTATTGTGTTACAAATATGCTGTTCCTGCTTAGCAAAGATTAGCAAAGATTTTAAAGTCCCCCTGTAGCCAATAATTTTATCCCTTAAAACTCATCTTTGATCAACAAATTACATATTTAAAAGCCTTAAATCATGCCTTAAAATAACTTGAATTTAAATCAACACCCTTGCCTCATTTAGTATTCGCGGTTCTATGAATATGCAAATTATCCCCACCTCCACTCACTCGCACCAGCTCAGAGATCCAGTCGTTTATGATCACACGTTGACATGATTGGTTACACGGTAGTTTAAGATGTCAGAAACACCAGCGATTTCAAACTGCGTTTTTGAGACTGTCTTTGTTTCACTGCAGTTTTAAAGGTGCAATGTGTAAAATTTATGAGTGTCTATTTTCAGAAATCCATTATAATAAGAGTGGTGTATAAAGACCTTACAAAATGAACCGTTATGTTTTTATTATCTATGATCCATTTCTATCTACATACACCGCAGGTCACCTTACATGTTAAGTCGCCATTTTGCGCCGCCATGTTTCTACAGTAGCCCTAAACGGACAAACTTCTCTACAGAGCACGTTTCGTCACTCTGTTGTTTTATCTTCTTCTTTGTTGGTGTTTTTAGAGGCAACTTGCACCGTCACTACATTGAATACACACGAAGAAGCGTATTAGCGTTAGTAGAAGTAGTAACGAAGTACAATTGTAAGTAGTGAACTTTTAACAAATGGAGGATCACACGTATCATTTTGCACAAGAGCCGACAGAGAGGCAATCTTCGTCGGCAAAGAAGAGAAAACACGATGCAGCCAGGCGAAGTCGGGACATATGGCGGCATCAATCGCGTTTTAACATCGGTGGGGCTTTTTCCAGATGGAAGATGTTGAAGCAGGAAAAATGTTTCAAAAACGACAGCGAAGTTGCCTGTTTTCTGCTGGACAGGTAAGTTAGTCCAACTTTAGCACTTTCTGTGGTACAGAAACAGTGACAATGGTACACACTCTTGGCTATCTGTCAGTGGCCAATATTTCTTATTTTTGTAAAGAAACCTCGTTGCTTGACTGGCTACTCACTGCTGTCTCAGACGACAACATGTTTGTTTTGGCCACAGTAGCTTCTTCGAAAGGGAGGGGTGAGCGGGGGTGGGGGGGTGGGGGGGTGTTGGTAGCAATTCGCAACCAAACCACAAGGTGCCGCTTAAATTCACACACTGCACCTTTAAGGAGAAAATATTCAGCAATGGTGTTGACTTATGAATTTGCACATGGTTTTTCTGAAAGCATATTATAAAAACACCACATAGACATATAAACAACATTAAAAACTTGATGTTCACCACAGGGTAAAAACAGGGGTTTTCTTTTTTCTTTTTTTTAGGGTAAATATGCAAAGATGATGAGACAAAAAAAATCTGAACTACAGTAAATATGCAAAGATGATGAGACAAAATAAATTTGACCTTTTAAAGTAAAGTGTAATTAAATATATAACCTATATAGAGCATATCTACACTATTTCTAGTTGTATAATATTGGTAAACAAAATAGCAATAGCCTAATTATAATATAGGGTAAAAAAAAGTGTATGATCGTAATTGCATTAGAAAATATAACAAAATATCAAACTAACTGCCATTGATTTTAAAGAAAGACATCATAAGCACACTTTTCAAGCAAAACATTTCACAAAAAAAAAGTCATGACACCTGAGTGAAGGGGAACTGACGACAAACATCACCTCAGGACCAGGAAAGTTACTTTTGAGTCACAGGTCTAATCAGCTCTTATATAATCACATTTCAGGAAAGTCCCTCAAGAGAAATGGCCCAAAATGGCATTTACTAAAAACCACTTTTCATGCTCTGACTAAATTTACTTTCACTTTCAGAGAAAAAAATATAGTCAAATAAAGAATTTTTTGGTGCTTATTTTATACTTTTTCCACATGATGACTTAAAATGAATCAACGTGTTTATAAGTTTTAATACAATTCAGATAAATCAAAAAAGACTGACAGAATCATCTCACCTAATAAAAGCAACTTGATTTCTCTCCGTTCTCTTTTCCTCTGCTCTGCAAGGATGTGTTTGATTTCCTTATTTATGGAGATGGCGTTCCTTTCCTCTTCAGACAAGAAATAGGGGCAACATCTACAGCAGTAGTACTGCTCCATTACTCCAACAGAAACTGAGTAACAAAAAAAAAAAACCAGCATTAGCCTATATTTTGAACATGTAGTTGGGGTGAATGCAGGTTGTTGTTAAGTGACGCAGTCCACCTGAATCCACCATATTCGTAAGTTCTTAATTAAATGCAAATTTGGCAGTTTAGGTTTCTTGCACTAGCGTGCGGGGAGATGGAAATGGAAAACCCGGAGTTGAGTTTGAGCGGAGTAATTACAAAACGTTTTGTAGAGATGTAAACCACTCTTAACCCAAACCGGTTTTTTAGTTTGTACGCTGCCAGGTGACACGTAATTTAAGCCTGTATAACTCGAAATAAGGGCTGTAACCACCATAGTGTGTTGTTCGGATTATTCTTTAGAAAAGGTTGAAAAAGCTACATTTTAGGGTGGTCTAGTCTAACAGCGCTCGTCAATATTAAAATGACTGGATGACCAGTAAAATCCAAGAAGGCGGGCTTTACTGTAAACAGAAGCAGCGCGCGAATTCAGCGCTCTACCGTTTAGTTTTAACGGCCAGTGCGATCCGAGGTTGCTAAACATTTAATATTTGCCTATTGTTTAACGATATCAATTTTAAATGGACGACGGTAATATTTAGTGAAGCAAACTACACGTTTTGTTTTTAAATGTTTTTAAATGTAGCCGTTTTGAATTGAAAATATAATTGACGTGAGCCGAGCATTTTGCAATTTGAAATGTTAGCCTACATGACAAAATACATAAACGGAAATTAAATTATTTAACTAGAACTTTAATCCTTAAACCCAAACTAGAACAAGAAAACATTATTTTGTCCCCTACTTACAACAGGTAGTCTATGGCCTAAAATTATTAACGGAATTGATATTAGGCTACACTTCAAAAATGTAGTCTCTGACTTAAATGAAAAATTGAAAGTTCTTCTGTGGACAACAAGTAGGCTAAACAGTCATATATCGTATTTGACAACAGCAAAAACTAGGGAAATAGGGGTAACAAAGAGAATCACTCACCTTCATTCACAACAGCAGGCTTTTCATCTTCCTTGAAACAAACAGTGTCCGTGGCACCTTGAAGGAGTTTTCCTGAACGCAGTTTTTTTGTCAATCACGTCATGGTCGTTCACTTCAGATTAACCAGTTGCACTTCCCGAAAGTCTGACTTAAATGCATGATATGCCAGGTATGTTGCAGAGCAGAAGAGAACCAATGAGAAGTCAGTGGAATGCGCCCTGGCATTATTCCTCCCAGCTTTTATTTAAAGTGACTGACACATCTTTTTAACTAAAAGTAGCTCTTTCCATATTGTTGATCTGTTTATGTTGATTTATTAGTTACTTGCTAGGGGAAAACGGGGCTAGTTGTCACACAGGGAGTCTTAAAAGCTACATGGGACTGGTTGTCACTTTTTTTTTCTGTTCTTTTTTTTGCCACAATTTATTAATTAGCCTACAGGTTTTTATCTCATTGGCCCCGTTTCCTGCGTTTTCAGTGATCCGATCACAAGTGGTCGCTATTTATTAGCACCGCTATTTGGGCATGTCACAAAAGTCTTAAAAACTTTGTTTACTGAACTGTTTATTTTTTTCCCCTTGAATGAATGAATGAGGCTTTTAGCTACTGTACACCGAAATCGATTTACAATCATATCAGGGGATCTCTCCTCCCCTTGGCAATAATGGTGGAAATATAAAGGGTTTTCTTGTAGGCATCTTGAGCTTGTTATGCTCACAGGCCTTATTGCAGCCATTTAACCAAAAACTCATTAAAAAAAAACTGATGACTTCGGGACTATGGAACTGGAAATGCTAAAATGCTAACTCTTTTCCAGGTTTTGGACAACAAAAATGCATCATCCCTGCACCAATCTATTCGAAGGCTCCTTCAAATGGGTCCTTCGTTTCCCGTGCAAAGAAGGATACAACAGTTTGATCCTTCGCTGCCTTGCCTACCCCAGAATTCATTGCTCGCCAGTGACGACAGGATTTTTTTTGAAAGAAATTGCCGAATTACACTTTTAAACGTAAGTATTGGGTTTCAACTTACTCAAAAATAAATGTAAAAATAAAAAAGAAACTTTTTACATATCTTACTAAGATGCGATTATAGTCTATACTCTTAATTATATACAGAAAAGGACCATGGTGAACATATTTAGACAGTTTGTGAACACTGTTTTGTTTTCAGACAGTTTAATATAACTTTCAAAAAAGTCCAGTACAAACGTTACAGTCACTCAAAGGCAGCTGTCACAATTGCTAGGCGACATGAACAATCCCCAGTAGGCTAGACTGTCCCATTTAACAGTGCTCATTTAGACCTTCATGGCCTTCGTAGAATTGAAGTCTGTGCCCTTTTGAAGGATGCAGCCTCTTGTTCCCAAGTCATATCACAGGTTTGTTTAAAATGAACAAATCAGTCATGATCGACCCAGTACTAATAGCAACTACAGGTCAGTAGTAGCAACTTTTAAATAGTTGCTAGCAACAATTAAAATATTTTTGGTACAATAAAATATTAGTTATATACATTGATTAAAATGAGAACACGTTTTCTAGACCTGTTTACGTGTACACAATAATACACATGTAAAAAATTATAATAATACAGTATATAATAATAATATAATATTTTAAAATACATGAATCAAAAATAACCTTTTTTTCTTATTGGAATGGAAGGTTTTCAATAAAGAAACCCTTATTGATGTTAGTGAAATTCAGAATTTTGTCGCATTACTATTTCATTTTACAGTATGTTGAATATATAGGCTATGAGGTTATAGATATACAATAGATCTGCTTCTGCAAATGGACCCCAAAAGTGTGAGCATGTAAATATATATTATTTTTTTAACAAAAGTTTAGTGAAAACCTTAATTTCATTTCTTTCAAGCATGCTCTGTCATCAATAATGTTAAAACGTTGATCATGCAAATGTTGCTTTATAAAATAGTAGTGTCTTTAAATGCAGATTGACTGTGCAGAAGACTGAGTGAGTGCAACTGAAGGTGCGTTCTGGGCTAATAATAGCACTTTATATTATATTCTTAAACTTAATCAAATACTGCATCCACACAGTGTCTTTCACATAGCTGAGTAGTATCCGGCCGTCAGTGTAGTTCGTGGCACAGATGAAATGAGAGTAAATGGGTTTGGAGTTCTCATTGCTAACTGCTTTCTGTGTATATAACTTTCTGATGAACTGCTTGGCATCTTCAATGTCCCGGCGTTTGCCTGAAGGTGGCGCCGACCCACAAAGGAAGGTAAAGGAAGAGTGAATCAGGTACAACAAAGAACATAGATCACACAGATAATGCAGCCTTTCCTTTCATTTAATGTGCACCAAAATACCTTCAAATTCAGGAAAGCATGTTTTCAAATCCGAGAGCAGAATCTTCTCGGCCAAGATGTCCATTTTGTTCAGGAACAGGATGATAGAGGAATGAGCAAACCATGTTGAGTGGATGGTAGTGTAGAACAGTGACAAGCTCTCTTCCATACGGTTCTGTAGCCAAAGAGAGGAAGGGTACACAGATTAACATATGTATTACACAGGAAGGACAGGAGACATATGAGAACAAACTGACATAAGAGGTAGAGTGCAACATTGCTCGTCCCCTTTTTCAGCAGCGCTGGTTCCAGAAGTTTTTTTTTTTGCATTCATTTTTCCCAAAGGGATTTTAAAATAGTCATTGTTAAAGAGTTATAAGCCATGAACCAAGCCAACTTGTAATGAGGTGAATCACAACAATAGAAACTTTGATCTGAAGCAAAAAAGTTTTTGAAAACTGGACCAAAATACAAAGGTACAAGACTGTGTACTTAACTGTTTTTGGGAGGAAAAGAATTACAATCCCATGAAGCATTGCGAACAGCATAGTAGAATTAAAAATGATGGAGAAATATAAAACTACTCATTTACAAATGTTGATTATATATGTATAAAAACAATACATTGATTTTAAATGTATTGTAAAATATACACACACACACACACACATATATATATAAATATATGTATATATATATATATATATATATATATATATATATAAAAGCATTTAAAGTCCTCATGAAATATTTTTCGAAAAAAATAGTTTGTCATTGTAATCTTTAATCAAAATCTTTTCCTATATTGTCAGTGTGACGGCTTGAGTTGAAAAGGCTTTACCACTTCCCTCCAACTGTAAGTCTGCTATTCAAAATCAATTTCATTTCCTCAAGTTTTTATTTCCGTAACCTGACTGTTACACTCCTATAGTATGCTAGTATGTTATTCAGAATTCAGAGTGTGACTATTTTTGGAATGGAATACTAGTGTACTGATTGCGGAATACTTTTTTTTTTTTTTTTATAAATAGTAGGATTGCCACCTCATTACATATGAATTATGGGCTTAATTTTGTGTGAAGTGTACACAATGCAATACACTCAACTTGAAATTTGACTAATAAAATGATCTTTATTTGATCAGAATTTCGGAATGCCACTGTCAATGGGAGAAAGAGCAACTGCCGTTAGAAGCTCCAGTGGCCATATAAATAACCAGTGTCCTGAGACGCACACTTAGGACTGCACATGCGCATTGGCTGGACCAACTTTAAATATACGCTGGCTGTTTCTCAGTCCTAAGGCTGCATATCTCGGCTGCCACATCGTCAAGCTCCGTCAAAGGATGTCTCAATTTAAAGGATCCTTTGAAGGCAGCCCTGGTTTTGCGTCCTTAATTTGGCCTATTTTGAAGGATGCATCAAGTGTATCCATCACATCCTCCAAACACCCACAATCCTTTGCACACATTCCAATTCACAAAAAAATAATTAGCAGCGAATGAATGGACAATGTCCAATTTCACAACATAATGCAAGACAAAACAAATATTTTGGAGATGAAGCCATTGTTTTGTTTTGTTGTAAATTAATCACATAATGCTAAACTGTGCATAATGTAAACCGCTGGGAGACCACAGAAGCACCTGCTATTTGACCATAAGAAACAACATTTTTGGGACAGTTCACTTTCAATTTTGTTGCTGATTTGAAATGTTATTTAAATGTGAGTGTGGCTGAAATAGATTCCTGGAAGCTTTGGAAATATATGGCTGCTGTAAACTGACTTTCCTTGGGGAAGGAGAGAGACAAAAACATACAATCTGGTTATTCTCGTCCAGAAATTGGTCGTACTCGCAGAGGGAGGCTAGAAATATGAGTGACGTCACATTCTCAAAGCAATGGATCCACTTCCTTCTGTCTCCCCTCTGACCGACTTCTACAATCCTGAAAAGACAGACAGACAGACCAGAAATCAAGTTTAGTCATCTCATCCACTTTATTATTTGATCATTCATACCAGACCTGGATTTGTCCCTATAAGTTGTTACTTTCTTTCTGTCATGTTTCATAACGTCTTCCAGTAGCGGCTCCTGATGTTGATTGATAGGCACGCATAGAATGCTATCTTGCCTTAATGTAGTATTTATTGTCTCCGAATACTGTTTTAGAATGTTACAAGTTGTGGAGGAATTCCGGTGAGGAAAAGAAAGTAATTTCTATTCTCAGAACAAACATAAAACAAACACAACATAACTATATATAATATAGTATATAATCAGGGGTGCACATAACTGGTGCGCAGATGCGCATGCATGGTAAAAATAAACGATGAGCAGCAGAAAACATGGAAGGAAGTGCATTTGAGTACCAACATTTTTGGGGACAGGGACACGTTTACTTACTGGAGTAGGATTTTTCTGGTAAGAAAGCAATCATGATGATAAGTGTGTTCATTAATTATTAGGGGTGCAATGGATTGGCTCATTGAAATGAGTGGCTCATTTCAGACAGCGATCAAACACTGAATTGATTACTCTTTTGCGTTTACTTGTGCTTGAACAGACACATACACACAAAATTATGTCAAAAATACCTGTCTTGTCAAGTATTCTCGGTTATGTCATAAGTGAACAGTTAAGAACGAAACCAGATGTGTGTCAGTATATTTGGTCCATGCATTCGGTCTTAAAGTGACAGCAGCATAATATTCCTGCTGATGGCTGTGCCATTAATGTTAATAAAATAAAAATACAGCTTTAACAAAGATGAACCTGTATTTCATTTCTAAAGTGAACAGATAGTGTTATAGTGAGGAGCGCAGTCAGGAGGAAAGTGATGAAGTACCAAGCAGCATCTTCAGCTTCCTTGAGGACCAGACCAAAAAAGTTGTGTGCACCCCTGTATATAAAGGCTATTCACATTAGCAAATTTTATCTAAAGTATTTATACTTATTTATTACTTATTGCGAGGTTTACATAAGGTGATGTGAAAATAAGCGGGGCAGTCTGAAATCTGCCCCAATGGCTCTCAATTAAAGTGCACTGCAGTTCCATTTTTCACCACAGATTTACATAGGAAAATTGTGGGGTGCTGTAGAGCTGGTGAGGGCTCCAAGACCGACTGCCTTGCTTAGTGTCATGATACATGCCTGCCGAATCCATGGGCTAAATTTTAATATATCCTGCTGACTTTAAAACAGACAAGAATCTGAAAAATATTTGTTGCAGAATGCTGAACACTTATATAATTTATTATTGATTCAGTTTATAAAGAGGTTTTGGGTGAGTATTTTGGTGCCCTGCACCTGTCGTCTTCTGAAACACATAGCGGCTCACTTGATTTCTTCTAACATTTGATTTTGAGTAAAAAAATAATGACAGTATTTGGGTGAACTGTCCTTTTAAATGCCAGCATAAGCTTGGTTGGTCATTGGCGTACCTCAGAGTGATGTTCTCGATAATAACACGCTCCTCTGTGATGCCGTTGGTGGGACATCGGACACGTAGAATGTCTTTATTTGTAGGGATAAAGTCTTTGGCTGTGATGCGGTCCAAGTGTTCAATAAAGCTTTAAAAACATATTTGTTATTATTATTAATAAAAGATGTGAAAATAATGCAATAACAAATATCACTTTGATTGAAAACCATGTGTGGCGTAGAATTGCTTATGAAGGCATTATTTGCTTAACTAACTTGCATAACATTCATTTAGTAGCATCAGGAAGGGAGAAGACACATGCAGGAAGTCAGTCAAAGACAGGAATGGACAGGAATTGTCTTAAACACACTTACTACTTAGTGGAGTCTAGTAGCTGATACTCTCTGCGCCGTTCGTAGCAGATCATAAAGCCTTGGTCTCCCCATAGGTGACGAATAGCCTCTATGTAATTTCTCTGCAGATGCGTTATCTGATGTATGTCCTGATCCTGGAACCGCTGGGCATAAATCTACAGATATCACATAACTCATGAGACTGCAAAAACATTACAGTACAACATTCAATCTTTATTAAATTAGTGCAAGCATGCAGATATTTTTTTTTACTGTTAGTGTATATGTACAAATAATGTAATAATTATTTAATATTTCTTATAATAATTATAATTAGATTATTATTAGATTATGAATAATAATAAACATCAATATGATATATATATTATATTTTTTATAAAATCTCACCAATCCCACCACCAATATGATAGTTCCTCATGAATCTCCAGGCTCAACAGAAACACACTTAGTCTCTTGGTCACCTCGTTCTGTGGGTTGGAGTAGGGAATCTTTAGCGTGTTCATGGCTTTTATCATTGCACTCATAGCTTGGAAGATATTCTGGAAAACCAGTTTAGAGTAGCTACGCCTCTCGTCAATTGAGAAGCCCTTGCCATGAATAATCCTCATCTGCTTCGTAAACGTTGTCTTTCCGCTTTCTCCCATGCCTAAATGAAAGCAAAAGAATCATGTGCTTCAGCATTGAAAACCTGCTGACTGGACACCTGAAAATAAATGCGCTTAATTGTGGATTACATAACTTTACACTGCTCTAAAAATAGTAATTTGCCATTATGCAATCTGTCCTGTATAAGAATAATTGATGTCTTAATTGTGTATTAATTGAATTGTCTTTTCAGAAAGCTCTTCATTGAGCTGTATGAAACGTCTCGGTTACGTATGTAACCCTCGTTCCCTGAAGGAGGGAACGGAGACGTAGTCGACATGTCGACTGATTGGGATCACGCTAGGGAGCCTGTCATCTTTGAGTATTGTAAAAACGAGCCAATGGACATTGGCGTGTGTGAATTGCATCACACGCCCCCGCCCCGCAGTGCGGGTAAAAATACGGAAGTGGATGCACGCACCAGTTGTTTTTCGCTGAGGAGCCGAGTGGGCCCCGGTCAGTGGTGGTACAGCAATAGTGGCTGGGGGACTATGTCTCCGTTCCCTCCTTCAGCGAACAAGGGTTACATACATAACCGAGACGTTCCCTTTCAGTCGGACACGACGTGTCGACTGATTGGGATCCCTACTAAGACACCACTAGTGCTGCCACCTTCCAGTGCCTAGACAAAAGCCTCCTGATCTTCCCGCAATTTGAGTGAACAGGACAGGGCTTAGGCCAGGAAAGTCACTGCTGTTCCACAGGACCACTGGGAAAGCGTACCTTTCGTTGGAAGGCAAATGCTGCGGAAACCACATCCTGCCCGAAGGAGGTAACATGTGGAGAAACACAAATGGACTGAGCGACTTAGTGAGCAGGACAATATATGGCATGTCACTGAGGTGGCTCCAGCATATAACAGGGGGGAGACGCATCCGGTCAGTAACGGCAGAGCGGGCTCTGCCAAGGGAAGACACGGAAGTGTGGAAGAATACACATATGGGATCGCCGTAGGGATCACAACAAATGGACCCCACCTAACACAAGTTACACAAGCATACAAGTGATTGGTCTAGCATCGGATGCTCCGCCACGTCGAACACCAATGGGGTGAGGAGGAACTCAACAGGGTTCGAAGAGGGAACTCAACTGGAGCAAAAAGGCGCACTTGTCCAGTCCAAAGGAGGGGGATGGCGCAGCAATCACTACAAACCGGGCTAAGGTGAAGCTGGCTTCGTGTGAAGGGAGCCTACGGAAGCAACTGGCTCGACACATAGGCTAATTTCTTAGTGAATGTGCTGGTGTCGCCCAGTTCACAGCTCTTAATCTGTCAGCAAGGCACTCGTGTCAACGCCCAGGAAGGAGCTACACTCTCTTTTTGGAGGAGCTCACTACCCAGGTGGGCACGGTGCACCTTGGGAACTTCACCAAGATGATGGCAACACTAATCTTTTAGTGGGTCAACCTCTGCATGGAAACTGCCTTCCCTTCTGCTGGTTTCCGAAACAGATGAGAGGTGGAGAGGTCCTGTGACTTTGCATTATGTTCTGAATAACCGCAAGGCGGGAAGAACAGAGAAAGTCAGGGCTAGGTCTGCCTCCTCCGGGGCAGTGCTTGCAGGCTCACCAATACCCCTTTTCCACCAACAAGAACCAGGTGCTGGTTCGGAGCTAGAGCTAGTGCCGGTTCGGAGTTGGTTCGACTGACGAGCCTCCAAAGAACCGGTTTGCTTTTCCACAGGCTAAAAGAGCCAACGCAGAGCCAGGTCTTACGACACAGCTACGTCTCATCTTTTCAGCAACGTTAGCGCGGCGGCGCCAAACACAAACACATCATCAACAATGGCGCACGTTGCTTTGCTATTGATGTTCATGGCTTTGCGGACCTACATCGGCATCCAAACACGGCGGATCCAACGTGTTCGCGCGGCTCGCCATTAGTACAGACGGAGATTACAAGCGAGAGTAACGGCATGTACATAACATTTATTTTTAACAATAAGATGCCGACTTTAGCCTTAGATTTATATTTTAGATCGCGTCCATCGTGTTTAGCTGCTGTTAGCTCGATTAGCTGCTATTTGAAAATGGCGGTCACAAGTTTCTCTTCAGTCTTGTTGGCCACGGTAACCCCGCCCCCAGCCTCTGACGCAAGCGGTTCTTTCTTGGCTCCGTTCTAGACCCTGCAATGATTTGGTGCTACTTAAGAACCAGTTTTACTGGTTCGGAGCTGGTGCTTTGGCGGTGGAAAAACAAAGAACCGATTTGAAACTAGGCTCTGGCTCCGAACCAGCACCAGCTCTTCCTTGGTGGAAAAGGGGTGCAACTGGTTCCGTTTTAAGGGAGAGGTAGGAACCTTGGGCACATATCCAGGCTGGGGTCTCACATTAGTGAGAGTTAGCCGGCCCGAACCCAGGCACAATTTGTTGACCGAAAATGTGTGCAGGTCCCCTACCTTCTTGACAGAGCAAGCAAGCAGGAGAACTGTTTCTTTAAAAACAGATGTTTAACTCAACTACTTGTAATGCTCAGGGGAGGTCTCAGAATGCAGTAGCACTGGAGATAGGTCCCAAGAAGGTATAGAGATTTCAACTCCTTGCACTGCTCAGGAACCTGACGATCATGTCGTACTTCCTATATCTAAACCGCATCCTGATGTGCTTTAAGGGCAACATCATTTTGAGGATGGAGCAGAACTGCCACGCTCCGACCCATCTTCTGCAGGAAGGAAGCCCAGAAGTGAGCGAACCCTCTCAGGGGTCCTCTCGTGAGAAGAACACCAACAACGAACAGGTTCTTCCTCAGATCATAAGCAAGCCTCATTCTTTAGAGGGAGCTCTCGCAGAAGTAATAATATCTATGTTCTTTCAGAGGTAGATAGCTGAACCACCGCAACGGAACCTGGATTTCTCCAGTTCGATGCGGGTGCCCACGATGCCCCATCCCTGAGAAGTCTCAGATGAATGAGTCTAGGGAACGAGGTCCTAGTTGGGCCATTATGGGGCAACTAAAAGAACCTGCTCCTTCTTACCTGACTTAACACAGTGATGTGCAAGAGGGCTCACTGGGGAATTAACGCATTTTGCGTTGGCCCCGGCATCAGCTGTAAGCCAGTGTCTCCGTGTTTAAGGGAGTAACCAACTGGCAAGGGGACAAGATTAGAGCGGCAACAGATGTAAATGTGCGGCCCCGAAGATATCCCGGACAGCTGGAACGCCTGGGGATGGAGTCTCCACTCTCTTTGGCAACAGGCTGTCGTGAGGCCACATGGGCGGCACGATTGAGCAGGCTGGAATTGAAAGTGGAAGAAGCGACCTCAGAAGCTTCTGACTCCATAGGAGGAGGTGGCAGGCGAGTTGTGACATGCGAGGGAAGCGTATGAGCAACGGTCGCTGTACTGGGCAGTGCATCTTGCTGAGCAGCGGCATCAAGCAAGGAAACTGCTAAAAACTCAAGGCAATTGAATGCCAATGCAGTGTGAGGTATGCCCAAGCCCTTCTTACTGCATGCCCGTTATACATGGCCCCTGAGCTAGTGTTTTGTAGACACTTCTGTTCTAGGAGCGATTAGCCCAGAGAAACAAAAGGTCTGAACACTGCTTAGAGTTTGGCAGCATACCAGGTGTTGTTAACACACGGAGCATGCTGCTCTGCCATGGCCACCTAGGGACTTGGTCATGAAGTCAGTGCTGAAGCGGTCATCATATGGAGGAAACTGTTTACATGCGGCTGCGTCTCACATATGCCCCAGGAGCCTCTGAAGTTTATTCAGTGTGACCCTTTCTTACCTCTAAGCACCGACCGGACACATTCCAGTTGAGAAACGTGTAAACCAAGTCCACCTCCATACTGGAAAAAAGCTCCCCAGTCAATAGGTGGTTTGCAGTCACGTGATTCTGATGACGCGCGAAATTCAGATGGAGGGCAGGAAGTGAAGAGCGGAATGGACGAGATGGCGGAAAGTCCGTACTGGACTACTTTTGACGCTATTACAAGAGAAATATACAACAAAAAATCAAAACATATGTTGGACGTGATCCTTACGTTATGAAGAGGAGCGATTTTTCAACTGAATTGAAAGATTTTGCCTGTAACGTTACGAGTCTGTCTTCAGTTACAGGGGTAACTTACAAACTCAAAGAAAAGAAGAAACAATTACTTTCACTTTACGAAGTTCAGAAACTGGTACGTTACACAAACATAGCCACATAAGTTAATTCACCTTTGACAAAGTGATCACTGCACACACAGGCATTTTCCGACGTAGGTTTGCAAGCCATTTTTTTCCGGCGTTTTTCGGTCAATTTCTTGCCTTTTTCCCCCTTATGAACAACAACTTTTGGTACTCGATAAAAACTCCTCGTGGTTTCATCGATTTGAGCAACCATAAACGACGCAAAACATAGGCATTTTGAGTTTGTTATAGTGGTTCTAAATGTAGCAAATCACTTCCTGCCCTCCATCTGCATTTCGCGCCATGGCAACGCAGTAACGCGACGTCATATGCAAACAAGCTATAGACGAGTTACTCTTCTACAGTTGACCTGAAAACCCAACTGGCTATGTAGCACTCAAAGGGAGGGACTTGTACTGAGACTTCGACCCCTCACCGTAAGACACAGGATGGCCCGTGTTTACGGAGGAGTGGATATCTGAAGTACGCGTCCTTCAGATCCCATGTTACTGACCATTCATAGGGATGAGCATTAGTAATGCGTACTGTGTAGTAACTTGAATGGAGGCTTGAAAAAGGGCCCGAATCAAGCACACAGATCCCTGATGGTCTATCTCACTATAATTTGAGTACAATGAAGAACAGGTCTCACTTAGAAGCCTATCTTCATATCGGCTGGAGGAACGGCTCGATCGCAACCTTCGCCAGTAGGAAGTGACGACCGCACACACGGCAGCACAATTCGGAACACAGATGTGTAACAAACAGCGCTGCACATGGGAGGGTGCCGGACGAACTGAATCGTCTTAGCTGAGTCTGATGATACAAGAACCGGCTGAGTCGATCGGGAGCACCTTTCAGTGCTACAATGGACCAACACAGGGGGCCCAAGGTATCAGAGACGTACTCAGAGTGAGGCAGCGGGTTAGAGACAGGGACCCAGCTGCAAAGGCCCGAAGGCGGCCCGAAGCAGGGTCTGAGTTGTAAACACCTGTCTTTAGGTAGAGGCAGAGAATGCCTGAGAAGGCGTGACCGGGTCCTCGAACGCACTCAATGCCAGCTAATGAAGCCGAGTCTGTAGGTACGTGGGAACCTCTGGATCAGCCAGGAGCACCATGTAGTGCTACAACTGAGCGAAGCAGCAGAACCACGGAACCAGCTCGGAAGGCCCGAAGGCGGCCCGAAACAGGGTCTGAGTTTGTAGTGCGATTCTTACCTGTCTCTAGATGACCTCAGACCTCCTGAGAAGGCGAAACCGGGTCCTCGAACCGCACCCAACTGTTGGCTGGCGAAGGTAGCTGAAGGTTGCAAGGCTGTACAGGGTCGCACACCAACAGCCTGAACCTCTATGGACTTAGGAACAGAGGAAATTGCTCTTTCTTTGAAAATGTAGGTACCACTGGCTCCGCTTTTACGAGAGCCAGCGGTGGAACAGTCATACACAAACAAAGACTCCTCCCGGTCCTCCACCGGTGGGAGGGAGTGGATCGGTGACCATCTCCAAGAGCTCTCTACTCCATCCCTGAGGGGCCCGCTTCAGGAGCGCTTGCGCTTGCCACCTGGAGGCTGCTGCGATTACTCAGCGGGAGCAGAGGCGGAAGCAGACGGACGCCCTCTGCGACAAGCAGGCGGAGGATCTGCCCCGGGCGGACGGGTGGAGGCAGCAGCGGGCCGCCGGGGCAGGATGTGCTGGATTGCCTCCGTCTGCTTCTGGACAGAAACCGGGAGTCCAGGACCGAACCATGTCCACTTCCCTCATATCCGCCAGGTTGAGCCAGAGATGGCGCTCTTGGACCACCAACGTGGACATTGCCAGACCGATCGTGTGAGCTGTAACCTTCGTACCCCGGAGGGCAAGGTCAGTTGCAGTGTGGAACTCATCCATGAGCTCACGGTCTGAGCTACCCTCATGCATATCCATGAGTGCTTGGGCCTGGTGGACCTGAAGCAATGCCGTAGCATGCAGTGAAGATGCAGCTTGCCCACAGGCTTTGTAAGTTTTACCCATAAGGCCGGACTAAAACTTACAGGCCTTAGAGGGGAGACAAGGATCCCCCTTCCATGAGGTACTGGTCACCGGACACAGTTGCATCGCGACTGGAAGGATAGCCTCGTAACCCTTAGCCGCACCTCCATCAAGGGTAGTGAGGGAGGCGGAACTACTAAGGCGGTTTCTGGCAGAGAAAGGTGCCGTCCACGACCTAGTTAGCTCCTCATGCATTTCAGGGAAGAAAGGTATGGCTGAGAACCAGCCCCTCCCGCCCCGAGAAACCAATCAACCAAACGAGATGGTTTGGGACATGGTGGAGAATTCCAGACTGGAGGGGCCCCCAAACGAAACGGCTGGTCGATCCACTACAAAGGGACCAGCACGTTCCTCTGGGAGCGCTACCGGCTGCGGTGTAAGAGAGGAGGGAGGGATCCACGGGGCTTTGCCGGGCGGGTCCCCCTCACCGTAATCCTCAGATCACCCAAACCATGCAGCACTTCAGGCTTCCCCTGTGAAGTTGACCCAGAGGGAGCTCTAGAGCGGGGCATAGGAGTGGGGACTCCACCTTCCCGTTTAACGAAGGCGAGTCTCGATCTTAACACTGAGATGACCATGTTCCCACAGTGAGAGCATGAATCATCCACGAGAGCTGCATCAGTGTGCTGTAAGCCCAAACACGTGATGCATCTATCGTGACCTCAGCTCGTTTTTACAATACTCAAAGATGACAGGCTCCCAATCAGTCGACATGTCAACTACGTCGAACGTGACTGACTGAAAGGGAATCAGAAAATATGTCATAAATGTTCCGGCTTTAGTGTTTGGAAAGATAAAAAGCAAGTTGAAGATGACATGATGAACTACATATTAGTAATAAGAAAAGCAATTATGTAACAAAATGTTTCACTTTCACAGTACTGCCTGTAACTACTATATACTGTATATATAACCTTGAGCATACTGAGCCTTTATTGAGCATGAAACACCTGAGTGAAGGGGAACTGAAGTCATACATCCACTATGAGAAGAGTGAATTTAGTTTTGAGAGTCACAGGAATATTCAGCTGATGATCACAGGTCATGAATGTCCCCTCAAAAGATGATGTAACAAACATAAAATGGTATTTAACCGCATTGTGTCATAACATATAATGCCCTAAGTTTACCTTATTTCAAAATGTTTCACTTCTTGTCCCTATGGGAGGAATCTATTTTGTTGTGAGAAAGCAAATATAAGCACACATGATCACTTCACATGAATGAGATTGTCTGGAAGTTTTAATGACATTTCTGATAAAGGACTGACAGAATCATCTCACCCAATAAAAGCAATATGAGTTCTCTATATTCACTTTTCCTCTGCTCCGCCAGGATGAGGTCGATTTCCTTATTTTTGGCAATGGCGTTCCTCTTTTTTTTAGACAAGCAACAGATGCAACATCCACAGTAGTAGTAATCCCCCATTTCTCCTTCAGAAATACAATAACTACAAAAAACATCAATATTTAGCACTATTTTTAACACAGTGTAGGAGATTTGTATTACTGCAACACGTAGTTTATAAAAACCAAAAAGTAAGTCCTTCATTAAATGCAAATTCAGACAGTTGAGTTTCTAGCAATAATGTACAGGGAGCTGGAAAAGGAAAACCCGGAGTGGAGATTGATTACAGAATGCTTTGAGCGGCAGGTTCTACTCATTTATGCTTATCCACACCGGTTTTAGCGTTGCCAGGTGACAGAAATAATACTCTCTGGCCAGTTTTTGTCTGAAAATGAATTGACTTGATAGTAATTACTCGTTTAATTGATGTATGAAAACAATGTTACACTCAAAATCAACATTCAGATTGTTTCTAATAAAATATAGCTTACTGGAATGCAAATGTGAAAGTTCTTCTATAGACAACAAATAAAGTCAGGCATAGCAAAAAAAAAAAAGTCACATAATCTTCTCAAATGAATACAACCTTTATGAATTTTGAAGCTGAAATATAATCGGCAGAAGTAAAAAGCTAAACAAACTACACTACGGTCACATGACTTCAACGCCACCATCACTAAGCTTCAGACAACTCTTTCAGTCTTTGTTTAAAAATATTTTCCTGAGAGTTCGAGTTATAGTAGTTTGCAAGAGCGTGATTATAAACACAACGAGGCTATGAAAGTGGACTAGTGAGTAGATGAGTTTAGTTTACCTGTTCGGCTGATAATGTCTCTGATGTATTTTATGTTGTATAATAAAACGTGAATATATCTTGAGCTTGAGTTCACCACATACCTTATTTTACGCATTTAATCAAAAACTCATCACTGCAGCACTCTATTGAATGCTAGAATGAAATAATTCTACCCACATGGTCACAGTTATTGCAGTTTTATAGTCAATTGCTAATGAATGCTGTAATATGTTATTTATTTTACCATTACCAATGTACCATTTTGTTGCGGGTGAGAGGCAGCAGTGTTCTTACAGCACAGCACACATGCTCTTCTGATTGGCTGACTGTTTTTTTGGAAATTATTTTGTTGTCTCTTGTAGTATTGTCTCTTTTGATGTGGACAGACAAAAATGTATGTCGCTGAAATCTTATCGCATCGCTTCTTCTTAATACACAGCGTTACTAGGATGCATCTTTCCATTTGAGAAGCACCTGTAATGTTTCCTTAAACTAAATTTAATGTGCATCAAACTACCATTAAATTCAGGAAAGTATTCTAGAATACAGTATATAATATATACTTTATGTAGTAAGTATACTAATATCAATGAACTAGTAGTGTACATAAGTGCACTATTTGAATACTACTTGGGACTAACTTGTCCTACTTTTTAGTCAGTGTATAAAAGTATACTTTTAAGTATATTTTAAGTGTAACAGTAAGCGGAGTACACACCTAGTTTACAACTACATTTTTAGTTTGTACTGCAACTACAAGTGAACTTATAGGTATACTATAGGTTAATAGAAATACTTGTAGCACATTTCTTAGTTTATGAAACACTTTTACACTTTTAAAGTAAACTGCCCCTGCAGTCAATCATTTTATCCCTTAAACTCATGTTTGATAATCAAAACGACATATTAAACATTTCTTCCTGTGAACATTTCTTCACGCCTTAAAATAGCTTGAAAGGAATTCTACACCCTTGCTTCATTTAGTAGATGGGGATCAATGAATATGCAAATAGTCCCCGCCTCTGCTCAATTGCACCAGCTCAGACTACCTGATCCACTCGGTCAACTGTAGTAAACGCTACAATTGGAATTGTAGTAAATGCTGGCAATTGTAAATATTGGTTAAATTCAGCCATATGTTTGCAGGGGTGGGCGATATGACAAAAATCTTATATCACGACATGAATAATTTTATTTCACGATATAGCCATTTTTGCTTTAAATAAGGTTTTCATATTTACTGAAGACATGTAAACAGTCAGTGATAAAATAAGAACAAATACACTAATTACAAGCAATAGGACAAAAACAACAACAATAGAATAAAGACAACTAAAATAGACCTGAAAAACTAAATAAGAATAAGAAATGCTACCTAAAATGTATAAAGTAATCAACTAAAACTCCACACAAAAACTAAAACTATATATATATTTTTTATAATGTGTGCTTTTGTGTTTTTATATTTATGTACATTGTTGGTTCTTTGTGTGTACGCATGTTGAAACTCAAGCAACAAACATTTCCCCACAGAGATAATAAAATGTCAAGTCAAGTAAATATACATTTGTTCTTATTAAAGTTACAAAGTGAGTGATTTTCTTTCTTTGTTGTTTGATTAAAGGGGTCATGAACTGAGGAATCAAATTTACCTTGAGGTTTTGACATACAAGAGGTCATCATATTATAATAATATCCTGCAAGTTTTAGAACTGAAAACATCCTTGTTAGTCCAAAATCAGCTTTTATTGTTACCAGGCCCAGCGAACGCTTCGTCCTGGTTATGTGCCTCTTTATGACGTAATAAGGTAGTGAAAGACTGCCTCTGGAAGAAAATCAACTTAGGCCCTGCCCACTGGCGTTAGTGAGATGAGGAAGAGAGAAGAGCACAGGGTGTCTCGGTTGTCTCAGTTGAACATTATTTATTCGTGTTCGGTACATTTCACTGGATTCTTTGGTAAATCAGTCCACAAACTCGGCGCAGGCTTTGCAGGCTTTTACGATATGGACTCGACAGCAGACATCCCAAGTCTCCCGGAAGTTCCGGGAGTCTCCCGCATATTGATAGCGGCTCCCTGATACCCGAAAATTAGTTAAAATCTCCCGGAATCTAGAGCGAGCGAGCAAGAGCGCGCATGCGAGACAGAGACTGTGCTCCAAAAACCGCGTAGCGCGCACGGCAGAGAGGGAGAGGGAGCGAGAGACCTTGCGTGTGTGCCTCATGAAGCTTAAGACAGAGAGCATCCTGATTGGCCTGTTTCAGTAAGTCAACCAATCAATTGTCAGTGTGGGTGGGCTTTTATCTCTTCTCTAGAACCGAATGAATTAGTTCAGTGTAACTAGAAACAGGAGCGCCATGGCAGAGGGAGAGTGCCACAAAAAACGAAAGTATAAGACACATTTTACGCCAGACTACATGAAAGTGTACCCCTGTCTTACAAGAGTAAAACATAATGACAGTCTTGTACACTGTACAGTTTGTAACACTGACTTCAGCATTTCCCATTATTGTAAAAGACATGTTGAGGTGAGTTCAACAAGTTTCATTTCATGTGCATATTATTCAGGCCGGCTAGTTGCCAAGGCTACATGAAAACAACAAACTCCTTAGACCTGTTTAAAGTTTCAATGGAATATAAATAAAAGCAGTTTACATAAATAGTATATGCAGCTTATATAAATAGTAAAAGTAATCTACATATTTTAATATAATTAACAAATAATTGCATAGGCCTATAGCCTAAATGTCATATGAAATGACCCCTTTAACATGAATGACAGACAGCAGGAATATTAGGCTGTTGTCACTTTAAGAGCTTCCCGGATCCAACATACTGTTACACATGCGTTTCCTTTCTCAACTGTGTTTACATTCACTTAAGACATAAATGAATGTATTTACTAGGATACTTGCAAAGACAGGCATTTTGACATCTACAAGTGTGTATTTAGCTGTTCAAGGCCAATAAAGGGGCACAAATAAGTCAGGACACACTCGCTCATTGAGCAGCGGGCTTCACGTGTGCAGACAGCGCCGGGAAACAGTCTCTCAGAAATGAGTTCTGTTTCATATTATATTCATATTCTCTTATCAGTTGGGCAACGTGCACGGTTCTCTAACAAAATTTACTCGCACCGGCAAGAACATTTTTTCGCCCAAATCCGACCATTTGGTCTCAGTCTGGTTCCCTGAGCCAAGTTTAACTGCCAAAAAGTAATTCCTTCATTAAATGCAAATCCGGACAGTCTGGTTTTCTTGCACTAGTATGCGGGGAGCTGGAAAAGGAAACATTGTGTGGAGTTTGATAACAGAACGCTTTGAGCGGGAGGTAAAATATAGACCCGCTCCCCCCAAATATGCTTATATACAAATATCACAATTTAAACTGAGAAAACAGAGGCGAATCACTTTACTACATAAAACCTACGGCGTAGATGGCGAAATCTTCCTTGAAATAAACAATGGCTGTGAAGGAGTTTTTCCAAATGCAGTTTTCTGTCAATTGCGTCACGTTCGGTCACTAAAGACAAATAGTTGAATTTCCCGAAAGTGCATAGTATGCTGGGTATGTTTCAGTCATGCAGAGCAGATAGGAATAAGTCACTGGAATGTGCCCTGACATTTAAAGTGACTGACACTAGTTTTCAACTTAAAGTAGCTGTTTCCATAATGTTTAGAATCTGTTTGTGTTCATTTATTAGATTACTTGGTAGGGGAGAACCGGGCTAGATGTCACACAGATGTCACACAGGGAAGTTATAGCTATAGTATATCGGGACTGATTGTCACATTTGTTTGTCACTATTTATTAATTACGTTTTCTGCTGATCAGAACAATGGTTTACTGTAGTTTAAACGGGCTATTTATGTTTTATGTTATTGTACTGTATAAATGTAGCAGAAAAGTATTACAAGCTGTGTTGTGGCAGGCCCTGTTTCCTGCGTTTTCAGTGATCCGATCACAAGTGGTCGCTATTTCTCATAGCACACAATAGCATTAAAGTCCACATGAAATTAAAATTGTGTTTTGTGCTTTTAGTATGAATATGTTAGCCTTACTGTTATCTATAAGCAAGTGTGCTCCAAAACAATGACAAAATTTGCATTTAGAAGATATAAGCATTCAAAACATAGAGTCTTTTCACTGCCGCCAATATGGATTAATGACTTTGATGACATCACTCTGCACTTCATCTTCTCATAAGATTTTCCTTCCAGTCAAATGCTCTCTAGAATCTGAAGTGTCCCGCCCCTACACTATAATTGGACGCTGAAGCTGCGGCTAAAATCGGTCACTTGTTCACACATTTAGTATTTTCTAATGGTTAATAGTATTTTGAATGGCACATAGTGCACTATATAGGGGATAGGAAACAAATTCAGACAGTGAAAATATGCTTTCCATTGGGGCGAATGAAGTCTGCACACACACAGTCTGCTCCAGTCCAGAGACACGATCATAGCACAGAGCGGATCATATGTGCGAGTTGGTGCAGACCACAAAACATATCGGATCCATTTGAATTCGGCACAGAATGCTATATTTTAAAGTCATAATATGCGATTTCTTGTTTTCCTTTTTCTTTAGTGTGTTATGTAGCTGCTTGTGCGTGTATAAGATCTGCAGAGTTACAAAGCTCAAAGTCTCAAACGCAAAGAGATATTCTTTGTAAAAGTTAAGGCTCAGCCACGCCTTCCTAAAACGCTTCAATTTCATAACACCGGTCCAAATGTATTATTGTTGCTGCTGGCGCCGCCATGTTGTGGAGACGATGTGTTTTTCGTTGCGAAAGCCAAACTACCTTGTTTGGCCTTCCAAAAGAGGACACAATTAGAAAACAGTGGTTAAACTTTATTTACAACACTGTTCCAGTATGGCAAGCCGTTTTAGCTTAAATTGTACCCAGCGTTACTCGTCGTAATTGCATTTTTACTAGTAAGAATTCAATTAGAGAGCTCTACAATTCAATTCTTACTAGTAGCAATTACAATTAGAGAGCTCTCTAATTCAATTATGACTAGTAAGAATTACAATTACAGAGCTCTCTAATTCAATTCTTACTAGTAACAATTCAATTGTAGAGCTCTCTAATTGTAATTCTTACTAGTAAAAATTCATTTGTAGAGCTCTCTAATTGTAATTGTTACTAGTAAGAATTGAATTAGAGAGCTCTGTAATTGAATTATTACTAGTAAAAATGCAATTACGACGAGTAACGCTGGGTACAATTTAAGCTAAAACGGCTTGCCATATTCCAGAACAGTTCAACCAAAATATTCGACTGTGTGCTGCGCATTTTTCAGAGGACTGTTTCCAGAACCTGGGAGATTACAAGGCCGGCTGTACACAAAGCCTGATTCTAAAAAGTGGGGAAATTCCATCTTTGCAAGTATAGTCTGGCGCTTCTGACTCACAGACACAGGCCTGTAAGTATGTTTTCATGTTTTAAGAATTTGCTACTGACTGTTCAAACACGAGTTTTGATGTTTCATGTTTACATAGTGTTCTCCCCCCTGTAGCGCGGCGCGACGGGTAAAAAGACAGTATAAGTCATTATAATCATTAATTATGTCCCCAATGAAATAAAACCTTAACAATCTAAAACGTTCAAGTCCAGTCGCGCTGGCAAAGTTGATTGATCAGCTTGGTCATCTGCATTTTTCGGATCAGATTCAGGCTCGAATTGATAAGGTAGTACTGACATTATCACCTGGGGAGCTGATTTCCGTCACACGCTTAAAGGGGTGGTTCAGGATTTTCGACATCGGACCTCATTTTCAAGTGAGCCTGGTTGTTATTCATCAGTGGAGACAGTTTTCAAAAAAAATCATCCAGTCCTTACTTTTGGATAGTTCACCTATGCTAGGCTAGCGCGAGTCAACGGTGCACGCGTTAGCCTGCCATTAAAAACAGTTTTACCCACTCCACAGTACACCAAAAGCAAATAAATTATAACGCCAGACTATCGATGTAAATGTCTGTCGAGAGAATAATGTTAGAAATCAAACTACCCTTTCATCACATTGTCAGCGGCAGGTAAATACACTTGCGTGATAGTTATGTGGACCGTGGCTCTCTCGGTTTCCTAGGTAACCAAATATAACTCCGCCGCTGCTGTAGACTGCTTATAAATACAGGGAACAAATTATAACTAATGCAATGTGATGAAAGGGTAGTTTGATTTCTAACATTATTCTCTCAACAGACATTTACATCGATAGTCTGGCGTTATAATTTATTTGCTTTTGGTGTACTGTGGAGTGGGTAAAACTGTTTTTAATGGCAGGCTAACGCGTGCACCGTTGACTCGCGCTAGCCTAGCACCGGCGAACTATCCAAAAGTAAGGACTGGATGAATTTTTTTGAAAACTGTCTCCACTGATGAATAACAACCAGGCTCACTTGAAAATGAGGTCCGATGTTGAAAATCCTGAACCACCCCTTTAAGGTTTTCGGGCCAATCACAATGCACTGGATCGCTGGCCAATCAGAGCACTTTGCGCTTTTCAGAACGATGAGCTTTGTAAAAATCACCGCATTTCAGAAAGGCGGGGCATAGAGGAGCAACAATAATGTAAGATATGTGTAAAATAATTACTTTTTTTTAACCTAAAACCGCGTAAACACATTGCATTAAACCAAATACACAAAATAATGTTCTTTTTAGAACCGTCACATGACCCCTTTAAAGTGATATGGAGGAGATTACGCGGAAACTGCGGCTTTACAAAGCTCAACAGCTCTGGCTGAGCTGTGATATAAACAAAACGCCATTGGCTGTTTTAAAAAAGAGGAGGAGCTGTTCGATATGTCCCGCCCCGTTTTCCTGTTTCAGTGGAAATTATGTCAACACATTGAATAATGCTGCGCGTTTCAAGGCACTTCAGTGGGACTTTAATTATTTTTGGGGGGGTTTGGTTAAGACTTTTAAGAAGTGCAGATTTTCAAAAAAACAAAAAACAAAACACTTTCCCTGAGAAATATTCAATGGAGTCAATTATGTGACAACTAGTCTATTTAATTTGTTATTTTACTAGTAATATGGAAATGCAATTATAAGCAATTATTTGATAAACGACGGAAGTGAATCAATCAAAACTTTAGCTGGACAATAACTATTCTAGAGCTGCTGTAAAGTACTTTAATTTCCTATTATCACTGTTAAGCTGCTTTGAAACTATCTATATTGTTAAAAGCGCTATATAAATGAAGGTGACTTGACTTGACTTGACTAGACAAGTGCTGAAATAGGTTACATGCAACTACAGGCTCAGTAGCAGCTTTTAAATGGTTCCAACTATAATAAATATCATTTTAATAGTTATATACATGTAGTTGATGAAGTGATGGAAGTGAGAACAAACTGTTTGGACCTTGTTCATTAGGAGTTACATTTCCGTTTAAATGAAAACGTCCCATAGTCAGGGGGGTGGACACAATTTTAACAATGCCCCAATTATACAATTTCCTAGTACTCTTTTCTTCCAAGCAGTTTCCACATGGTGTCGATAAAGAGCTAGGAATCATCTGCAAATCTGGACGTTGAGTCTCTCTTATTAGAGTTTGACAATGGCACCACTCAAGTCAAGTCACTTCAACTATAAACGGAACAGAAGCACCATGTGTATAGTCTGTGAGTGGTTTGAGTAATACGCATTTGTATATATGCGTTATATATTTTATGAAACTATTAGAGGTGTTACAGAGGCTTAGGACTTAACCAGATATGTTTGACTAGGAATGGGCGTTGTCCATTCAGTCGAATAGCAGGGTTTGTGGCGAGACACGCCCCGCGAGCTCCACAGTCGTTCCTCCACCAACCTTGCCTCATTCCGGGCCCCGCCCCCTCCCGCGTCCCTACCTCTGATTGGCTCCGCGCCCTGTCACTCACGCTCCATTTTCCAGCTGTCGCAGCTCCAGGTTTGTGTGCGACTCACACCGGACTGGACGGTGCGATCATCTGGAAATTTTTTCACTCCGTCGATTTTTTTTTAGGAGCCCACACCTGTGTCATTTTTTCGTCCATTTCTCGTCTTTAAATATTCATTAACCCCAATCGGATGCAAAGAAATGAGCGGTGAAATCAGCGCGCGTAGTGTAAATAAAGATTCCGGCTAGCTAGCAGGTTAGCCCACCCAATTAAGCTAGTTAGTGCGCTTAGCTAATTAACTTATCGGGTTTTGTATGCTCAGAATCAAATGTTTGCACTGTAGTCAGTGTTGGATGTGCACACAGCGTCTTTAAAAGCGCATATGGCTGTCTTCTGCCACCTGTCGCCGTGTGTTAGCCAGAGATCCGGGTAGCTGATGGACAGTGTTGCGGTGATTCTGGGCAGTGGGGCGGTTAGCTTAGCGAGACAGCAAAGGACAGCACGGATGTCGTGGCAGGCTAGTTTGTCCCTTCGGGACTCTAGTTGGTAGTCATCGCAGATTATTAAAAACAGGGCTTGGGTTGGTCTGATTGTGGGGAGATCTTTGGATTCACATCTGGCCTCCAATCTCATCCAGTCTTTGGCCTTGTTTGATAGACCCGTTTGTATGAGCAGGCTGAGGTTGTGGTGCTCTATTTTACTTCATCGATTTACGTGTACCATCATAAGGCATCCTGGATCGCATGCTGCATTTTTAAACAACATTCCCCCAAATCCATCCTGTTCCTCTTTCGACACGGTTGCGAAGGGAAGCGGACCGTAGAAGTGTGTCAGATCAGGGTTGGGATCTCCAAACGCTGTGGTGATGACTCTGGAGTCCATGATGGCCTGTTGCATGAGTGAAGAGGCGAAGGAGTCCAAAAGAATCAACGCCGAGATCGACAAGCAGCTCCGGAGAGACAAGCGAGATTCCAGGCGAGAGCTCAAACTCCTCTTACTGGGTAAGTGCATCTCTGACAGCTGCTGATGGCGAACGCAGAAACGCATATTGCTTTGTGGATCTAATGCATAGTGATGCTGACATGCGGTGAAAAGTCCAAATCAAAGGCGAACGTGTTACTACTTTCACTGCTTCGTGTACATTTTCACTTTATGTAATTCATGCACGTGTGTCGCATTGTGCTTTTAGGAGGATTGTTCCACGAAATGTCCTTGTCAAAAATCCTACAGAGAACGCTGATGGAATGTTGATCTTAATTAGACCTAGTTCTAATAGGATCTGGCGTTCCCACGGTCATAGAACTATCAGGGACTTTCATGGCATATTCTATAGTGATTTTTCTTTTCTTCTTCCATTTTTGCTTGATTACATGGGGAAAAATGTATAGTGAATGTTTTTGCTTCATTACATGGGGAAAATATAAAAAAAATGTTTAAAATGAATAGTGTTTTTACATTTTTGCTTGCCTACAATGGAAAAAAAATATTATATATAACTTTTTTTTCATTCATATGACTTTTATGTGTTATAGGCATTGTGTTTTTTTGTGATATTCCGCAATATCCCAGTCAAGGAAACCTGGAAATATGAAGGAACTTAATGGAATATTTTTGAATTATTCAGTTTTTGCTTGCCTTCATGGGTAAAAATATTTTAAAATATATTCAATATAGTGAATGTATTTAGTTAAATAAGGGAAAATATTTTTAAAATGTATAGTGAGTGTGTTTTTACATTTTTGCTTGGTTATATTAGGGAAAAATATTGTAAATTGTAGGCTATTCCAAATACACAGGGAATGTGTTTGTATTTTTTTTCTTGGTTACATTCCCAAGGATCAAACGTGAATCCTCAAAGAATCAGAAAAGTTCCTATTTGATAGCTCAAATCCTATTTCAATTGTTCCCAAATTATAGTAGGAAAGTACCCCAACAATTGCAGTGTTTTTTCACCCGTTAAACTTTCACTAAAAGTCTAGATGTTAATTTATTAGCACTGAACATTAGTGTTTTAGAGTTGCATGAGTGTCAGTTTACATTCATCTCGTGATCTGACCATTAGTCTGCTCTTTGCTTTCGTTTTGGTGTCAGAGCCATTAGGTCATTTGTGGCTGTAAGCAAAGCTAAATTGTCAGCAATTTAAGCCTAAGAGATTGTATCTGAATATTCCAGTACTGCAGAGCCCTTCAATAACACGCGTCCTTACATTATTCTCAGAACGGAGAGATGCAGTAACTATGAAAATAATTAGATCAGAGGCTTAATTTGAAACTCGGGTTGCAAAATCTATTTAGGACGGTGTTTGCATCCCAGTTAATCGCTGCTAAAGTCAAAGAGAGTCCAGATTCTTATCTTTTCTGATTGAGTATCTTTAACCCGATACTTGGCTCTCCCGAGAACGCGCAGCGCTAACGTGGAGAATGAAACCTATTGTGACCAGATTGTGGTTTTACAAGCCGATCCGGTTCGCAAAAATGGCAAAAACTGGCAGCCGGTGCTGTTAAAAATGGCTGATCTGGTCAGAAAGGGATCCTCAAATTGCGTAGATGAACAGACACGGTCACACGGGCGCTTGTGTGGTGTGGGCTGACCCGTAAAAGTGCTTCATAGAATGCATGTCCTTAGAAAGCTTTGGCCCTGCTGCGTGCAACACAACCAGCCTTTGTGCCGAGACTCTCAGAGGAAAGACGGCAATAAGATACGCCTCGGTGGAGGAAGAGGGCCTTGCGTGACCAACGAACGCTGTTAACCTCCTGCTTCTGTCTCGGTAGACTCTCGAGCGCTCTGTCTGAAAGCTGACAGGAAGTTGTCATCTCTCAGTGTTTTTTGGGGGGGGGAACCATGTTCTCACAGATCAACAGATTTCAGTTTTACTTGTGTGCTCAGGCCCGGTTTCACAGACAGGGCTTAGATTAAGCCAGGATTAGGCCTTGGATCAATTTGGACATTTAAGTAGCTTTTATAAACGTGCCTTTGAAAAAAACATTACTGGTGTGCATCTTGAGGCAAAACAGTGGCACTGACATATTTGAAGATATGCCAGTGCAAGTTGCTTTCAGTTAAAACAGTTCTGACATGCATTTTTAGTCTGTGAAACCAGGGCTGAGTTTCTTTTTGAGGTTTATAAAAATTTTTTCTCATTGTGTTGTGTTCCTCAGAAGTCTTCCAGCACTTAGATTCCCCCCCCCCCCCACTTTCCAAGAAAAACGTCTGTTTTGGATGTCTGGTTAAACCGGATTCTTAAAGTGTGCTTAAATAGACATGATATGGCTTATTTGAAGCCTTTGACCTCGCTCTGAATATTTGATCAGCTTGTTAGCGTGACAACCTTTCCTAATATTGTCGTTTCTTTCCAGAGTAATGTGTTGGAAGAGTTTGCTGCATGTGATGTTCAACATTCATGTGAGATCTGATGTTTGTTCAAACACTAGTTGGAATACTGAAGATAAATGCCTTCTGTTTGAACACGCTTTTTATTGTACTAGAAACCAATTCGTAAGATTACTTTTGTGATTTGTTTTAAATGTTCCGTCAGTGTTTTCTCCATGCTCATTTCTTGGAATGTGTAAAATATTTAGTCATTTACTTTAGTTTGTTTCTTTTAGTAGCTTTGATAATTAAATGAGGCATGAAATGAAAATTCACCGTGGTATTGATCTCATATCCATATCAAAATTTTGGACTAAAATTCGATTTTGTCTTGAAATGACAGACTTCTCTTTGGTGATGTATGCAGGACTTCTCCAATCATTTTGTCCACTCAAACTCTCCTTTCCTCCAATCGACTGCAAGTTCGCATTCATATCTGCCTTCATCCAATTAACAGCCGTTGAACAGAAACTATATTCCTAGTGTGTGTGTTGACATTGGATGAACTGATATTGAAATTTTTGCAGATAAATTATGGCCGTTATTCTAATTCCTTATTTTAAATGCTGCTAGTGAATTGTGGCATCACAGCATTATAATATACAGTATGAAAAATGGATATTATGGCAGAGTTAATCAAAACGTACAATATCTGAAATGTGCAAATATCCAATATCTACTGATAAATAAATCAAAAAGATTTCATAATATTGAGTGTTAACTGATATGGTATCGACATATCGTTCATGCACAGACCCAACTGAACTGTTTTAACATTTTAGCACTTTTTAAAAATAAAATAAAGGCAAACTATTCATGGTTTGCGAAAATGATGTTTTTCATTTGTTTTTGTTTTTTTATGTAAAATAAAAAAAAATTATCCTACAAAAGGCAAAAATGTATTATCCTACATTATTATCCTACAAAATTTTGGCGTTGTACAGTATGAAAAGTGGATATTCATTTTCAGATTTGCTAAAGATTCATTTTAAATGACTGCTAGATGATTGAAAAAGTCATTCAAGTTTTTATTTAATTTATTTTATATCCAATATATATACCGATAAATAGAATAAAAATCTGTAACTGACGTGATAGCAATGATATTGTGCAACCAAAATTTAAGCACAGAGCCAATTAATCACCTTTAACATTCCTCGTCAGCTATTTTCATTCATCGATTTGTATGGTTTTGACCGGTTTGTTGTAGCGGCCCAGCGCGTATGAGCTGCGTTTTGTTCTCTGCTGCAGGAGCCGAAGATACAGGCTGATTGAGGCAGAGAGAAGCCTGTGTGTGTGTTGGCGTTCTCTGCTGGAGGGACTTGAGCCGAGGGCAACCACTCTTCATTTTCAGCCCACACTTCTGCTGCACACATGAATGCACGCTGTTGCTGTGTCACATGATCTGGAGGCAGAGATCCAGAGAGAAAGAAAGCAAGGAAAAGATCTCATCCGTCACTCACTTGAATACCTTATTCACGAAAACGTGCTACTAAGCAACTTGTTTCTGGCGCGGGCACGTCTGAATGACAAGCCGGACTTCCAGGTTTCTTGTTACGCCACACGGTCGGCTCTAGCCAATATTTACCTAGCCGAGTCGAAAGCGCGCTGGAGTATAGAGTCTATAACACCTGAGTGTTGTGGAGGAGCTCGATGACTCATAAAGATTGTACAGAATGTTTGTTTTTGGACACACCTAGCACAAAGCTGACATTGTTCTCATGCAACCAACATATGGCCTGTTTTCGTTTCACTTTATTGCTAAATAAAGTCCATGTTGCCCTTTTGTGTCGTTCAGCGCTTCTATACGAACCGCTCGGAATCCGAATTTTAAGTATTACTCAACCCACTCGCGATGAATTGCTCTCGGAAAAAAAAACTGATTTGTTTCAAACTCTGCTCCTCACTCAAGCGAAGCAATCTGACCACTGTGGTGGTGGTGTTTATTAAACGCCGGGTTCACATTTGCAACCACATGACGATAAGGATTCAGTATTTGCATGCAAGTTTAAAACCATGCAAATAGCCCGCTAATACACACCTCATGATTTCCATGTTCAAACCAGTGAGCTGGAGTTGCAGAGGCTGTAGAAAGTGTTTGTGTTTGTTCAACAATGCTCCGGTTTCGGGTTCAATCTTGTGAAAAAGGAGAGACCGGCAAAGTAGAATTAGCTGGTTTTCTTTTAAAATCACCCCAGTGCCTTTTGTTGTTAATTTGTGTTTAATTTGACTTTATATATATATATTAATATATATATATAATATATATATGTGTGTATATATATATATATATATATATATATATATATATATATATATATATATATATATGTATATGTATATATTTATGTATAAATATATATATAAATTCTATTTAATTTTATTATTAAATTATTTTAGCTTTTTTTTTTATTATTCTGTGAAATAGGAGGGCAAAGTAGTATTAGTTTCTTTTATAAAACCCAGTGTTTTTTTTTTTTTTTTTTTTTTTACTTAGTTTTTTATAATTGTTTGTGTTTTTTTCATTTTAATTTAATTAAAATAGGAGGGACTGGCAGAGCAGAGTTTTTATTTTTTATTTTTATTGTATTTCTTATTTATTTATTTATTGTAAGTTCATGTCTGAAGGCATCTCTATGTGCTTTTGTTGGACTATAGTGACTTTTAGTGGTAAATATGCTGTAAAAAACATTGCAGAATCTGGTTTCACTGCAAGATTCAAATGTTACATCTGTTGATAGGGAAGCTTTGTCTTACCCTCGCTTCCAGTTCTCCAGTATGTGTGTTTAGCAAGCACCCACACACACTTGTATCTCGACATGGGTGTATTAGCTGATGTGAGCTGATTTTACTATCCGCCATTTTACACTAGCAGGGGAAACCGGTTATGTAGAGCTGGAACTTTTGATTGAACTGATATAAATTTTGGAGTGTAATCAGATGGCTGTGTAAGTTATAGAATATAGGTTGAAATGAAAAATGATTTTAATTGTCTAATTTCCTACAAAATGTGCCTCAGTTAAATTGCTGCCATACATCATGGCTGTTATCTGAGTTTTGCCAATATAATACCAATATATTTGACAGTACAAAAATAAAAGTTCGACATTAAATTCAAAATGTACTCTAATACGTGTTCCTGGTCTTATTGTGCACTACTCGTGGGTGTACGTCAAAATTTGCTAACTTGCTCCTAGGGTTGTCAAAAGTACCTATTTGGTACTGAAATGTTTGAAAACGTGACTACCAACATTTCTGTAGTACCGGGTACCTGGTATTTGGTACCCACTTATAGGCAGCTGCTTTCAGTCGCTTTTGTGTTCATCGAAGTGCGTCAAAGGTTTCTATTTACATGTTTTTTAAGACTTTGTCAAGTCACCATTTATATAGCACTTTCAACAATATAGATTGTTTCAAAGCAGCTTTACAGTGATAATAGGAAATTTAAGTATCAGAGATTGTTTTGGCTTTACAGCAGCTCTAGAATAAAGTTATTGTCCAGCTAAAGTTAGTTTTGATCGATTCACTTCCGTCGCAAAGATCATAAGTTATTAACTTAGGGGCCGCTAACACGACACCGTTCTAACAGAAAACCCTTAACGCGCTCCGGCCCGCTCTTTCGTACAACAACGGCGCCTGGTGGCTCGAGAACGCAAACCTTGAAATAGCTTCCAAGGTGCAAGCCTTGAAAAAAAAGAAAAATAGAATTATATCTGTGCAAACTTAAACAACGCAAACCTGTGAGAACACTGACGGTATACAGAATATGTGTGCAGGCGTGTAGTGTTTCTTTACAAATTGACCTCAACAAATTACTTGTCTGGCCTTAATTTATAATACAGAATTTATCGGATCCGGCGGATGCGGTAAAGCTCGGGATAAACAGAGAGAATAATATTAGCGTAGATGCCATTCTTCTTATGATGAAATGAGTACATCAGGATTCATGGGAAGTGTTCCCGGTTCTGGCTGACCTAATCTATGCAGCCTAACATTGTGAATTATAGAAGTTTATAATGTGTTATGTGTATGCTAGGTCAAAGAAATGTGTTTTTAGTCTAGATTTGAACTGACAGAGTGTGTCTGCTTCCCGGACAATGTTAGGAAGACGGTTCCAAAGTTTTGGTGTTAAATTGGAAAAGGATCTACTGCCAGCAGTCGATTTTGATATTCTAGGTATTATCAAATGGCCGGAATTTTGAGATCGCAATAGACGCGACGGACTATAATGCGTTAAGAGCTCGCTCAAGTACTGCGGAGCTAAACCATTTAGTGCTTTGTAAGTAATCAGCAATATTTAAAAATGTATACGATGTTTAATAGGGAGCCAATGCAGTGTTGACAGAACCGGGCTAATATGGCGTTTTGGACTAGCTGTAGTTTGTTTATTATGCGTGCAGGGCAACCACCCAAAAGAGCATTACAATAATCTAGCTAATTGTTCCGCATTTGTCATTGAGAGCATATGACATAATTTAGATATATTTTTAAGATGGAAGAATGCGGTTTTACAGATACTAGAAACGTGACTTTCAAAATCATTTGTGATCCTTAATGAGAGCTGTCTCAGTACTATGGTACGATCTAACTCCTGACTGTAGCCAATCACAGCCAATATTTCTCTGTCCAGTTAAAGCAGAACTCGGCAACTCTAGCGAACTCTAGTCAGTTTTTCGCTGATTTTCCCTTTTGTTGTCGCATGTTTTCCCCACGAGCTCCCCCTACAGCTGTGGGGCGTATATTTCACAACACTGTCGTTAAAAACTCACTTGCGGCGGCCTCCTCCCCCTCTCTACCGCTGCTCATGTGCGTTTGTTACATAGACAGTATATAAACTGGACACAGCGACCCCATTGGATTCAATGGAGACAAGTGAAGTCAATTAGAAGCTCTCACTTCCTGATGGCTGAGCGTACTGTGCAGACTCAAACTGAGCTTGACGACGTAGATGTGAAGTGAGTAACCCGTCTGTCTTCTAGTAGCTGTGCCAAGAGAAATCTGAATCATTCCCTTCCGAAACTTGCAGAGACGGAGAGCGTGAGTAGGAGCTGTCCATGAGCTAGGAGCAGGAGCAACTTTTGCTAAGTATTCTGATTAATTATTTTGTCATTTTGCCTCCACGTCCCCCCGATTGCCCGCGAGCTTCTCCTCCTGTCCATACGGTAATCTCTCTACTGTGCGACAGAGAGTCGCGTGGTTATGGCGCAATCGTTGTCCTATTTTTACAAAAATTGCTTCTACGGGGCCATAACGTAAGATACAAGGTAATGGAGCCTTTTATACATTTTCGTGTTTCTTTAGAAATAAATAATGGACAAATGGAGTCTTTAAACGCCTCAGATGTAAAGTTATTCGCTGTCAAAGTGACGCCAAAATGAATGGGAGTCAATGGAATGCTAACAGCAGGTGGGGGTCCGCTAATCAATGGCGGCGCCCGGGGAAGCTTCAAAATAATAAGAAACCCTGCCCCCCTGGTTTGTTATGATCGGAGCAAGCCAACTGTATCGTGTGGAGCTATGTCTACCGAGGTGGGTAATACATCATACATGAGTGTGTGTTTATGTCGAATTGCCGTAAAGCAATTCGTGTTTCGCGCTCGTTCTCGCTCTCGCTTCTCACGAGACTTCCAATTTCTATCTTGCCGGGACGGTAGTCCCCAAGTTGCAAGGTTGGTTTTCCGCCTGGGAACGCTGGGGAAAGTCACCAATATCACCAGAACAGGTTGTTTAACCATCCAAATGATTTCTAGATTATGCTTTAACACAGTATAATGTAAACATTGTACATTTACATCACATTAGATATATTACCGACATTGTAACAATTCAAAACGGGTTAAAAATCAACAGTTACTTTAATGTAAAGTGAAATTAATTTTTTATTTGTATTAAAAGGATGTATGGCACATACAACAGTCTTTGAAATAGTCAGTTTATTTTTTACATGAGTTTATTTTTTGGTTATTTTTAATCTTGTTTCACTTTAGTCTAATCAATAACTGATTGTAATTGTAGCTGTTCTTTTAGCTATATTCGTCATTAAGTTTTGTCAGGGAGTTGAGTATAGGTCCATCACCTCATTTCCTTGTCCAGTAGTGTTTCGCAATACAAAACATGCATTGCTATTATTGCAACGCCATTTTATTGGCTTTATATATTATCTTGTAGCAAGCAGCAACCCGGCATGGCTGAAATGTAGAAATTGTTTTGCAGATTTGCTAATTCCTGCTTGCCATTTTGTTTCTGTTGGTGGATTGACACATTTGATGGTGGAAGAAGAGTAAGGCTTGCTAATGTATGGCTCCTCTTTGAATCATTGCTGTGTGGTAAATGCTTTAAAAATGTTGCCATGGTAACCTGCTTTGCTGCACTGTGAGCTCACAGACTTGAATATAGGATGGATCCAGTCTCACTGGTGTTGAACGCTGTGTCCTTCCCTAATAAAGAGACCATGGGCCTCGTCACCTTGAGTTTTGACCTGTCATCTTTAAGAATGCCTGTGTAGTTCTTAGAAGATTTTGCTGTCATGAAATCAAAATTGGCACCATTTACGTTACATATTCTTGGTCTTATGCACAATTCATCCGTTTACACTATTACATTTTTTTTTTTTCATTTCATAATATTTGATCCAATATCATACTTTTTGCCTGGAACTAATGATTACCGTGGCGTGTACTAGCCTACATTTTAAGTAGTTTGGGGTCTGTACAAGTTTTTGAAAGAAGTATCTTACGCTCACCAAGGATGGATTTATGTGATCAAAAATATAGTAAAAACAGTGAAATATTATTACAATTTAAAATAACTGTTTTCTGTTTGAATATATTTTAAAATGTATTTTATTCCTGTGATGGCAAAGCTGAATTTTCAGCATCTGCACTCCAGTCTAATCAATGCTAATCAATGTAGAAAACAGTTGAGCTGCTTAATTTATTTTTATGGAAACCGTGATACATTTTTTTTCAGGATTCTTAATTTATCTAAATATATTATTTGTCCTTATTGAAGTGTTATTTCTTTCTAAAAAAATGTTTACTGCCTCAACTTCTGATTGGTAGTGTACATATTAAGTAAAATCTTTTAAAATTAGTTGGTGGTGGTGTTATTAATAGCCAAAAATTTTTATCTTCTCTGTTGATGCCACTTGGTTAATGTTTGGATAATAGCCTATTTAACCAATAGACAGCTTTTTAGCCATTGTTTTAAAATTCCTAATCAGTTAGCCTCCATTTGGGTATGTATTTTCGCCATCCAATCAATTCCCAAAGGATAAAATGTAGGATTCCCCCCTCACCATGTTGCCCATCACGTTTCGATTAAATGCATCTAATTACGGAAATAAATTGGTTGCAAACAGCAATTTACGGTGACAAATATCCATCTATTATTTCTTTACTTTGTAAAATTAAACTCACTATTTGTTTTGCGCATGCATCGGTTTCACTACCAGGTCTCCGGTTTCTTTTTATGGTCTTAGTATTGTCATTCAACCAAACTGTAGTGTGTTTGTTACCCTCAAAATGACCTAATATGGAGGAAAACCTGATATCAAGGTGCTCCAGTAATGTTCAAACAGTTGTGGTGCTATTTCTACGGAGCAACTGTTGGAAAGCTTCAGGGAGGTGCAGCTATTTGGCAAGCTGAGGGAGCCAGGAGTGCAGCGGTTATGCAACCAGGCTTTTTTTATTGGGTTTCCCCTGTCAGCAAACCACCGGCAGACGGAGATGAAGACGGAGCAGACAGTCAGCAGGGAGGCCGGAGCATGACAGTCCAGCTGTTGGAGTTAAAACTACCCATGACTCGGCTAAGGGAGAGATGGGACAGGAAATTGATGGGAAATCGAACCCGTTACGGGTTTAGCGCATCTCGAGCGTGTGAACCAACCGTTCGGCCTTGCCTTCTAGAAAAGAATTCTAAAGCCTGGTTGAGACTAATATAATTTAAAAAAGCTTGTGTCTGTGACTCATGAAATTTGAAGCCCAGACAGAACACCTTTTGTTTGAATAGAAACCCAGAACTATGGTGCATTTAATTACAAATTCACAACAACAAAAAATGTCTGATTCCTCTGAAACGCATGTTTAAAGTTGCAAAAATGACATCACAGGCAACTTTTCCATGTAAAAATCGTTTGTTTCCTTACCTGAAAAGTGGGTTCTAGCAATTAAATATTGATAGGCCTGTTTTTTTTTAACTTGTTTATTTAAATAAATGGCAGTTGTCAAGGATGTCAATCGTATGAACGCCAAGATAAAACTTGTGGAACTGGTTATCATACCAATCGAAGCGTGACTTTCCAAACTGTTGACATTGTATTGTCAAGAACGTGATAAATTTTGAAAACTGGAACAGTTACTGGACTTGTTTTTCCCCCTGCCGGTCCAAGACCTCCCAAGTTTCCAGGGAAGTCATACTGTTGAACTTTGGGGATGGCTAAAACATTTTTATTGGCTTGAGTCATCAGGACCAAAGCAATTTACGGGGAGATGGTCTTTTTTTATAGGATTTCTGTTTTAAAGTGCTGTATGTGTTTACACAATGTTAATATTGTTTACCGCAAGATTAGATCCTGAACTTGAATTAATAAAAGTTTGTATCTCCTCAAAGTTGATTTTGTGGGGAGGGGGGGCATACTTTATTTTTTTATTTTATTTTTAAATATATATTGCAATTCCAATATAGGATTGTCATTATATCAACTTAAAGTTCTGCATAACTCGTTACTGTACAATAATGATTTTGCAGTTTCGCAGTTCAGGCAGTGTGTTGTTAAGTGTAGAAAGTGTAAAGACCAATAAGGACACATACACACATAAATATAAAAACAATTAATTAATATTATTATTAAACATTTTGGATAATTGTTTTCTGATACCGGTTAGTGTCTAGTAATCTTAAATGTGAATCAAACAATTTCAAGGTGTCTTTTTAAGTGATTAAATATGTGTATGTTTATAATTATTTCTATTCATTTTATTTAAGTGTAGAAAACAATATTTTAACAACATGGCTTATTAAATACATTCTGCTACCAATAAGTGTCTAGGGATCTTAGTTCAGTTTAACACATTACTATATATTAAAATCCAATGTATAATAATCATAGTAATACATGTAATATTAATAAATGTATTGTAGTTTGTTTGTGACACTGTTTTTTATACTTTTGCAAGGCTGTTATTAAATGTGTGTGTGTGTAATGTTACTTATTAATTTAATGAGTGTAGAAATTTCAATAAACAATTAACAAATCAATATTTGCCTAAATGGCTTTAGTGATCTTTGTTCTGTCAATAATAATAAATGAATGTAGTAAATATATTATTGTAGTTTGTTTGGGGTGCTGTCTTTTATTATTATTATCATTTTAATAATTTGTTGCCTTAAAGTAATGATGATAAGAGGCTGTTATCATACTGAAGCCAAAATATTATCTAACCCTATTCCGAAATTTGTGTTTTTCTTTCTCTCTCTCTCTCTCTCTCTCTCTCTCTAGGCACGGGAGAGAGCGGCAAGAGTACGTTCATCAAACAGATGCGCATCATTCACGGGACAGGCTACACCGACGAGGACAAGCGCGGCTTCACCAAACTCGTCTACCAGAACATCTTCACCTCCATGCAGGCCATGATCCGTGCCACCGAGCACCTCAAGATCCCATTCAAATACGAAGAGAACAAGGTGACAATCCCTGCGCCGTCACTGCGCCGTAATCATCTATTTGATGCCCAGAGTGCACGTCGAGATGCAAATCAAACCCAGATAGGCCATAAACGTGGCTATAAAAAGCACTGCGAGCCTCACTTGTAAATTTTATTGCTGTCACACCATGGTCAGCTGTCTTTCTTCTGTGAAGGATTACGGGTTAATTATTCTCATGTTTTGCTTTTACAGAATCAGTTAATATTTCCTAAAGAAGATCCTTAAACTTTAACTCGACAACTTGTGACCTAGTTGGTTCTAAACCCCTCTGGAAGTCATTAGTATTACACTGCCATTAAGTCATAAACTGGGTTGTTTACTGTGTACTGTGTCTTTATCCACAGTCCAACGCTCTGGTGGTGCGAGATGTTGATGTGGAGAAGGTTTGCTCCTTTGAACAGCCCTATATCAATGCAATAAAGATGCTCTGGGCGGATCCAGGCATCCAGGAAGCCTATGACCGCAGGCGAGAGTACCAGCTCTCCGACTCCACTAAATAGTAAGTGTGTGTGCTGTCATTAGCCATTAGATCCTTTTAACTTCATTGCTTTTAAATGAGTTGTTGAATGCTCTGTCTTTTGAATCCTTGAGGTCAGTTAGAAGCATATTTCTTTTCATGTATGAATGCAGTATTAAGGCCCGTTCACATCAACAACAATGGTATAACTGATCCACATCAACAAGCACTTATGCTCTGTTTATTATAAGCGCGCACTGCAGTTATGTTGCCTGCCACTTTAAATGGTTGAGCTCTTCAAAGTCAGGTGGATTCTGATTGGCTGTCAAGGTTTTAGTGTTCATCAGTTTAAATCATTCTTAAAGTGATTCCAAAAATATTGTTTCTCTGTGTCGTTATCGTTATAGTTGTGGTGTGGGCTTCTCCACTCTCATAGAATGAGAATATTCTTTATAATTATCATCTTTGGTGTGGGTGTGAACGGCCCTTTACAATACAGTAGTATAATTTATTTTGATCACAAATGGCATAATTAGTTTGTTACACCCACATGGAATCTACGCTCTTCCGAAAAAACTTGTGAAATTAATATTTCTACCCCGGTAGAACACAAAAGAAGATACTTTGAAGAATGTTTACGCTGCTCTTTTTCTTAATACGTTAAAAAGCTCCTAATGAGAACAGGCTGTCAGGATTCAAGAATATGCCATAAAAGAAGCCCATGTGATTGTGAGCAATGTCTTCTAAATTTATATGATATCTTTGCTCATAAGGTCACACTGCGCTTTTTGAATATATTAGCTTCTATCTACATGTATGCGAATACAGGGGATGGAAAACT
The DNA here is from genome assembly GCF_951802725.1 of Rutilus rutilus. Taxonomy (NCBI): domain Eukaryota; kingdom Metazoa; phylum Chordata; class Actinopteri; order Cypriniformes; family Leuciscidae; genus Rutilus; species Rutilus rutilus. The sequence continues at coordinate 29,343,802 of NC_140222.1, read as the reverse complement.
GCATTTGCTGCGGTCCAAAGTTCATGTAGAATTTGTATCGCGTGAAAATGTGTGCCCAATAGAAGACAGATAGTTTGAATTTTACATTATTGATGGATATATTATACATGGAATTGTTTTTTAAAAGAAATTGTAGAGTTTGACGTCATATTTCGACTATTGCGTTTGTAGAAATGTTATGTGCGTAATGTCTGGTGTGACTGTGGCTTCAGGGTGTTTTCACGCCTGGCTTGTTTGGTTAAAAAAATTATTTAAATTTAAATTAAAATTTGATGTATATACGCACACGGCAGTTGCACTCAAATACGCATCAAACCAGTTGGTCCAAGATCACCTGAACGAGGTGTTTTCTGGCCAAATGAAGACTAACTCTGGAGTAGTTCGCGTATAGTCAGAAAGTCTGACTCAACGGACCAGAGAACCAATATCTTTATAAATGACACACTTCTGACCAATGAGAGGACAGTTTACTCAATTGAGACTTGTATTAAAAATGTTTAATACACTAATTACACAAAAATTAAACAAACTACAGATCTGAAAATTAGTGATCGACCGATTAGTTTTTTTTTTTTTTTTTTTTTTTAACAGGTTGAACTTAAAGAACAGAGTGGCTGAAAAAAAAAATATATATATATATATACAGTGCAATGCATAAGTGAATACACCCATGCTAAAGTTGACTAAAAAGAGGAATAAAAAATCATATTTTGGAAATTGAACTTAATGCCTTAATTAAAAAAATTAGGAAAAATCCAACCTTTAAGGACACCAATTTTCTTTGTGAATGAATAATGTATCGTAAATAAATAAATGTTCTTCCTTAAAATACATGGTGCATAAGTGAGTACACCCCTATGTTAAATTCCCATAGAGGCAGGCAGATTTTTATTTTTAAGTATTTTTTTATATTTTTTTTTAGGATACTATGCATCCTGATAAAGTTCCCTTGGCCTTTGGAATTAAAATAGCCCCACATCATCACATAGCCTTCACCATACCCAGAGATTGGCATGGTTTTATTTCAGTTAGCCTAAAAGCTAGTTTGATTTGCATTGAGAGATGATCTTATGGAAAGTACCCCATGCCAATCTCTAGGTATGGTGAAGGCTATGTGATGATGTGGGGCTATTTTAATTCCAAAGGCCAAGGGAACTTTATCAGGATGCATAGTATCCTAAAAAAATATATAAAAAAATACTTAAAAATAAAAATCTGCCTGCCTCTATGGGAATTTAACATAGGGGTGTACTCACTTATGCACCATGTATTTTAAGGAAGAACATTTATTTATTTACGATACATTATTCATTCACAAAGAAAATTGGTGTCCTTAAAGGTTGGATTTTTCCTAATTTTTTAAATTAAGGCATTAAGTTCAATTTCCAAAATATGATTTTTTTATTCCTCTTTTTAGTCAACTTTAGCATGGGTGTATTCACTTATGCATTGCACTGTATATATATATATATATATATATATATATATATATATATATATATATATATATATATATATATATATATATATATATATATATATATATATATATATATATATATATATAAAATTTATTGGAATTAATATTTAATAAATCATTTGAAAATGAATTAAAAAATAAGTCTCTGAATTAACTCTGTCATATTTCAGTATTTTTCACAAATAAAGACATTTAATTACATAGTGTCAACACTGTAACCAATACGGCACTCTAAATTTGTGCACTCTGGGAATCATATTTTTTCAAATAAAGACAAAGTAACAGTAATTTTACATACAGCACAGTGAAAATGACATTAATATGACATAATGGGCAGCTGAATATAGCACAGCATAATTTGAAATCAAGGGTTGAAGTTTGTCGATCGTGTGTCTCCAGTGAAGCTGAACTCTCCTGTCCGCATTCAGTTCACGCGGACCGACCGCCACGCACCGAGTAACGCGTGCTACAAATGCGCACTTCAGAATATCAGCTGGATTGCCTTTGTTACTAATAATATAAAAGCAAACGCTATAAAACTTTTTCGTACACAGTTTACTTTGCTTAACAGTTATATCTAGTAACGTACCAAAACGTAACTAAAGACCGTCAAAATAAAAGTCCCACTTCCAACACATTCCAAAGTTATCGGCCGAGGATGATATTTAAAAAAAATGCTGATATATCGGTCGACCACTACTGAAAATCCCCTTGAATCTCATATTAAAACCCGTTGTGTCAGGTTTGACTTGCTATCGACTCTTGCGTGGCTCGTAACCGAATGAGTCGCGGTAAGTCAGAATGGGGAAAAAAAGAGCAGCATGAAAAATCCTTGAACCTTCTGTTTTACGAAACAAAATCGAACAGGTTTGGAATGACGAGGGTGAGCTTTTCCAAAACTGGCTGGAAAATATGAAAAGCTTGTGAATTCCATGTGGGTCTACTTCTGTAGTTCTGTATATGCACATGTACATGTACTGTTTCTTACCGGTTCATTCCCACAGTTACCTTAATGATTTAGAGCGTATATCAACTTCGGGATACGTGCCCACCCAGCAGGATGTGCTGAGGGTCCGAGTGCCCACTACTGGCATCATAGAGTATCCCTTTGACCTAGAGAATATAATCTTCAGGTATCGCCAATCCACGGCACACCCTCACTGCCGCCGCTGTCTCCTGACCTTTAACCTCCTGCTGCTGCAACTGCACTGCTGCCTTCCCTGATCGCATTCTCACACCCACCCGGGGCTCAGCTATTTCTGTTGTTGTTTCTTTGCTACTCTTAAAGAGTTTTGTTTCGGGGGAACTCGGTAGAGATCTTCACCGGAGTAAGCAGAAGGTTGTGCCGTCGCATCCCAGGATCCTTTGAGCGGCATTCTCTCACTGCTTTTCCAAAGCTCTCAAGCTCTAAAAGGGATCTGCTGCCATGCTTTATTTTGTTTTCTTCCTCCTTCTCTCTCTCCGTCTCTCCTTGTCTCTAGCTATCTAAGCGATTTGGACCGTATCGCAGAGCCGTCGTATCTGCCGACCCAGCAAGACGTGCTTAGGGTTCGCATCCCTACCACAGGGATTATTGAATATCCCTTCGACTTGCAAAGCATCATTTTCAGGTAGATTATAATGCCGGCGAGGACTCCTCCCCGTTTCAATGTCTCCATGTTTGTAACATTTTGCAAATCAGTGCGTTGATCTGGTCCATTGCGGCCAGCTGAACGAACGAGGTTCGATAGGTTCATCCACTTTTCTGTGACGTTATTGGCTGTTAATGTCCTTGTTAGTCATTAACCTCTTTGCATCATTAACTTCATTAACATTCATCCGTTTGTTTGTCTTTATCGTATGAAATTGAGGGGATTGTAGAATGATTTGGGGTCATCCTTTTTCTTTTCTTTTTTTAAACTAGTAACAGGTTCTTGGGTCAAATGCCAAATTTACTGCCTTTCATTTTTATTTTATTATACAATAAATTTATTTAAATATTTTGCATTATTTAGCAATCGAGTTAAAAAAGGATAATGTACTTTTTTTTTCAACTTTTTTTTTTCATTTTGGTACCAATGTTTTTGTTTTGAATATAAAATATATTTATTTAAATATATTTAGCTGTATGTAACAATCAAATTTAATTTAAGAAACAAGGTGATATGAAGTCTTTTAAACCCTGTTTACACTAGGGCTGTCAAAATTGCTCAAAAATGACGTTATAATATTCCCTCTAAAAAACACACGAATATTCGAACTATTTGAACATCTGGTTGCGCATTTTGTCAATGACGCGCATTACGTCAATAACAGGACAAATTAATACAAAGAGACATAACTACTTGTATAGGTAGTTTATTTAAGTTTAAACATATTTGACAACGTATTACCTACACAAAAACAAGTAAATCACCTAATGGCCAAGACCGCAGACCTCACTCTCGCTCGCTCGCAGGCACTCTCTCTCTCTCTCTCGCCCTCACGCTCATGCTGCGTTCACACCAAACGCGAATAGAGCGTCTGGCGCGAGTGATTTCAATGTTAAGTCAATGTAAAGACGCGTTTACGCGTGTCTGGGGGTATTGCGGCGCGAATGAAGCGTCACGCTCTCCGCGCGTCAATTTCGCTTCAAACTTTTGCTTTTGACGCACGAATGGATTTAAAATGTTCAAGAATCCAACTAGACGCGAATCCGACATTGAACGCTCCGAGCGAGCTGTGCTGTGGTAAACATAGAACTTTTCCTTGACATGAAACGGTAAATAATCAAACCAGTGCGGGCGTTTTTCCACATTTGAATATTAATTTTCACATTCGAAATTCTGTTTTTTAAAACTATTCGAATTAGGGCTGCACGATTAATCGCAATAAAACCGCACGCGATTTGGCAAAGGCTGCGATTATTTTAAGCGCAGCTTGTCAGTGGAGTGCGGCTGATCGGTAGTAAACACTGCCCCATTTGAACACCAGAGGGCGCTCTCACGCAAACACGCTAAATATGCCCCGCCGCAGAAGTACAATAACGGCGCATCATTCCAGGAAATCCCTGTCGCTGTAGCTGAATAGTCAGAAGATTGAAACGCTTTGATTAAACATGTCTTATAAATGCACGACTGCCTTATTCTGTGTCAGAAGCTCATCATCTCACAGAAGGAGGAGCTCAACTGTCCTTATGAAGTGAGTTTGGAGTAAATGCATGTTATTAAATGTTGCATGTTATTAAAACGAGGTTCATAAATGATTCTCGTGTTTGGAAAGATATTTGACTCGTGTTGTTTTTTTCAAATGCACGTTATAAGTGACTCAAACTCACAGTGCTTTCAGATGGAGCAGCGTTTACAGAGCCGTACATCAATGACAAACTGCGCATAAAAAATAATCGCAGCCTTTGCGATTTTAAAATCGCGATAAGCGATCTCGATTTAAGTGCGATTACATGGAAATTGCGATTAATCGTGCAGCCCTAATTCGAATATATATTCGAATTTAGAATATTCGTTGACAGCCCTAGTTTACACCTGGTATTAACATTTTGGTCGATCGGATCACAAGTGGACGACACTAAATACAGGTGTAAACGGGGGTATAAAGCGTTTTTGAGTTTGTCCATTTTCGACCACTTCCAGAGGTAATCGAAAACGCATTCGACCGGATTGCTTTCGCAGTGTAAACGCTTATGTTGTCCAAAGAGTCCGAACAGCCACAAAAGACCGTCTTCTCTCCGCCTACTGACCTATTGCAACATTATGGGATTACATTAATTAAACATCAATTATTGCTGAAGTCCCAAGTTTGGTTTGAAGATGAAAAATGTACCAAGCACAATGTTCTCTCACCATTTCTGATTTCGAACACACTCTCAGCGTTTGGCGTTGTCTTGTGTCTGTCAGAGCAGATACTAAAGCTGCTGCTCCACGTATGTTTCTCCGTCATCTCCGGGCGCGTTCATATTTAAATTCTTATTTCGTCCATTAGATTGAAAGATCTGAAAAAACACATACATTTACCCACCAATAAACCCTCCCCAAATCTGGACAGAAGTGGTCGAAAGTGGACAAAAGAGACTAATTTAAATACTTGAAATACATCTACTTGTGATCCGATCGACCAAAACGCATCTTAATACCGGGTGTAAGCGGGGCCTATTTTATATAATCTATTTTACATTTTGATACCAAAGCTTTTGTTTTGGTTTGCCTTTTGTTTTTGTTTTGAATATAACATTTTAGTATTTAAATCCTAATTAACGTTTAGCAATCAAATTCAAATAAACAGGTAATATAAAGTCTCTTTTTGATGCGGTGATAATAATTTTCTAAAGCATTTGTTTTTTATTTTGTTTTGTTTCAATTTTGCCTTTTGTCTGACGGTCTTGAATGCCCACAAATTTTTTTTTTTCTTTTTTGTCTGTGAGCTCAGAAAGCACATCTACTTTTAATAAAGTCTACTTTTAATAAAGACTTTGCTCTTAATTATTAATTGCATAATGACAAATTTGGCCATTGTAAGATTTGTAATTTTATCACCCAGATACCAGAGTGAGTTCATGCTACAGAATCCGTATAAATCCTATCATGGTATCGCTGCTTTAATAGTGGCGATGATCTTGTTTTGAAGTTCACGGTGGCCAGGCGGCAGAGTTCTTTGACAATAATCAAATGTACCTTTTACACATTGCAACTGAAGGAGCACATTAGCGCACAGGCAGGAGTTTGAGCTCAGGCCTGTGAAGGGGGAACGTTTCCGAACCGCAGGTGATGCGGATACGAGAAACCCTCCGCAACCCCCCCCTGTTTAGAGCCGAGATGAGAGAGAGAGAGTTCCTCTGAAGAGAGGTGATCACAAAAGCCCACAAATCGATTGGAAGCCAGCGTGTCAAACCCCTCCTACGCACGCTGGCGCCAGAAATAACTTCACTTACAACAAGGTTCCCTCTTGATCTTGCTTGACAAGTACAAATAACGTATTTGTGAATGTTTATTTTGTATTTATTTGTGCGTACACGTCTAAACGGCTCAGGAAAGGTGGCTGGGGCACATTCCAGGTAAATGTTGAGGTAGATCTAGTACCTTCAAAGGCCTCTTGTGGTTTTAGGTGATGCATATTACAAAATGCAAATAACCTGTAAGCGATGTTACGAAATACAGGTGAAGTGTTTTGGTTAAGTAACCTACATGGTTACGCTCTTAACCCAACCCCAGCCGTTAAAACATTCTGTAACAAGGTTGAGTTGTCTTCCTCGTCCTCCAGAGTAAGAGAGCTTATCCTCGTAAGTAGGTCAGCTGTACCTCCTGCAGGAATGGAGGCTGGCTGAAGAGGCTTTATTTTAGGTTGTAGCTCCTGAAGGAGTCCATTTATCAAAGCTTTACGCCTGGCCGCTAGAGACTGAGCTAGCGAGACTGTGTTGCCTACATAAAATAAAACCCTTCTCTAATGTTTTCCCTTACTGAGCCTGAGTGCAGGTGTGATGGGCGGCCGGGGGGGGGGGGGGAAATAGCACAGATGAGAATTGCTCTGATTATTCCCTTGTTTTAGCTGGAATCTCCTGTGAGTTGTCTCCGTACGTTTCCATTAATTCAGGAGCAGTGAGCGTTACCCGACTGCTGAGCTGGGAATGGCCCATATTCTTGTAATGTGCTGTAATTTTAGGCGAAGTGTTAAGGTCTGTTCACATTAAGAGTGACACAGAAAAGCAGTTTGATCATTCGCCTGCTTTAACGCAAGATATAATCAGTGCTGGGCTGATTACTTGCTAATTGTAGTCCGTTACCGATTACAAATTACATGACGAAAATGATTAGTAATGTAATGATTACTCATTTTAGGTTATGTGTTCAGGTAAATTAGGTCAAAAGTAATCTAAATGTAGTCAGTCGCTTTGTTCATCACTTGAATGGGATTGTGCACCATATTGATGAATACAAAAAATATGTTCCATTCTTTATGAACATGAATGCTTTAAGCATTACATTATGCCAGGACTTTCCCAAAAGGGAGAATCAGTAAATTATGAATAATTTACTGCCATTGTGGGAATATGTAATCTATTAGTTAACAACAGTTAAGTGCATTAACTAACATTAACAATGAGCAGTTCTTATGTTACAGTATTTATAAATCTTTGTTAACATTTGTTAATGTTATGTTCATTATTAGTGTTAGCTCAGGTCCATTAAATAACATCACGTACAACGTTTGATTTGAATAATGTATTAGCAGATTAGCATGAGGCATTTAATGATGATAAAAGTTTAATTACTTGAAATAAAATGTAAAAAAAATACATATTTCTGATAGTTTCTGAGGTATAATATATATATATTTTTTTAATAAAACCTTCAAATCACCTTTAAAATCTGAGGTAAAACTCGAATGTCTTTTTATTTTTATTTTTTTTAATTTTTTTTTAAACTAAAATATAGAAATCTGCAGATAAATGATTTTTTTTTCATGTTTCAAACTATATAATCTAAGTAATATAGTGTTAATAATAAAATCGAAATAATTAAAGGTATAGCGGAGGATTTTCTTTTTCCGGGTGGATCATCAAGACTATTGGTCCTCCTAAGTGTCAATCATTCTGGTGATATGTTTACGTAAGGCCGTCGTACGTGCTCGTGCACACGATTCACGCGATGGCGTGCGCTCAAAACACAGGTTGGGCTTCCCACTGATGCCTCCGTCGCGAAGTTTCTACTTGACAGGTCAAGTTTGGCATGCTATTTGGAGAAATCCATTTAAAATCACTGCTAGTAAAAGTTAATGTAAGCTATGATTAGCTCGTGCATGCTCTCTCGTGCACACGTTTAATAGGCGTTCCCTTTCGGGAGCAGGTAGAGTGTTGCGCATGTGCATTTTTTCAAAAAGTGGAGAGGGCGGTTCTTTTCTAAAATTCGGGAAAATCCTCCGCTATACCTTTAAGTGACTTAAAAAATAATAATAATAATAATAATTATATATATATATATATATATATATATATATATATATATATATATATATATATATATATATATATAATTTTTTTATTATTTTTTTAAATTTATTTATTTATTTATTTATTTATTTATTGTTTGTATTAATTACCAATAAATTAATTACGACTGTCCCACTGTGGCATTACTTACACCACGCCGAACAGTCCCCCCCCCCCATGAATGTTTTTTTAGGGTACTTGCTTACCATACACTAAAAGTGTTATTAAAGAGCTTGCTTAAGATGAAACATGATGTTATTAAATTAGTGTGTTAATGTTATTAATTTTATAAAGTCCACAGGGCCAAAAGAGCCTGTAGAAATGTCCACATAGCCAAAAGCTCACATCTGATTGGTCAGTGAGGTTTCTAAGAAAAATCTACAACCACTCCGTCATCATATTACTTTTTGTCCATGATATACCAAGGCCTAGGAATATACTTTTAGTTTATCTTCAATAATCGCCCTTGAATAAGCTTTTAGCGTGTCATTAAAGCATTTTTCTTATTCCTGGAGCACCTCATAATTGCGTATCTGTTTTTCCATCTGTCCGGGGGCTTTACTGACACAGTGCCAAAGTCTGAGCACGCTATTTCCTCGCTCATCCACCCCATCCGTCATGTCCATTTTTCTCATTGTCTTTGCATGGATGTTATTAATCCCAGCGTGCATCTGAAACTCTACACTTCTCTTTTTTGTTTGTGGCGCATCTATAAGTGTTTGTGTGTAAGTTTTGCTTCCTTTGTGAAACAATGTCACTGTTCTTTCAGAACTGAACTGAAGACGGCCGGCTCCATACTTGACCATAGATTCATTCTCCAGTCGCATGATGAAATCATAATTACGCGCTTGTTTTCTTGTTTTGATACTCCTGTAATTCTTTGTACTAAATTGGGAAGGGTTTACCTCTGCTGTCATGTTTTGAGCTGGTCTTGTTCGGTTCACGTTTTATCCAAACAGTTGATACCTGGAAACCGTGCAGTGTCACGACTTAATTTGTGCATGTTTGTGAGAATGAATTCCAGATGTAATGCGATTAACCTCATGATTTTCCTGCCAAAATGTTAATATAATGATAACCGACATGTGATTTTTGAGGTGCATCTAATTTTGTATGACAAGTGGTTCCCATCCTGAAGTGCCCATTTATTTTGCTGCCGTTGCAGGGCCACTAGATGTAATTTGATTTAATAAACGGGTCATATTGTTACTCTTCGAGAAGTATAGAAAGAGCAAATCTCTTTTTTGAGATTTGAGTCCTTTTTTTTTCACGACGACCAACAAAACTTAGTTTTAAGGACTAGTAATTTTAATTCAATGTCCAGATTGGTCACCTTATGCAAGTGGAAAAGGACTATATATGTAGCCTTTGTTTTTCTCTGCTTTTTCATTGTCATCCTCATCAAACCATTGTTTATGTCTGCTCATACTTTGTTGCGTCTGTCTCAGGATGGTGGATGTCGGAGGGCAGAGATCAGAGCGCAGGAAGTGGATCCACTGCTTTGAGAATGTCACATCTATCATGTTCCTGGTTGCCTTGAGCGAATACGACCAGGTCCTTGTTGAATCTGACAATGAGGTGATTATTTAGATTTAGTTTTTTGTTGTTGTGTGTATTTTGTGTTATTTTGTATATATGTATGTGTGTGTATATATGAGTGTAATATACATATCATTTTTTTTATTATTGTTATATTTATATTTTGTAATGTTTTATTTGTATTATTATTATTATTGTTATTTTTATTTACTTTATATATATTTTATAATGTATGAGTATAATACACACACACACACACACACACACACACACACACACACACACACATATATATATATATATATAATTTTTTTTTAATTATTATTATTACTGTTATATATATGTATAATGAAGTATTTTATTATTTTTATTAATTTTGTCATTGTTTTTTTAGGTTTTTAATTTATTTATTATAGGTTATTTTGGTTTATAATGTATACAAATATTAAAACAAATTAATATAATATACAATTGTAAATTAAAATGATATTTTTATATTTTTGTTGTTTACATTAAGATTTTTAATGTGTTTATTATTATTATTATTATTATTATATTATTACATATTTTATAATGTATAAACATATTAAATGTACATTAATATAATATAAAATGGTATATTATTATTTTTAGTTGTTAATTTTTCATAATTTTTTTTCTTTTCTTTCAAATGCATTCTAATAAATTGCTCAACTGCATGATGGGAAGGCCCTTTTCCGTCAACTTAAACATTTCTTAAATTTGACCCCACATTTAGCTCTGGATTATCTTGAGAGCAATGTTAAATCTTTGAAGTAAAGTCTTTTTTTCTTTTTCCTTTTTTTTTAAATGGTACATTATAGAGTAGTATAACATTACAATATAGTATATTCGGAAATGCGTCAATTAATTTAATTGGTGTTCATGGAACAGTTAGAAGTGCATTTAACCATGTTTAATGATGCTTGACAGTAATGCATTAGTCCTCAGCGCAGTCGAAGCTGGGCCGCCCTTTCATTGTGGTATTTTTGTTTCTGAAATCTGCAGAATCGCATGGAGGAAAGCAAAGCTCTGTTTCGCACAATCATCACCTACCCCTGGTTCCAGAACTCTTCAGTCATTCTGTTCCTGAACAAGAAAGACCTTCTGGAGGAGAAGATTATGTACTCTCACCTAGTGGACTACTTCCCTGAATTTGATGGTAACATCCTCTTAAAATTCAGATGAAGCCTACACTGACACCATGTGGTAGACTTGTAAACTGCAGCCACTTCCAAAAAAAAACATTTTGTTTTACTTCCATAGCCTGTTTTGTCTCCATAATCAGTGATTTGTTTACTTGCCTCATCCACCGACTCCGCAGGTCCACAGAGGGACGCCCAGGCGGGCCGCGAATTCATCCTGAAGATGTTTGTGGACCTGAACCCGGACAGCGACAAGATCATCTACTCGCACTTCACCTGCGCCACAGACACCGAAAACATCCGCTTCGTCTTCGCGGCGGTCAAGGACACCATCCTGCAGCACAACCTAAAAGAGTACAACCTAGTGTGAGAGAGAGAGACCGAAAGAGAGCGAGACACCTGCAGCCCACATACGGCCGAAAGCACTACACACCTCACACGCAGAAACACACACGCACGGGAACCGTGCGGACACACCTTCACTCCCATTTGGCACTGGATCTTCATGTAGTCCTTTTCTTTGCCTGTTTTTTCCTCTCTTCCTGAGTGTCGACCCCCTCCAGTTGATAGCTTTATCATCCACTCTTCCTCAAACCCGAGGGCTGGGCCGCTAAACCGGTGCCTAATGATAAAGAGCATTCGTTTGCTCTGTAGATGGGCTGTAGGTGGGCTCTACCTGAATGAAACTGAGGTACGAACTTAACGGAAACACTCGGTGGAGGCGCACGTGTCCGTAAACGAAGAGTGGGCGACATTCTTGAAAGACTTTACACCTCGCATCACTGAATTTAACCAGGTGTTAGTTGTGCAATCACATGCTATAACACTAGAGGTGAAGGTGATTGGATGATTTGATTTAATACTATTTTAGGAGTGATGTATAGAGATTTCCCATCACTACTTGAGTACTTGGAGAAGACCATGTGACTTTTTTTTCCGAGATGTGAGGAAGATAAAATGAGTAACGAGAGCCACCGCAGATTTGAAATGTGTGATTTCGATCGAATTGTGTTCAACTGTCTCTGAAATTAATTCCCAGGTTTCATCTGTATCCGCTAAAATTTATCATGTAGGCGCCAAACTGTTTCCTCCAGTCCAGTAGTTGGCAGTATTGGGTGTTTAATCAGTATAATTAAATGGATCCAGCTAGTATTCAAAGATATTAACCGAAAGATTGTGATTTGTTTACATGCTTCGACACAAATCAGTTTTGAATCTTTGAAGGAATCAAATAAACGCCTTTCCCAGCTGATTCATATACACTTTACTCCGTATTACATTATAAAAATATGAATATCCAGTGATTGAAATGTTCGTAAACACTCAACGCAGCACAACACAAAAGTGCTCTATAGGGTGAAATCGGTTAGTTTTTTTTATTTATGTAATTTATGGACCAGATATGTAATCGGACTCACTTTTCCGCATGAGCGCACTACAACGAAAGCGGGGGTTGAGTCTCTACTGCTGTAAAAAATCCATTGGCAAGTGATCTTTTCTTTTTTGGTATTGATAAATTGATTGTCACCGTTCTGTTCTTTTTTTGTTTTTTTTTCCCGAATATTTGAAATGCTTGAAAATGGGAAGTTGAATTTTTCCATTTCATCAACGTCGCTTTATGCAAATAGGAAATTGAGAATTTTATCAGTGGTTGAATTCTTAACTGGTCTCTGCTTGCATTGTTTTTTTTTGAGAGTTCGCTCTTGGTTTCGTAGTATCATATCTTAGTTCTCACTTGATTTAGCTTTTTGGATTCCATAGCTAGCTGGCTTTTTTGGGATCTTTATGATGTAATTCAGGTGAGTTTTCATACTTTTCATTACAAGGGCTAATTGTGGGCGGAGAATGAACCGACTCTATGGAGACTATAGAGCAATAGGTACGCCGAAGTGGGTATCTGAATCAGGGACAGCGCGGGTGACGCCACAGGAGTTGCCGTTTTCCGTAGGTTCGACTTGCAGTGCATCCAGGGAGCACCTTTTGTGTGGCCCTTGTGATCCTCGGAAAAAGTACGCTATTTCTTGCCGTAAGTTAAGCGACTTTTTGGATGGGTTGTTTTGATTCTGTAAGTTGATGGATGAAGTATTAACTGTTTTACTCGGTGGCGGTGGTGTCGCACATTTCTATTTGCCATGTTTGGTTTCGGGGGCCATGACGGTATCGCTTTTGAGTCCCGTTTACTCATTTATCGCACACCTTGAATTTATCGCACATTAGCACTCGTACAGTCTTATTGGCTTTTGTTTGTATTATTGAAACAAAATAGCTCGAGAGAACCTGATTCGTTGGAATTTGCGAAAATAGCGAAATCTCACGTTAATCACAATTATTGCCGCAGTTTTTTGTTTTGTTTTGTTTTAAACCTGTAATTGAATGTATTTTAAGAGGTTTCTCTATTTGTGACGAATTCTAGAGTTTGGAAGTGTCGGTCAGTGCACAAGGCTTTTGAAGGTGTTATTTATACGCATTTCCCCCCCAACCGCAGCTGTATATTTGCTGTTTTGTTGCGTTTAATCCTGCAAGCCTTCTTTACGTACATTTGGACCTTTTGGTGCATTGTAAGACTTGTTTGCCAAATTGCGAAAAAAAACAAACATTTTTGTTTAACTAAACGATCCTCCCGTGCCAGGCCAGTTAAGCGTTTTGTTGTTTTGTTGTTTTGCTTTGTTTCATTTGTTTTGTTTCGTTGTTTTGTTTCATCGCTTTGTTGTTTTGTTTTGTTGTTTTGTTTCATCGCTTTGTTGTTTTGCTTTGTTTCATTGTTTTGTTTTGTTTTTTGTTTCGTTTCGATTTTGTTCGTTTCTCAAACATCCAGAATTTGCATACCGTCATGCTTCTGGGCGGGGTTTCATTCATTTTAAACTGTATGTTTACTTGGGTGGGATGGTACTGTCAGTCGTCATATGCCAATTTCAAACGGTTGCGTTGTTGTACAAATAGTGGACCTGCAAATTATGACGGCATTTTTGAACATGTGAACGTTTGAAGCTTGTACATACAGCTTTCGTTTTAAAGGGCTAGGCCTAATCTGAGAAACACCTTTCTTTCTTTCTTTATCCAGCTAAAACACTACAGCCATTCATTTCGTACCCATCAAGTACAAAAGTACCAAAACATCGTATGTTGTGCTGATGGTAAAAATAGCTTTGATTATGCTATTCAACTGGTGTTTAAGGTATTTTTTTTTTTTTTTTTTGTCCTCAACAATTTGCGATGAAGTTTGATACGTTTTTCCTCCCTGGGTCAATGCACTGAACCTACTCTGCAGTAATGAAACTAACTCCACTCATGTGATGTATCTGTTCCTCCAAACTTGTTCCTGGTACTCTGAGAGATGCAGACACTAATGAATAGAAATGACGCTTTCGCTTGAGGTCCACACTGACGTGATGGATGCGTACAATATGAAGCTATCTTTACTTTTTTTTTCTTTTTCTTCTGACGTCGATGCATTACCTGAACACTTGTATGTAGGACACTTTAATATAATACATTTGTTTTTGATAAAACCGGTAAAAATAAACTTGTGTAGTGGTGTATAAAATCAAAGTATTGTATTACTTTGTAATGTATTGTTCAGTTGGTTGCTCTTTTTTTTCTTTCTTTTTATTTTATTTTTATTTTTAAGCATACCAAATGTAAATGATGTACTATATTGAGTGTGCCAATCCCTTTGATTTGTAGAGCCAGACTCTTTACAAGTGCCAATGTTGTGGAAATCATTTAAAAAGGACTCGTGTATTTTATGGTCCGGTTTTTAAAAACAAATAAACATTAAGTATGTGATTATGGTAAATGCGCAACAGGAAAAGGACAATTTTATTCTGTATTTAAGATTAAAGATGACAAACTGCTGTTTTTAAAAAGAAATGACATTTTAATTGCATGTGTTTGTTTTCGGTGGAGAGGGTTAGGTAAAGGAGAAACCGTATTAACGCAAAACCCTGCTGACAAAGGGGCTTAATTATTGTTCATTTACAGTATTTTAGACATATTTCTCTTTTTGTATGTTTCATTTCAACCACTGTTGCCTGAACCTCATTCATACATGAAAATGACTTTCATAGCCTTCTCCTTTCAAGAAAAAAAAATATCCATTTTAAATTGGAATAAAATTTGTTCCTATACATTTGGGTCTGTGTTGAGCTTTTGTTTGTCATTTATTACATGAGAGATGAACAAGGTAGATGATTCTCCTGGTGAAATATGAACTACATTAAGAGTCCTTGTAGTTGTAACGATAATCCTAGTTTTCACCAAAATGCCATATTTGAGCTTGGTATTACCCTTCCTTCTCATGAAGAATTAAATGGATGACAAAATGATTCACACACTGTTCGACAGATCTCATGTTATAATATAACCTCAGCTGCAGAGATATCATTGAGTCTCATTTCTGCATATTTATTGGATGACTGTCACATGCGCTTATTTAATTTATGTAAACATTGGAAAAATCATTAATGTTCGTCAGCACATTGAGTAAAAACGAAAAAATAAATGTTTATATATACAGTATAAACATTTATTTTTTTGAAAAATATATTTGCATAATGCATAAATGAATTATGTAAAAAAAAATCTAATGAAATTAAGATATATATTGATATTGTTATATATTAATCATAAAACTATATATAATAAAAATGAAATTAAAATATAAAAATGTATTTCTATAAATATTCCAGGTGGTTCTGTTTTAATATTGTTACATATTAAAATATTTTTTATAAATTGTGAGGTGTAAATAAAAATTATTTCAAATAAAATAAAACAATATATAAAGTTATTTTATATATTTATGTGAGCTGTTTACTGCCACTGTTTTGATATTAATATATTTTTTACATTATTCAATAATATTATTGATATCAGATAATATATAACAATATATATATATATATATATATAATAAAAAAATTCTGTTTTAATACACAGCAAAATCCCCAGTGTTAAATCAACACCTACAGTGTCAAATTTAACACCAGCAAAGTGTGTATATGTGTCCACACTACACAATGTAACATTTACACTTTTGAAAGTGTTAATTTTTTAACACTAATTTTCTGTTAATTCAACACTGTATATTGTTAAAAGTTAGCACTATTCAACACTTAACATTGTTGTTTTTACACCACACTAGTGTTAGTGTTAAATTACAGTGTTATTGAGTAACATTTTTATTTTTACACCAACACCAGTGTAGTGTGAATACAACAACATTAAGTGTTAAAATACTGTTCAGCAATAACATTATTGAGTGTCAATACCAATAGGCTACCTCTAGAGCTGCTTCCATTCCTACTAAAGACAAATGGCAGAAAATGTCACAAACACTCTTTATTAAGGTACACAGCAAAAAATCCATGTCAGCAAAAAAGCCAGTGTACATTTAACTCAATTTGAGTCAATATACATTACTCATGGAGTACATTTGAACTCTTACAGTGTTTAAAATGTACTCCGTGAGTAATGTGCATATTTCACACTTTCAAAAGTGTTATTTTAACTCCAAAATGGAGGGAGTCATATATACATTTCAGGAGTGTTAAATTTGACTCAAATTGAGTTTGTATTTATGAGATGTGCTTTTTGACAAAAGGAATCTTTTCAGAAATAAAAGCAAAGCATTTAACCTATTGATAACATTGAATGCACATCAAAACAATCCAGAAAGTTAGAATTCGGTTCATTGTAAAGTTAAAAATAAAGGCAAAATGCAAACAGTTGTTTTAACAAGCTAGTTTTTATTAACGAACAAGTCCCTTTACATATGTTAACTTTTAAAATAAATGAAGGCAAAATATAGGCATTTCTGTCATCAGAATTATGTGAAAGCTGCTCATCAAATGGTCTGTATCTCTGTAATACTTCAAGTCCTGTACATGTCAGTGAATGTAAGTCCTGTGTCAGTGAAGTTGAGTCAATACCTTCGACTTTGCAACAGTACAGCAACAACATTCAACAGATGAAAAACAGTTGCAGGATATGAGTGGATCAGTTGTGTCCAGTTGCTGACAGTAAAGTTCAGTGCATAGCCTAGTTGTTTCACAGAGCAGGAAAGGCTGTGCAGATCCAACTTTCTCAAAATCCTGGAGTGCTGGTTCCCTAGAGTAGACAACACAAAACCAGACCATTTACAATTAATACTATTTGTGTTTTATAAATACAGCAAGGTGACTCAAACAATAAACTATTTTGGTTAGATTAAGACTTGAATTTTTCTGATTTCCAAGTAAATTAAAGACTTAATTCATCCAAAAATGTAAATTCTGTCATTATTTACCCTTATGTTGTTCCAAACCAGTAAGAGTTTTGCTCATCTTCGGAACACTTAAAGGGATAGTTCAGCCAAAAATGATATTTAACCCATGATTTACTCACCCTCAAGCCGTTCGAGATGCATATGTCGATCTTTTTTCAGACGAACACATTTTCAGTTATTTTAGAAAATGTCTTAGATCTTTCAGTGGTTATAATGTGAAGCAATAGGGTCCACTGCTTCAAGTCCAAAAATGTGCATGCATCCTTCACAAAAGTAATCCATCCGGCTCCAGAGGGATAAACGAAGGCCTTCTGAGGGTAATCAGTGCGGTTTTGTCGTAAAAATATACATATTTAAAACTTTATAAACGAAAATAACTGGCTTCCGGCAACGGTCGACGCGCGTTTACGGAGATGGATGCTGGCGTATGACGTAGGACGTATAGCGTAGGAAGCGTTGTGACATAAAACGAACGTGACAGCGCAGCCAGTAAATATGTATATTTTTACGACAAAACCGCACGGATTACCCTCAGAAGGCCTTCGTTTATCCCCCTGGAGCCGGATGGATTACTTTTGTGAAGGATGCATGCACATTTTTGGACTTGAAGGAGGTGGACCCTATTGCTTCACATTATAACCACTGAAAGATCTAAGACATTTTCTAAAATAACTGAAAATGTGTTCGTCTGATAAAAGATTGACATATGCATCTCGAACGGCTTGAGGGCGAGTAAATCATGGGTTAAATATAATTTTTGGCCGAACTATCCCTTTAAGATATTTTTTATAAAATCTGAGATTTCTGTCCCTTCATCGACAGCCTATTCAACTATCACTTCCAAAGCCACAGAAAGGTATAAAGGAAATCATAAGTAATCCATGTGACTCAGGTGGTTTAACTTCAAAATTTTTTATGAAGCAACAAAAGTGCTTTGTTTGCACGAAAAAACAACAACAACAAAAACTCAACTTCATTTACAAATTATTAATCTTCGATGCACGCTCACTTAACAACGCATGTTGGAAATTAATATTTTATAAATTAAGTGGTAAATGATTTTTTGCTTCAAACACAGCACTTGCATAGTTTAATAAAATGTATGTTAAACCACTGGAGTCGCATGGAGTACTTTAATGATGTACCTTTACACCTTTCTGGGGCTTGAACGTGGTATTTGCGTGGACTGTCAATGGAGGGACGGGAAACTCTCAGATTTCATTAAAAATATCCTCATTTGTGTTGTGAAGATGAAATAAAGTCTTGCATGTTTGGAACGAGATGAGGGTAAGTAATGACATAATTTCCATTTGTAGGTGAACTAACCCTTTAGGAATAAATTTAGACACGCACCTTAAGAAACCTCACTAAATAGTCAGCTGACAGAAGAATCTTCGTTCCCTTCTTGTGGCTTTGTGATGTCGGAGGCAGGTGATGGGCAGAGATTTCCCAATCAGTTGAGTCTAAAATTAAAAACCAAGAAAACATCTACCTGTCAAATCATGAAAACAATTGGTTTGAAAACTAATTTTATTTAAGGAAAAGGAAAAGTAACTTTTGTAAAGTAATTTGACTGGACAAATTCAAAATGACTGTTATGAAACACAAAAAATCTAGTTAACGTTATACCAATTAGCAACAAAGCTATAATTTTTTAAAAATGTTTATGCACATGATTATCTCATATGTTATCTGTAAAATCTGACCCTCACCAGGTTCTAGTCTGTAACGTTACAGCCTTTAAAGACCAAGCCTGGTTAGCCTTAGCCACTTGGTCCAGCATGGAAATGCTCCTAACAAACACAAATAACACAATCAGTACATTTAAACATGAAAGCATATTCAAATATCAACCAAAATTGAATCTGATAAATACATTTTCATAAACATAATCTTAAAGAAGTACTTACACATTCTAAGAAAGTTTGTTTTTCAGATAAAATGAAAGTAAAAGATAGTTTGAGGATAAACACATTATGATATTTGCACATCACAAACATTGTCATAAAACAAAATAACATTATAAAATACGTATTGTAAATGAGTTAAAACACTTACTCTGTGTTTTCACCGTTAAAAAGCAAACTCCGCGTCTGCACTGCGTCACGAGTCAAAGAAGATGCAGGGCAGCAGCTAATGTTAGTCTGTGAGAAAGGTTTAGGCGCACATCACATAAATATCGTTATAAAACATTATAATGCCATGAAATACATGTTGTAAATTAGGTTAAAAACACTTAACTTACTTTGGGTGTTTTCCCTGTTGACGTTACAAGCAAACCTTCTCGTCGTCAGCTCCGTATTGAGTCAAAGATGTCGCCTTTGAGAAAGGTTTCGGCTCGTTTAAACACGCAGAACATTTAAATTTCTCTATAAATCAATATGTTATAAAATACATATTGTAAATTAGATAAAACACTTACTTTCGTCGTTTCTCTGTTTAAAAGCAACCTCATCCTGGTCTGCTCCGCATCGCGCGTCAACGAAAATGCCTTTCTGAGAACGATTTAGCCGTTCACAGCACATACATATTGTAATAAAACAATATGATGTAATAAAATGCATATATAAATGCGATAAAACACTTCATATCTGCGTTTTCCCTCCTCGTATGCCTTGCATCGCGAGTCAAAGAAAATGGCGTCTGTGAAAAAAGTTTCAGGTTGTTTCGTCGCGCCCAGCGCGTAAATGTCCCGGATGTAACTAATAACACTCTCTCCGTGTAAATTTAGTAACTCTACATATTTACACCAGCCAGAGGGTGCGGTTTGCACTAGCAGTGTTAATCCCTTGAAATTCAACACCAGAAATTGAACTCTTTACTCTAAGAGTCCTTAACACCAGGATTTCAACACTGGAGATTTTGCTGTGTACTGTTACATATTAAATATTTTAATATAAATTATGTAAATAGAATGTATATACATTTTTTTTTATAATATTTATATATTTATATGAGCTGTTTTCTGGTGCTGTTTGGATACTGTCATATATTAATTATATACTAACAATATATATATATATATATATATATATATACATACATATATACAAACCTATGTGGTGGTTTGTTTTAATATTGTTATGTATTAAAACAGTTTTGTATAAATTATTAATTATGTAAATAAAAAGTAGATCATATAAAATTTTATATATTTATACTAGCTATTTGCTGGAGCTGTTTTGATAATATTATTATATTAGCTATATATATTTTTTATTATTTTTTATTATTATTTTATTTATATATATATATATATATATATATATATATATATATATATATATTTGAGCTATTTGGTGGTTCCGTTTTTATATCGTCACATATGGAAAGAAAGAAAAAAACAGCAGCAGCCATCAGCTCCCAAACTCCACTTCAGCTCTTGCACAGCCACTCGGTTTCCTCCAACCAGGGAGGAGAGAGACACACCAGCCCTTGTCTTAGCTCGTTCCCAACGTGGAAAAGGACGGGAAAGATACCATATCAAATCACCAGATTCCAGCAAATCATCTACGGATCATTTCCCATGCCGAATGCGTGTTAAAGAGCGCGCTCAGTGCGGCACACATCATCAGGCTGTGCTTTATTGCCATAGCAGCAGCGCGAGCTGCCTGTAGCTGGCACAGGAGCTAGCGACGAAACAAAGGAAACACTCACTAAATATACACGTCTACTGAGCAAACTGCTTCCCTGTTCTTTAAGGAGGAGAAGGCAAGACCTCGAAGACCAAAACTGACATGATGTTTCCACAATCCAGGCACTCGGTGAGTGTAAATCGAGCTGTTTGCTGGCGCTGTGTTGATGTTGTTAGCTGGCTTGAGCTTAGCATTGGCAGGAGAGACATCCGTGCAAGTGTGTGTATGCTGAAACTTATCGCAAAGATTAAAAATGTAACATATATTTCATAATATCGTCTTATAACCTTTTTATATTTCCAAACCACACGTTTCTGATTTAAAAATCCACTAATGCGTGATTTGGCAGGGCATAACTGGGTTCGCAAATGGGAACAATGTAGATGTTGTGTGCTTGTGACATTTAACAGTTGGTGAATTGTGTTTTATTATATTCAACTTCACTCTCAAACCTCATAAATGTGATGGATAACCGTTCATATCTCTTTATTAGTCTGTACTTTGCCACAACGCATGGAATTAGGAGATTTCAGATGTTTATGTTGACATCTTTCAGTCTTTTCTGATGAACTCTCATCATTTTGCCTGTGGCTCAAGATCCATCGGTTAACTAACACTTCTTTTGTTTTTCTTTTTTACTTTTGCCAAAAACCAAAGGTGTAAATCTGTAATGACATGCATTTGCATTATGCAAGATGTTTTCCCTGCGGCAAAGCAAACGTGTGTGTGTGTGTGTCTCTATCACTACTTAAGAACTCATTTATGATTGAGTTGCACATAACGAGTTGCTTCCTTATCAGCCTGACTAACCTAGGTAAGTGATTTAAAAGTGGGTTTAGAGTATTTGCAATATGCCCAGACTGTGAAACCTCATCACATGTTAAGTTTCCTGCTGGCTGTTACTGATTAATGAGCTAATATGACAGATATTTTGATTAGGCGCTCTTGATTAAAGCCGTAAGGCTGGAAATAGTAAGGAACTAGATGTCGATGAGCTGCATGATCTGGTTTGCTTTAAAATGATCTTGTTACATTTGATCGCCACTTAAAATAAACATATAGTGGCATCCCGTTTTATGTCAATAATGAAGTAAAAATGAGCAAAAATGTAGGGTGACACTTGATTGGTTGGTGCGAAGTGGACTTGGTGATGTCATGCGGAGAGGAAAGTCGTTTCAGTGGCGGAGCGGTTTGTTTTGATTAAAGATTTAGATTAGACCAGGAACACATGGATGTTTATTTTTGTGCCTATTAATTTATTAAAAATAAATGCATAATAAATACATCTCTTTTGTGATGAGCATGTTTCATTTTTATTTGAAGTCAAACAAGATTCCAACAGCGATAACAAGAGCCCCTTTCACACAGCGCATTGAACCCGGGAAATTGCCGGAACATCTTCTGTGTGAACGCAAACACGACCCGGGATTGATGCTGGCATCGATGCCGGGTTGGGGACCTGGTAACATTGCCGTGTTCAGTCCCGGAACGCGTGCTGTGTGAACAAAAGCCGTAATAATGCCGTGTCGTAGTGATGACGCTGAAGCGCGGGATCGTTCGCCAGCTAGTGAAGCGGTACGTAATGCGCAAGTTTATGATCGAATCAGAGAAATAAATGCACAAGCGTGATTTCTCGAGAGAGAAATCGCAGTTCATAAGCAAACTGAAGACGCTGCTGAGACAGTACAAGTCACATCGATGTCACGTGTCTGTCCGGGACATACACGGGTGTATGTGAACGCGCTCTCTGATTCCGGAAAATCACTGGCAGTGTGAATGAACCAAAATCAAATGAACCCGGGTCAAATCCCGTGTCACTTTATCCGTGTATTTTCCGGAATCTCTGTGTGAAAGGGGCTAAGGTTTCCTTTTCTTCTTTTTTTGTGCGTCATATAAGTCTTTTATCTCGCATCACATAAAATTCACATATTTTTACCTTTTTAAGGCAAGTCAAGGTTATTTTAGTTTGTAAAATGTCATGTGGCTCGACCCCCCCCCCCCCCCACACACACACACACACACACACAAAAAAGGATTTTTAATTAATTTGAAATGTGTAAAGTAAACTTTTGTCCTTGAATAATAGATTTTAAAAAAAAAAGACTAATTTTTGAGTCATTAAATAATCCTTTGAAAAGCTTTTCTTGAAAATCTCGAAACAACGTGAACGTGAAGAGCATAAGAACTTTGCACTTGTATTAAACTACATTTTCATGTCATTGACCCGTTAAGAAAGTAAATGGGGTAAATTTAGATGTTGACTAACATCAGGACTTCTTTGCATTGGCTGAATGTTGGATGAATAGCTCATCCAACTATATCATATCATATATTTTCCAGGTGTTTGAGCTGGGAGATGATGAACTGAACGGCTCCTTTACAGTCTGATAATGAAGGGCCGACGGGGAGCATGTGAAAATGTGGACCCAGTTGTAGTCGGCACTACTTTGTTGCCACGGCGCTGTGACTCCATAGCAACGACTTCTCACCAGACTTGACACAGAAGGTGTTTACTCTGACCAGCCTGAACAGTTCATGACTTCAATTGTTCACCCCGGTGTAGTTGCGCACACAAGCCTTTTTAATCGTGCCAGCCCGCCGCGACCGTTTTTTCCGAGGTCATCTAATGATGTTTGTGTTCTCGTGACGACGTTTTCGAACCTTACCCTCCTAAATTGGAGTATTAAGACCCAATGCACCAAGTTATATCAGGGATTACAGATTTAAACCCTACATATGGGAAACGCATCCCGCTGTGTGCGCTCTAAAATTGTATTGTACTAACGTTACTCTAGTAAGTACCTGCAAACATATCTCGTTTTTTGTGTGCCTGATGACACTTAATAGCGTTTTGTCCTCCATTTTGTTTGTTGAGTCGAGATCCAGACGAGTGATGTCATAATGGTGGGGATTTGTGAATTGGAGTGCGCCATTGATTGTGGCTTTTCAAGGAGTCATTTCTGAAAGCCATTGTTGCGGTAATGGCTTGAAAGAGAAGCGAGAGTTGGCACAGAAATGAACACACACCTATGTGTGTGTGTGTTGCTCCGACCTGAAGCTTTGGGTGGGGCACTCGGGTCAGATTTATTAAGTCGAGTGAGCAGGACAGATCTCCGTCTTTCCCTCCCCAGATCCCTCAACGCGGCGGATAATCCCACATCTTGCTCATTAAATAAACTCTGTTTCTTACACACACTCACAGCCACACACGCACACACACACTCGCTGATGCATGCACGCCGAAAAATGTATTGCGTACTGCAAGTACTTTTTTTTGCCACGCTAAGATTAAAAAAATGACTTGATTTGCTTGTATAGTGGTGAAAGTTTAAATCTGGCTCACGTCACTTGCCGATTTAGTATTTTTTTCATTTCCTGTCCCTTTAAAAGGAAAAGCAAATAAAAATAATATTAAAGTAACAAGTATATGAATAATAAAAAAGAAGTAATTCGGACAAAAATGTGCTTCAAATATGTTTCACTATATTGCGGCTTTTCCCTCAATCTTTTTTTTTTTTTTTGGTGTAATTTCTCTGTTCAATTAAAAGTGGGTCGTTTAAATTAATAAACTCTGAAATTAACATTTAGATGTGCTACTCGACAAAAATAAAGTGAAAGTTGCGAGAGTTACAGTTTAAGATGTGACTCAATATCTTAAATAGAATAGGTTAATTCAATCATATTGTAAATACATGTATCATATGTATTGCAATCTGTATCGTATAGTGAGGTTGTTGGCGATACTATATTAATGTTTCATGTACAGCACAATTTTTTTTTATATTTGCGTATTTTATATTATAACACTAGTTTTTTTTATATATATACACACATACACACACACACACACATACACACACATAATAAATAAAGTCATTTAAATAATTCAAGCATGTTAACATATAGTAATAATAATTTGTGCCTTAACAAGCACTGCTAATATATAAAAACATAAATATAATCTTTAATATAGAAATTTTTAATGAACATGTAGCAATTTTAATTCTTGCCTTTGCAACCATGACTAATAGTCTTTGATCAATTAAGTAAATAGGCAGCAACAAATTCAGTGTTCATTTCTGCAGGTTGAAATTGTAACGCACACACACACACTCCTGAGCAGATGTCTTGGTTGTTGATGGCAAATCTGCTCATTAGCATCGCAAATAGGCCTTCGAACACCTTTCTGGACTGAAAAGGTGTATGTGGAGGAGACAAAGAAAAAGAGTGCCCATAGGTGTCACTGACTCCTTTATTTCCCTGATTTTTAGCATTAAATGAAAAATGCAGGCCGCTTCAAAAGAGGCGCTGACAATACGGCATCCGCCGTGAATGGGCTCGGCCTGTACTGTGGTGAAAGGACGAGGCACGGATGGCTTAATTAGCTTGTCTGACTGTTTGTGTTCCTCCTGGCCTTTGGTGTGAAGGACGCGTGCTGGGATAATTGCGTCGCAGGATTATTTTTACTAGCGCAGGTTTTTTGCCAGTTGCTTGTGGCTTAGAGGCTTTGTATGTTGCACACATGTTTCTGGATGTGTGTGTGTGTGTGCACTGAGACAGACGGGCTGCATCAGTATTCTCTGGCAGTGATGGACTTGCGCTGTGGGAAAGCTGCGCCCCAGAGTAAAGCAGCGGTCTGGAACAAAGCAGCCTGGTGGGGGACTGTTTAATGTGGCAGCACCTCGCTCAGACCTGCCTGTCGACAGACACACCGGGCTGAAGAACCCTTCCTAAAGTGCTTCCGCCTCTACAACCAAAGAACACGAGCTGCTCTCTTCTTATGGTGTGTGCACACCAAAAGCGAATTTAATTATTTGCGTGAGTAGATACATACATACGAAGTCAATGTAAATAATCGCCGGGCGACGCGAATTGGGGCGACACTATTGCTGCGATATTCGCAACATGCGTTGTCGAGTTTAAGTTTTTTTTTTATTTTTTTTATTTTTATTCCAGGCGGCATTTACACAATGTACACATTTAATGCGTTTTGGGCGTTCATTTACACAACAGTGGCGGTTTGGGGGCCTGAAAACGCAAATTTTCGTGAAGTGAAAAGTTTTTAAAAACGATATACCTTTATCGTCTCAGTGTAAACTACAAAAATGTGAGTTTGTGCAAACGGTGATGTCATGTGCAATACATATTAAATGTTCAATCTTTATGCGCGCAGCGTTTCTTTACAAAGTGACATCGCTAACTACTGGCCTGATATAGGCTAAATACAGCGTTTTTAGTCATTTCAACAAAGTTGTCGTTTCTAGCCGAAACTTTCCGTCATGTCTCATTGAAATTTAACAACTGTTTTTTACAGTTTACTCTATTAGACTATATATTTTTTTAAATTATACATGCGTTAATGTAAACACACTTTCCGGGCGACACTATTGCTGCGATATTCGCATCATGCGTTGTCGAGTTGAAGTTTTTTTTTTTTTTTTTTTTTTCGGCGGCATTTACACAATGTACCCATTTAATACATTTTGGGCGTTCATTTACACAACAATGGTGTTTTGGGGGCCTGAAAACGCAAACTTTCGTGAAGTGAAAAGTTTTTAAAAACGATATCGTCTCAGTGTAAACTACAAAAATGTGAATTTGTGCAAACGGTGATGTCATGTGCATACATATTAAATGTTAAGTCTATATGCGCGCAGCGTTTCTTTACAAAGTGACATCGCTAACTACTGGCCTGGTATAAATTCAGCGTTTTTAGTCATTTTCGCAGATCCGTGTGTACAGGGATTGTTTTGACAAAGTTGTCGTTTCTACCCGAAACTTTCCATCATGTCTGATTCAAATTTTACAACAGATTTTTACAGTTTAGTCTATTAGACTATATATTTTGTTCAATTATACGTGCGCTAATGCAAACACACTTTCCATTGTCTGGTATTTGTCAGAATTTGCACAGAGTTTTGGGATTGTACTTAACTTGCATCAGTGTTGTTATTGTTAACCAAAACTAAAATGATAAAAAATTTCGTTATTTAAATGAAATTATTATGAAAATAACAAAAGCACAAAACAAATTGACTAAACCTTAAACTGTCATTAAAATGAAAACTAAAAGCTAATTCAAAATACCCTTATATACCTAAAATAAATGGACTTGCAGTAGAATGTTAACCAATCTTATATGATATTTTGGTTTAACTGTGAAACGTGAAGTGAATAAGTCTCCAGGGTTCTTTCCAAGGGGTCATTATTTGTGGGCAGCCGCTCGCCTCCCATAGCTGTGCCATTTGTTACAGAGTCGGGAGTAATCGGCTGTCTTCCGGAGTCTCTGACCCATGCCGAGCTCTTTACCAACAAGGCATCAATCACGATCGCTACTGTTCCATCTGTAATCTCGCAATCACCTTGACCCGCCTGCTTTTAATTTCCAGTCTTGAGCCGCTGTGCTGTTTGAGCTCTCTTCTTGACTGACGTTCCCATCGCTCGCTCTCTTGATTCCTCCTTCTCTTTCACTACCCCCTACCCGCTGTGTTGTGTATCCTTTATGCTGTGTGACAGCTATTTGTCTGTAATTTGACTGCCACCGTCAGCCTTTCCAGCGAGAGGAAGCTTGTGTTTGGGAGTGTGCGGCGCCTGAAGTGATAAAAGTTGAATAATTCCCTTCCAAACGACTCGATGAGGATGGATTGGAGCCGGGAAGTGGGATAACACCATTTCTCCTAAAGTGAAAGGGGGTGAGGGTTTGCAGTGACTGAGGATGGGCGAAGAGATAATCATCAAATCAACTTCCTGCCTTAACGTGATTAGCCGCCGCCATCATTTGGCAGCGTGGCTTCCGGTTCACCAGCCCCCATGAGGCTTTTGCCTTGTCTGAAGAAACACTGTACCTTAAGTCTAATGTGGATACAGGTTTGGATACAGTAAGAGGTCTGTTCTTGTTAAATCATCAAGTTCTTACATTGCTGAGTTGCATTTTCCAACTGGTTCCCATTGGTGCCACAAAATGTTTAGTTGCCCTGATGTTTTTTTTTGTGGAACCAGTTTTAAGCGTGGTGTGGCATGAAATTTGGCACAGAAATCTCCATTACAAACCCCTGTCAGAACCTCAAATGAATCAAACTTTACATAAACCTAGGAGCCTTAACCTTTTAAACTGTTGTTTTGTTTTTCGTTTTGTGTTCGGATTGTTTGTTCAGTGGGAATACAAATACAAAGTTTGTTTTAGAGAAACCAAATTTACATCCCACTATGGTAATGGGGATTCATGTGTGGTTTTTACCTGTGGTTACCATGGTCCCATTAAGTTTAAAAAAAATTATGAATAATGTGCAATTTAAAACCTGAACCTCAGTAAATTACCCCAAATTTTCAGTAAAAAATGAGAAACAAGTCAGTGATTTAGTATTTAGTCTGTGTTTATGGGTCAAATCATGCTTTATTATTGTTAAATGGACTTTTTGGTGCAATAAATACACTAATATCACCATAATAACCAGGCCCTCCTCTATCTGTACAACTTTTAGGCTATTAGGCCAAATCTAATTTTGTGTATATATCCGATTGAAATCCAATCAGATTTAGAAAGTGTAAACGGCAAAAAAATCACATGAAATACGATTTTTGTTAGTCTGTTTCGAGCTACATTCACACTTTTTATTTAGTCAAGAGCAGTGAGTAATTTATTTGTCCTTTGTTTGATTAAACATTAAACAATGTTTGAACATTAAAACATAGCAGCAGGTTTATTAGACTGCTGCCCCTTTAAGACCGAACGCACGGACCCCGTTTGAATATACTGTCTGTTCACTTGAGATATAACCGACTTTGTTTAGGATACTTGCCAAGATCCTTTTTTTTTTTTTTTTTTTTTTTACATAATTTTGTGTGAATTCGTCAGTTCAAGCGCAAGACGTTAAAATTATTCAATTCAGTATTCGCGCTGTCTGATACGTTGGTTTTCGGGGCGCGCGCTTTGGAACTTCTTGTATGTGACACTTCTTGGCCTGCAAACATCCTGTAAGTAATAATGTAGGGAAGCACTCGTTATAAATCAGGTAACAGTTCATGTTTTACTTGCATATACAATTTAGTTTTAATCCAAATAACACGTGCTGAGTGAACGATCAGCAATCAAGAGCATTCAACAGAAGTCTCTCTCTCTCTCTCTCTCTCTCTCTCTCTCTCTCTCTCTCTCTCTCTCTCTCTCTCTCTCTCTCGTTTTACTTTCTTTGCCATTGACATCCGAGTGATCTGACTGAACTACAAACTTTCCACTGACGTCTGTTAAAAAGTGATGCGCTCGACCAGCTGTGCCGCTGCGCGCTCATTCCACTGCACATTTGTAGTCACCACAGCTATAGGTGTTTCTATATTTCATTTAATATTCTACTAATAAGATACATTTACATCATAGAATGCCTTCTTTTTTTATCCCCATTATACTCTTTGTTGTCAGTGTTTCTTTGTCTGGACACACACACTGTACAAACGCACTGTATCGGAGCATTTTTACGAGTACGTGAGCTCAGTATCAGGCCGATACCGATACTAGTATCAGTGCATCCCTAATACAAAGTGTAGGACGCGCAGAAAATGGTGAAATAGGAGACATGTTTGACCTATGGTTCTGCCGCTGCCTCAGAAGACGCAGTTGTTCAGCGCGGCGGCTACACTCTGTCATGTTGTAAATAAGACAACATTTGTATTGCCTGCCCCTCCATGTTGTTGTGGTGGTGGTGGTTGTTTTTGGCGTATACCAACGCAATGTCACTGCCATAGACACCAATGCAGATATTCCGGAAAACGAAAGGGCAGCATGGGACACACAAATTGGATCTGAACAGTTGCTTGTGATACACAATGTGGGCAGTCAATAATTTCAGATCACATTCCAATCGGATAAACAAATTATCTGACTGTGAACATCGCCTTATACTAGTCTGGAGTCTTTGACCATTTTTGGTCAAATAATTAATATCAAGAAATTGAAGTTCAAGTTGAGGGCATTGCATTGTGGGATACTGTATTCCTCACAGCATGCATTGTTTTGCATACTTCACAGTTTGACTAATGTCATATACAACATCCAGTGGACTATGTATACTCTGGGTGGTATATATATACTATATACTACAGAAATAGTACAAGTAGTATGCTATTCCAAACATAGCATCAGTTACAGGAAGACTAGGGGTGAGGATTTGGCTGTAGTTATCCTAGTGGCTCTTGGTTTGCCGGCATTTCACCGAACCGCATTCGCTGTAATTCAAGTATAAAAACTCTCTTCTCCTCTTCAGATAACTACATCTGGGTCTTTGTATGTAATCCCTTGGGATGGGGGAAAAAAAACTGCCAACGTTAGAGTTGAAAGATTTTTCTAGAACATTTCCTTTTCTGTTAAACGGTGGGGTGGGAGGCACAACTGTAAATTACTGGAATGATGAATCCCATTTAGCCACAGAAGACTCACAATTTGCCCACCAGCGTATAAAGCCTTTTAATGGTTTAATTGCATCTCAAAGGAGAAGCGCACAGAGGCAGAGTCAAATTAGGGATTGTCCCATATTTTGGCTCTTGTGCTGCATGAGTGCGTCTGTGTGTGGTTTTCTTTTTTTAAGTGAATATGGGATTTGCTCTAAAGCTTAAAATCATTAGACTAAGCTTCGCAACCCTGAAGGTTTCCATCGCTTCATTAAGGCTGGTGTAGCTTAGTGGTTAAAGATTTGACCTGGTAACCAAAAGGTTGCAAGTATACTTGCGGTTCAACAACCGAATCTGTAGCTCAAATTGTAGAGAAGAGCCATGAGTCATTTTGAAAAAGTCAGATCACTCAGTGGCTATTTTTGCAAGGTTTCTGAGAAGCTATTTCCAGTTCTACACGTACAGCTCATATCTACTTTAATGGGAAAAGACAGAAATCTCCTGTGTGAAATGTTTGTTTGAATAACATATTTCAAATTTGCACTAAAATCTGACAACAATGGCATCATAAATTGTGATTCTTTTGCTCAATTCACACATAAAAAATATTTTACTTGTATAATGCTAATGCACATGACCACTCAAGTTTAAGACACTAAAGGTAAAATGGTATTGAGTATTAATAATTATTAGACCGATAAGTAAATGGGATGATACTGACATTTTCTACTTTTTTGTAGAAATAAAATAAAATGAACTTCGGCATCACTATTAAAACCTGATTAATTGCTAAAGCTTACATTCAAGATATTTAAAATATTACATTTTAAGTGACTACGTTTCTGTAAATGTAGCTAAATCACCATTGCCTACTTGGTCCAGGCATTTAACTCCAGGATACTCAATATAAAGATTGGCTTTGTAAGTGTTCTTGAAGTTGCTTTGATTAAACACATCACTTAAATGTCAAAGTAGCAAAGTTCAGTCATTATGAAAAAAGAACCATAATTCTGCTCGGTATTTATTTCTTTAGGACTCTAAAGCACGTTTTCATTCACGCAGCATGTTTAAATCAGTTTCAACACACTTGTATTAATGTATTAAAGACCGGTTTAAAGTCCTCTCTCTTTGCTTAGCACACAGCTAACACTGTTCAGTGCCTGCTTAAACCGCATGGATGACGTTATGCTGTAGCAAGCAGGTCAGCAATGGCCTCTGTTGAAAGCAAGTATTGTGCGTACGTAACACCCGTGATCTCCCCGTCGCCGGACACTCCGGCAGGGGCTATCGACTCGAAAACTTTCCCGATCTGCCCCATTCCCCCAGCATTCCCTAAGGAAACCGTATCTCCAGTGGTCACGCAGAAATGTGAGGACTACTGTTAGCGGCGTCTGAAAAAGATTGACTGTTTGGGCACTAAGTGCTCGCTGTTGACACAAGCCTCTCTTTCATATGCAGTGGAGCACAGAGCTCTCGGGCTAAGTACACAGTTTGTGTTAAAGGTTGGTCCGTTCGTACCATGGGTTTCAAGAATTTCATGCCCCGAGCTCTCACCCTGCAGAGCGGCACAGGATTTTTGAAACGGAAAAACGCAAACACTCGAAAGGAGTCAAGAACGGGTTGGCAATTTGGAAAATAACGTGATGAATTAGCTGCTAGATTGTTCAGAAGAGATCAGAGCGTCAAATAAAACCCAACAGAGTCCAGCATGCTGATGGATGACTAGCGTCTGAATTTTGTTTTCTTTCGTCTTTTTACTTGTAGGACCACAAGATCAAACATGAAAACATAATTATTATCATTGTGTTTGTACTGATTTTCTTCTTCGTCTTTCTGCCCTAAAAGTGTGTGAACGTCAGAGACCTCAAACCGTAGAGACACCAAAATTAGCAGAATGGTTCTAATCTTGCCGCACAAACACACAATCGTCCGACACTAGGTGGCACTATAATAAGGTGATTTGCGTTTTGGGTCATAACTTTGGAACCCTAAGGGCTAGAAGCAAATTTTTTTCTTTTCCCCCTGAATCCTAGTCAAGCCCTACAATGTATAGCCCTAACTCTATACAGGGTTCCCACACCTTGGTTAACTTCAAATTCAAGGACCTTTCAAGGACTTTCCAGGTCCAATACCCTCAAATTCAAGGACTTAATGTGGGGACACATTTGTTGTGTCCAACAACAAACGTTGAGGTACCATCGTAGATTCATGCGCGCGTGAACGTCATGGCAACGTACAACACAAAGTACCTCATGCGGGAAACACTTAACGTAACGCGTAAATCAAGCAAACTAGTATGCATAGGCCATGAAGTGTTGGCGAAATAACACATTAGGGGACTGGAGTGAATATGGAATTTTTTCCAGAAAACTTATTGCACAAAATAAATTCAAGCACTTTCAAGGACCTGTCTCTATGTATGTTTATTTTCAAAAACTTTCCACATTTTTTCAGATTCACAAACTTTCAAGGATTTCAAGGACCCGTGGGAACACTGTCTATATCTCCCAATTTCTGTCTATAATTTTTTTTTTTTTTAAGCCCTGCTTTTTGCA
The DNA here is from genome assembly GCF_951802725.1 of Rutilus rutilus. Taxonomy (NCBI): domain Eukaryota; kingdom Metazoa; phylum Chordata; class Actinopteri; order Cypriniformes; family Leuciscidae; genus Rutilus; species Rutilus rutilus. Next base: position 29,310,829 of record NC_140222.1, on the reverse strand, counting down.
AAGTGATTGTTAAATTAAATGACATTTGACACATTTTAACGAAACTTAATACACAGAGACCACAGGACATTTTGTCTATAATTCAAGTTTCGCTTCGTTTTTGAGTCTGAGAGTAATGACTTGTGGTTCAGTAAGTGAGTCATTCACATTAATTCACCAAAGATTCAAATTGATTTGACTCATGTCTACATGGACTGGTTAAAAATAAAATAATTTGCTCATCGTCGACCCTCATTCTACCCAGAGAACAGTCGAAGTAGTCAAAATGACCATTTTTAGAGTTCATTTTCAATAGCCAGAATCTGAAACATTGTTAATAGCAGAGATCTTTTTTTTTTCAGCATTACTAGAATTACAGCTGGAAGGTCTGCATTCATCAAAATTCAAGTGTGGCAGTTGCTTATTGGGGAAACCGCCAACATATCACCAAGTCTAGGAAAAATCTACCCTGAAAAGCGCAAAATGGTTCCAATAACATCTGCATTTTCCCTGCAGGTGTGGCCCCCACACTAGGGAAATAAGCTCACCTGCAAGCCGAATACATGTAATTCAAAAACCTTGGGTGATGTCGAGCTCCAGACATGACTGACGCCTTCTAAATGATGAGTTTTGAATATCGCAATAAGCCCTGTGAGATTTTATTTGCTGATTTTTATACAGTACACTTGAATTCACTCTTGATTACAAAATTTCCTGTTTAGAAAGCTGCATCTGTTTTGGCCGGAGTTCTCTGTTCTTGGCATTGAAGCTGCTGTGATGCTCCGTCCCCTGGATGCCCAGCTGATGCTGCGACTCACGCTTTCTGAATAATGCAATTGACCGCCGTAAATTGCTTTCGTTCCAGGCTTCATCGCAGCAGCTGAAGTTCACAACGTCAGACTCGTGCGACCGCATCAAGGACGAGTTCCAGTTCCTTCAAGCACAATACCACAGGTATGCGCTCACACTTGCAACACCTTGAAGGAATAGTTCACTTAAAAAATGAAAATGGTCATCCTTTACTCGCATGTCGTTCAAAACTTTCTTCTGTGGCAGCCATTTTATTTACTATTATAGTATATTTTATTAATTCCTTTTAATTTTAGTTTAAGTTTGAGTCATTTATTCTGGCTTTTGTAATTTTAGTTTTTTATATTTCTTTGTAGCTTTATTTCAGTTTTATTTTAGTACTTTTAATTGAGAAAATTATTGAATTTAACGACTTTAACATTCAAACTGTATGGACCTGTTTTATGATACTTTATGAAGTTGCTTTTGCGTCCGTTTTGAAGCTTTAGGTGCAAATACAATGTCTCGTTCAGATATTAATTTAGTAACTGTTCTGACTGATTCTGTGAGTTCATTCTGTGAAGGAATCAGCAGTTTGATTCAGACCCATAACTCATGAGTCGTCTTGTGCAATTCATCAAAATAATTTGTTTGAGTCATTTGTTGTTGAATCAGATTACAGTAGAAAAAAACAACCAGCACAGTATGTTTCGGAAAGTAGTCAGATGTAGTCAACTGCTTTGATTGATTCACTGAGTTTGTTCTGTGAGGGAATTGCCAGATTGATTCAGACCCATAACTCATAAGTAGTTCTATTCGTTAAAAGAACCGTTCATAAGACTCATTTGTTCTTGAATCCGACTATAGTAGAAAAGTAATGACTTGTGATTCAGTGAGTTAGTCAGATGTCAATAGACCTTTATCACAGTCTGCGTGTTGTCATATAGGCTACTTCCCTGATTAGTAGCGTAATTGGATTCCCGCCTTCATTATTGTCAATGGACGATCGCCAGTTTTGACAAGAAAATTACACTACACTTAGTTGTAGATGTTTCAAATGGGTTTATTTAGCCTTACATGATACCCTGCCATTTGTGTCGTCTTCCATTTTAATGTGCAACGAGGCCATTGTCAGCGCTGCCGGTGTTGACCACGGCGAACGCTGTGAGTGCGTGTTAGAAATCAGGAATGCTGAGAGAACATTGTGCATGGTAGGCTTGGGCGGTATTCGAATTTTGATACCGTCAAACCTCCTCCCTATTTTACCGGGGTATATGGTATTACGTGACTAATTAAAAATTATGACATAATGGCCTCAGACGGCGTCACCAAACTGTTGGCTTGTGCCTACACCGTTCAGAAACTGAATGCCAGATCGGGCAAAAAAAAACAAACAAAAAAAACAAGCCCAACCCCTGCACGTTGTGTCTGAGTCCGGCCGACGGCATTAACTGTTATTATGAGCCCGAGCCCGCATTATTCAACATAATATCTGTGTGCGTGCAACAAGCAAGAAGTGCCTTTGTAATCCGGTGACGCGTGTCCATTGATTTTTATTAATAAAACTTTTCTGCAAAGATGGAAGTTGACGATCGCCATCTCTGTAGTGAACGCGCATATAGAGAGAAATGCACATCATTACACAATCAGAGAGTGGCCTTTTTCTTTTCGTTTTGAATTGTTTCGTTTAAAGAAATTGACGATCGCCATCTCTGTACTGAACGCTATAGAGAGAAATGCACACCATTGATTAATCAGACTATATTTCTTTTCGTTTTGAATTGTTTCGTTTAATGAAATTGACGATCGCATCTCCGTATGAACGCGCCTAGAGAGAAATGCACATCATGGATTACTTAGCCTAATCAGTGAGTAGCCTATTTCTTTCGTTTTTAATTGTTTCGTTTAAAGAAATTTCAAGCTTTATTTATATATATTTGTCATGTCTGTGAGGCATAGCCTACACTGAGTTTCGGTTAATTTATGAGATTTCAATGCAAGTGACCGCGGCATGCCAGCGCCCATCATGTCATGATTATATTAAATCCAGGCAATTGGTTGATGAAAATTGTATTAAAATTTAGATACAATTTACACAAAACGAAATTCGTTTTAAAGAGGCCTTTTACAAAACGAAATTTATTGAAGTGGTCAAATCGTCTGACTCCCGATGCATCCCATCTTATTTGTGCTGTTCACTTTTCATAATCAACAAAGATGGAAAAAATAACATTATAATATTTTAACAAATACGAAACTTAATGGGCTTATTTAATGAACTCGAGAACAAAATGCATCCTGGCAGCAGTGAGTGGGCGTTGTTTCGGAGATGCGACATTAGGTTAGAGGTGTTTACATCTCTCGCGGTCACCTTTTTATTGCACAATATACAAATTGCCTCGTCAGTATTTACCGCCTCTCCCTTCTCATTCGGTTGGAACCAGAAATATTGCCAAACTGCAACCACACATAAGCATTTTTTAGGCAATAAATAAATTATATATATTATAGGCTATATAAGTGCCGGTAATGACGGTATTGAAACTGATACCGGTGCTATTTTAAGATCCCGCGGTATCCGATATTACCGTAATACCGCCCAACCCTAGTGCATGGTACGTTTTTCATCTTCAAATCAAACTTCAGCCGAAAAAGTTTAAATCCCGTCTGGCTAGAGCGCTTCCCATAATATGTATGCATGAGGTCAGTAGGCGGAGAGTAGACTGTCTTTTGTGGCTGTTCGACCACATGAGCGTTTACACTACGTAAACAATCCGGTCGAATGTGTTTTCGACTACCTCTGGAAGTGGTCGAAAGTGGACAAACTCAAAACGCTTTAGACCCGGTTTACACCTGTATTTAGAGTCGTCCACTTGTGATCTGATCGACCAAAATGCATCCAAGGTGTAAACAGGGCCATAGATGAAGTATCTATGATGAACTGTACATCAATAAATCACAACAGTCCTGTGCTATGGGCACTTCCATTGATACAGGCTACAACAGAAATAATTTTACGCTACTATTTTAAGCTCTTGCTTTTCGAATACAGAAGTCTAATAAAGACCTATTTAGTAACTGCTCTGATTGATTCAGAAGCAGAACAGAGCAACCAGAACCTTACAAGTCAAAAAGTAATGACATAAGCCGCTTTTCCACCAAAATTACCCGGAACAATTTGTCCCAGGAACTTTTTTCCCAGGAACCTTTTTTGCCCCAGACCGGTTGCTTTCTGCGTTTACACCGCGGTCTAAAGTACCGGGAAGGTAAACTGCGCGCAACTGCTCCTCCCAGTCTGCGACGGACAGTAATCAGTTTTGAGCGCCACATTTATAAGTATGGAGGAGATTCAAACTGTGCTGCAGTTATTGGTTTACTAACGAGGTAATTAACATAACAAAATAGACGAGCACTGATACTAAAGCGTGTTCAGAAAGCTCGTATGCGTATAAAATTAGACAAGGTATGTTGTGAGATGACTGGGACGAACGCGCAAAAATTTCCTTTTAAGCAAATACGCTTAAAAAAAGCCTGAACCCCGTCTATCAATCATAAATAGTGACAGTCTTGTAAATAGTTGTTTGTTACCAACCTCAAAGCGCTATTTCAATCCTGTTTTAGTAAATTTGTAACATGGTTTGCCTTGCAATAGATGACAATGTGTAAACATAATGACTTAATATTAAAAGCTGTGGCAGAAAAGAGACGAGCACTGATAAAGCGTATTCAGAGCTCGTAATGCTAACGTTAGATATAAAATTGTATGTTATCAGCTATTGCGGACATTGGCCGTGAGATGGCTGTGACGAACGCGCAGAAAGTTTCCTCTTCCACAAATACCCAAATAATAAAGCCTGAAACTCGTCGCCAGTCCCCCAGTTTTTTTTATTAAATTCCATATTTGCAGACAGACAACTTTACTGCATGAAGCCACTTTTTAAAAGGGAGGTTAAAAATAAAGAAAATGCTGCGTGGAGTCATCCAACCAAAATGCGGCGTGAACACAACCAATCAGCTTGTGCAGCGCACAAGTCCCACCCCTGAAAGTTCCTGAACTTTGAAAAAGTACTACCTCATGAGCAGGGACTATCGGAGGGGGAAATATTTACCCGGAACTTCATTTAGACCCTGGTTCCTGCGGTGTAAACACATCGAGTACCAGCCCAAAGTTCCTAGTTCCTGGGGAAAGTTCCTGCGGTGGAAACGCGGCTATAATGAAAGTAATGACTTGTGTGTGAATGAGTCAGATGTTAATTCAGTTGCTGCTCTGATTGATTCAGTGAGTTAATCCTGTGAAGGAATCACCAGTTCCTTAAAAGAACCAGTTCATACTCCAGAAAAGAGCAACCAGCACATTATCAAAGGTTTCACAGAAGAAAGCAAGCCAATCGGGTTCAAAACAACATTCCTTTTAACCGTTTCCTTAGGGTGGTCCTCTACAAAGCAGTGTGACTAAATTCACTATTAGCCGGCATATTTGTTTTATCACTTCTAACAAGCTTCCCCTAGTGCCTCATTCCCATGCCGATTAACACGGAGCGGCTACTGTGATCTGATCCGTCTGATGCCTTAACTCCTGTAAATGGAGACGGAAGACTCTTTAAAGACACAAAGACGCTGCTACTGTCCCGTCTTTAAGGCAACATGTCTTTCCCTCCCTATTCCCATGACAACGAGCAAACCCTCATTTAACCCTGGTTCACAGAAGAATAGGCCCTACGTTTTTTTTGTATGTGTATTCAGAGCATGGATTCACCGCCATTGACTTCAATTGAGATTCAACAGACAAGGGCTTTTTTTGGTGCTGCGTTCAGCCTTTTAAAGGAAATGTACTGCAGGCGGTCCCCAGAGCCTCGCCGAGCTGTCGCTCCCTTCTACAAATGCATAAATAGATCAGGGAATACATAAATCAAAATAAGGATGACAGCAGGAGCGATTTGGAGGCGGAAAGAAACGGCAATACAACTCCATCAATGTGTCGTTTTTTTGGCGTCTTTTTTTTTTCTCCGAGAGCATCTTTAGAACCTTCAGGAGGTCTCGGCCAATCAGTGGCTGGCATGGCCAATCACAGGTACCCTGGCAGCAGGGAGGATGGTCACCATGACAACACCCAATATATGTTACACAGTCATAACAGCCCAGTTTTTTTTCCCCCTTTTTTGGGATAAGTGGAAGCAGCAGACTGGAGAGGTATGAAGAGACAGAATGCTTGTCATACGCCAACGAAACAAAAACCTCTAGTATGTCGTGTCACTTTATTTGTATAGAGATCAGATGCTTTCTCTTGGCTTTCTTTTGTCAGATGCTTTCCCAATTAATTTTTTTCATATGTAATTACTAGTTGATTATTCACTTTGTTTTCTTTGGGTAGAAATGAAATAATGTGTCTTGATGGGAGTCACGGCCTAGCGGTTTGTACACATGCTGACATCACATCGAGCCATGGTGCATGGTGGGAAATTCTGGTTCGATTCCAGTTTGCGTGGTGTGATAAACCAGTTCCTGCCATTTTCTCCTCAATGCCACAACTAAATGATAAAAATGTATCAAATATTTTTGAACAAAATGTACATTTTTGCATCCAATAAATCAATTTAACTCAAAATACCGTAGTATCGTGCTACAGTGCACATGCTGTCAGTTGCAGTTCTGGCACCTCAAGATGCTGTACAATGCCACATACATTCACATCACGTTTAGTAACACAGCGGAAGGGTTACGCTCAAGTGACATTGCAGGTCTTCGCAATCATGAACGTTTATTATTTGCATGCGTTTTAAAGCCTTGCCAGTTAAATTTTTTTTAATTTAATTTGCATGTTGTTGTTCAGTTCGTATCGCAATCGCGATGTCAAGCCTACGTGATTATATGACGCAAAATGCTGCGATTTTATATTAAATAAACAAATTAGCGCTGTTAACGCAATTAACGCAGCATCTGTTAATTTTTGCCATCCTTTGGCTAGTGTTACATGATCCCGCTCTTATTCATGCAAATGCTTTTAAACCATTCATGCGCGATGAGACAAAAAAGAACGCGCTGCCTGTGAATGTCCTGACTGTGACACACAGAAAGACTCGCGCTAATATCGTGCGTGCGCACAAAACCGCATGCCAGAATACAGTTCTCTTTCGAGCTTGAACGAACAATAACACACACAATTATGCCAAAATGTCTTTTTGTCGAGTATCTTCATAACATAAGAGTAGTCTTATGATGAACGTGAAGAGTTGTGACTCGTGAGAGAATGAGGCGCGTGTGAGATCCGCGTCTCTGACAGCAGCGGCTGGTCTTAAAGGGACAGTACACAGTAGCCACTAATTATATCTGTCGCTAAAGTTAATCAAAGAGCAAAGGGAACAGAGAAAAACACTCACTGCTCTTGACTAAACAACTTTTTTCTTTAGGCAGATTATCACTAATCTGTGTGTGCATTGATTTTCCTTGAGAACCAAGCAAGTTGACTATTATATCGCATATCGCAATCGCAATATGACATTTTCCCCAAATCGTGCAGCCCTAGAATCAATGTATCATTTATACAGTTAAGTCTATGTAGTGTTTTATTTTAACATTTTGTTTATTCAATTTCTTACTTGAATGCTACTGTTAAATACTGCAGGCAAAGAGCTTTTCTGATTGGCTAGTTTTCTGATTGGTAGATGTGACATTTAATGGAGTGGCCTTAAGAGTGTTTTTAGCTGACTATTAGCACTAAATTCCTCTCCCCATCTACCGACTCTGCCAAAAGAATGTGAAAAAGTCCGAAAAGTCTCTGAAGCAGTCTGAACTCTTCAACTGATCTGTTGCATAATATATGTCTAGTCAGTGTCTGTTCTTTTTTTTTATATTGACCAGTCTTTTTTTCCTCTTTTCAGTCTGAAGCTCGAATGTGACAAGCTGGCCAGCGAGAAGTCAGAAATGCAACGTCATTATATCATGGTAAGTCTGCACAGAACGCACTCTCCTCCAGAGGGACGCGCCTTAGGCTGGATGTGCCGGAACATATTCACATCCGCAAGAAACTCACCTAGCCCTCACCTGTCTGATTTCATTGTGTCTTATTCTCTGTCTGCCTCAACACTGTCTTTTCTGCTGCTCTATTAACATTCCCTACCTCCTGTCCACCCAGAGGCGTCATGCACCTCTCTTTTGAGGGGACGCCAGTGGCATACCTGACCTACTTGGTATCATAGATGAGATTAGACTTGACTAATATTATATTATATTATATTATATTACATTATATTACATTTATTATTTATTGACAACTTGGCAGTTCATAATATTATATTATTAATTTTCAGCTTGATTGTTCTTATATTCTTATAAGATTGTTATATTATTTACTTTTCTTTTGTTGTTTACAAACAACAGTGTGTGTGTGTGTGTGTGTGTGTGTGTATATATATGAATATCTCTATCTCACGATTCTTAATATAAGAAAAGCCACATTATATAAAAGTTTTGTTATATATTGTGCATGTATGCATTTACTTATTTACAAACAACTAAACTATTATATTAAAGGGTTTTTTTTTCAGCTTAGCGGTTCTTATATGTGGTAAATATGTGTTTATATTATATGTTTATAAATATTTGTTCAGCTTGGTGGTTTTTATATTTTATATTAATCTATTATGTTATATTAGGTACAACTTAGCGGTTATCATAATTATTTTTCTCATTCTTATATATTATATTCACTTGTTTTGTATATTATATATTTATTTGTTTATATATTATACATGTATATTTATTATATGTGTTTATTTATTGACAAACAAATTAATGATGATATTATATTATTTTTTATTTACTTGTTCAATAATTCTTCAGTTTATATTTCACTAAATATTTAACTTTCACTAATTGTGCAACTTAATTTTCTAGAATGCAAGTAAAATAAATGTTTGAAGAAGTTGCATTAAAAATCCACTTGGCTCAAAAATCTTTCATGTTGAATCTGGCCGTGATTTTGAGGCATCATGTATGCTTTGTCTTCCCTCTCCTCTCTAGTCCCCCCCCACACTCCTCTTTACCTTGTCTGCCATTCCTCCTTTTGTCCATACTCTGCTCTCTCTTTTCTCATCCATCCCCCCGATGATATCCCCTCCCTCCTTCCCCTCCACTCTAACCTCGTTGTCTCCGGGCCGGGCCTCGTGTTGCTGTCTGATATTCCGCCTCTAATTGATCCGTCGAGCGGCTTAATCTCATTTAATCTGTGCGGCGTTGCTCTCACGCGCATCAGCCAGAGCGCCCTCCCTCCCTCTAATAGCCTATCGGGTTCCCCCGCTCTGTCCGCACCCGCTGGAAGATGGGGAGGGTGGGCGTCTGCTTTGCGTGGGTGGTAATTGCTTTAGGGACCTACTGCTGCTTGGCAAAGCCGACCCTGATCCAACTCTGGCTCCATCACTGATGCTCCCCGGTCTTGTTTAGCTGCAGAGGTTGTGTTACGCTGCTCGTTGACGTGTGGATGATGAGCGAGGCTAACACGTAGTACGCACTAGTATGCCCGCACATGTTACACTGGGGTTCTAGATGTTCAGTGCTGTAATACTAAAAAAAGTTTATTTCTTTGCAGTACTATGAGATGTCCTATGGGCTGAATATCGAAATGCACAAGCAGGTGAGTTCGTCGCTTCGACGTCTAATCTGATGAAATTACGCCCATCCAGTTTACACTCTCATCAACATCTTCATCACTTTTGCTCAACGGTATTGAATGCTGATGCTTTTAGTTTGAGACTGTCTAAACACAGAAGTGTCAGTAGGGGGCCAAATTATGCAGTAAAGGGTTAGTTCACCCAATTACTAACCCTCATGTTGTTCCAAACCCGTAAGACTTTTATTCATCTTCAAAACACCATTTTTTAAAATGAAATCTGAGAGATTTCTGTCCCTCCATTGACAGTCTTCGCAACTACCACTTTGACGCTTCGAAAAGATCATAAAGAGATTGTAAAATTAATCCAGATGAATCAAGCGGTTTAGTCCAAATTTTCTGAAGAGACTAGATCGCTTTCTATGATGAACAGATTGAATTTATGTTTTTGTTCAGTGGACTGAAATCTGAGAGATTTCTGTCTCTCCATTGACATTTAAAATACCCTCATTTTGATGATGAACCAAAAGCTTACGGGTTTGGAACGACATGAGGGGGAGTAAATGATGACACAATTTTCATTTTTGGCTGAACTATCCCTTTAACAATTTATGACAACTGGTTTATTCACAGCATACTTTTTGACTACACTTTATAGGCTGTGATAGCTGGGAGATTTTTGATGAATATGGGACACAAAAACTCCATTCATCCATAGAAATGAATCATTTTTACCTGTTTTTTTTGTTGTTGTTTTTGGCTTGCCTTTCTAATATTTAATGGCTCTATCTATTTATTTTGTGTACACTGCATTTCTACGTCAATTTTTTTAAAGAAATTAATTTAATTCAGGAGGGATGCATTGATTTGATCAAAATACTTTTACATTATAACAAAAGATTTATTTTGACCTTTGTGTTGAAAAAATGTCCACAAAAATATTTAACAGTTTTCAACATTGATTTCGAAACCGCAAATCAGAATGATTTCTGAAGGATCATGTGACACTGAAGACTTGAGAGTAATGATGCTGAATATTCAGCTTTGGCATCACGGATATATAAATGAGTGTTTGAATCATGCAGTGACTGAAATTGTTTTTTTATCCCCTCAAAATGAGAAATGCTCCAAAAAGTGTTGATTTGCAGAACAGTTAGTGGTTAGTAGGGCGTCGAAATCTAAACACGTGCCATTGCGCCGCTGCAGCCAGTCTCGAGAACACAATTCATCAGTCCCTGACCCTTTATGTGACACAGGTGAAATATGTTTTAAAAAAGTCAGCCAGCCACGGAAGAGTGTGTGCGAAAGAGAAATACAGGGCATGAATGCAAAGAATAAGGCATGCCAGTGTTTGGTATGCAGTCATTTCACTTTCTTTCTCTCTCTCTCTCTCTCTCTCTTCTGCATGCTGTAAGAAGTGTCAGCATGGCAGGCTATTGAAACAGGGTTATTGTTGCCTCTCTCTTTGTCCCACTGCATGTTTTTTTTTTTCTCCAAAAAAACAAATTCTCAAGCTCTCGCAGGCTTTTCAGTGCTCAGAAAAATCACGTTTACTGACATGAGCTTTCTCTATATTCATCTATATATCAATCTCTTTATTTAGAAGGTTTTTTTACCTAAATACGTGCGTGTGCATATATAATATATATATATAAAAATAATCCATTTATTAAATTTTCTTGTGAGCCATCAAGTGTTATCAAGGCAAGCCATATATCTATAAGTTATAATAATTTATTATTTATTCTGTATTTTTATTTTTGCTGTCAATTACGTAGTCAGGAATATGTTTGTTTATATTTTTTGGAGCTGAATAACTGGGCCATTTGTGGCTCATTTAAAAGGGAAGAATTTGCTGAGTGTGTGTGTGTGTGTGTGTGTTTCTCCCTGCAGGCAGAGATCGTGAAGAGATTAAATGGGATCTGTGCTCAAGTCTTGCCTTACCTGTCTCAAGAGGTACAGAGAGATAGCAGCGCTACCTCAGCATTTAGTTTATAGCATTACACTTCCGTCTTAAACGCTCAGTTATTCTGATTTGATTTTAATGTGAATGTGGGATCTTAAGGAGCATATAGCACGAGATGTGATTGTGATTCAGATTATTATTATTTTTCAGCACCAGCAGCAGGTTCTGGGGGCGATAGAGAGAGCCAAACAGGTCACCCCACCAGAGATGAACTCCATCATACGGGTAAAGTGTGTGTGTGTGTGTGTGGGACTCATGTGGATGACACACAGGTTTATACAGAAGGCTGTTTATGGAAATGCAACTGAATGAGTTTATGGAAGTCTAATTATGTATAAAGAAAGGCTTGATTAATTAGTTTTGTGCATTGTTGCTGTGCAATTATATGGCTCTCTGAATATCTTAACTCTTAGTGTAGAAACAATTTTCACAGAAATTGCTAGTAAATTTCACAAATAATTACAAAGAAACGGCAAGCAGCGCATTGGGTTAAACGCAAAAACTGTAAGTAGAAAGAATGAATAGTATTGTCTTGTAAAATGGACACCAGTAATCTTTGATATATATATTTTTTTACAGTGCATGACAAAAACAACATTCATTAAGCGTTTGCAGCTCTTGCTTTGTACAGTGACAACGCAAAATAATCCAATCCAAAAATCAAGAAAAATAACCACAGTGCAAATGGAGTAAACAAGCAATATTATAAATGACATAACCAATAAAATAAAACCATGAGAGGCCATACCTCAATTAATAGGAGTATTAAATAAAACATAAAAGACCATATTTTATCAAATCACAGCAGTGATCTAAAAACACCAGTGTTCAATAATTCATTACTGATTACATTTATTAATAAATAATAATCACAGTTAATAGTTGTCTTATTCTCACCAAGTTTGCATTTATTTAGGAGAAAAACCAGTAATATAGTGGAATATTATTACAATTTAAAATAGCTGTTTCTTATTTTAATATATTGTAAAATTCCTATGATTGCAAAGCTAAATTTTCAGCAGCCATTAGAATAGAACAGCATTTTTTTTGGAAATAGAAGTCATTTTTTGACATTATACATATCTGTACTGTCACTTTTGATCAATGTAATGCATCCTTGCATTAAAATTTGGGGTCAGTAAGATTCAGTGTATGTAGATTTGATTCATTAATTTAGAATTGGCAGGTTCATCCAATCAAACTTTTGTGTTGAAACTGCATTTCATCATAATGTTGTAAGTGCAAAGTAAACTAAGAAAGCGTAACAGTAAAAGTAAGAAATCCCTGTATGTGTGTGTTGTGTAGCAGCAGCTCCAGGCTCACCAGCTCTCTCAGCTGCAGGGGCTGGCACTGCCCATGACCCCTCTCCCTCTGGGTCTCAGCCAACCGGCCGGCCTCCCCGCCGTCACCTCCAGCTCCGGCCTCTTCTCCCTCTCCAGCATCCTGGCCTCTCAGGCCCAGCTGGCCAAGGAGGACAAGAGCACACGCGAGACCTCCGACAGCCACCGCGAGGAAGACGGAGACAAGTCCGACTAGTCGCCCCGCCACCAAACCCGTTCCTTCGTCCGGTCATCATCCAGAGCTCAACGTAGAGCAGAGGCACTTGTTTCCCTTTTTCTTTTCCTTCATTTTCCACTCTTTTTCCATCTTTCTATCTTCCCCTCTAAATTGCTACTGTGCTCACATGCCTAACGTCATTCGTTCTGGTTCATTCCCGCAGCTTTCTATATGTATTGATACCAATCCACCTTTTTATTGTGTTACGGATGCTTGATTTGATTTTCTTTACACTATTTCTTGCCTGCGTGTATGTATATATCTATATATATCTGTGTCTATCTATCTATATATATATAGATATATAGATATAGATGTGTATATATAATTGTATATTTCTTATGCTAGTTGTGGAAATGGTCTACAAAATGGTGCAACCATTAATGGACCATCGACCCTTCAGTAATAATTCCTTTTTGTTTTTTTTCCCCCCGCTCACTCTCTTCCTCTTAAAATCTTTCACCTTTTAAAGCTACAATCTACAATAACTGAGTCAAAAGCACTTTGGCCCTAGGCAGTAACTCTGAGACTAAAAGCAACTTTGCATCTAAAAACTTAGCCGCAGCATAATCCATTTAGAGTTTAAAGGATCGGTGTTATTTCTCGAAGGCACGGCTGTTGCATCTATCCTACCTTAAAGGGATAGTTCAAGTAAAAATGAGGTTTCGTTTTATTTTTATGTTGTTCCAAAATTATTTTACCTACATTCTTCTGTGGAACACAAAAGGAGACGTTTTGAAGAATGTTCACACTGCTCCTTTCCATACAATGAATGGGTACAGACAAAAAAATCCTAGTCCATATGACTTGCGTACTATATTTGAATTGTTCTGAAGCCATTTGTGTGTAAAACTAAAATTTAAGATGTTATTCACTGGAAATGTTGCTTGATAGCGTAGTCACCATTTATTTTTTTTGTATGGAAAAGAGCAACTTCGACATTCCACAGAAAACATCTTTTGTACTTAACAAAAGAAAGTCATACATATGACATTTGAGTGAGTAAATGATGATCAAATCTGGTTTCAAACCTGTTTGACTTTTCTTCTGTGGAGCACAAAATGAAGACGTTTTGAAGAATGGTCATGCTGCTCCTTGAGAGTGAATAGGGACCAAAAAATAAACTACACCGCATGACTCCTGTATTCCATTCCAAGTGTTTTGAAGCCATTTGTTTGAGAAATTTAAGGTGTTATTCACTGGTAATTTAGCTTGATAGCTGTGGTCACCATTCACTTTCATTAAACGGGAAAACATCTAAACATCTCCTTTTGTGTTCCACTGAAGAAAGTAATACTGATTTAGAACGACATGAGGGTGAATAAATGATGATTGAATCTTCCTGTTGTTTCAAATCTGTTTGTCTGACTTTTCTTCTGTGAAAGACAAAAGGTGATGTTTCGAGGAATGTCAAAGCTGCTCCTTTCCATGCAATGAAAGTCAATGGGGTCCAAAGCTGTCAAGCTTCAAAAATGGAAAAAGCATCATAAAACCAGTCCATATGACTCCTGTATTATATTCTGAAGCTATTTATCTGAAGAAACGTGAATACTTTAAGTCGTTATTTATTGAAAATTTAGTTTGATCGCTTTGGTCACCGTTCACTTTTGTTGTGTGGACAAGAGCAGCCTGGACATTGCTCAAAACATCTCCTTTTGTGTTCCACTGAAGAAAGAATGTCATACAGGTTTGGAACAACATGAGGGTGAGTAAATGATGACATTTTTGGGTGAACTGTCCTTTCAAAACTGCTTGACGAAACGTGATGAATAGTGTTGAAATGAAGAAAGAACATTTCTGCAAGGCTCTTCAACGTACTGTATATCTATATACCCGTTTGCCTGATTTCTAATGTGTTTGGAAGCTGTGTTGTGCTGTCTTAGACAGAGAATATTAGATGAATCCTCTGAGAAGCTAGCTAACCTGCTCACCAAGTGAAAAGGGATGCTGTTTAAAAGAGATTTTTTGGTCTTCTTTTATAGTAATGTTGATTGTCTACATGGTGAAAGTCATTTTGTTTTCTTTACAAGTTTAGTTGTAAGAGAAAGGTATTTGAAAAATGAGAAGCACCTTCTTTGAACATTTATTTTTCGTTGTTTTGATCGCACTACAGAAACAGGAAGTATGTGAAATCATATGTATAATGATCCCAGCAAAGAGAAAAGAAATTTAGCACATTGCTTCCTTAAGTGGTCTTAAGGTAAAGGTAAAAGCATTTTTTTTATAGTCACATCTCCTAGTGTGATATTGTAGTATGAGATTCTACCAAGAGGGGGCAGTAAGTCCATAGCAAGTCCACACTAACACCCTCATGGTCACTTTAGTTTGGAGTTGTGCTATTTTAGGTGTCCTATGTATGTTTCTGCAAACATATGATATAAAATATGCTTCTTTTGACAAGCCCGCAAAATAAATAACCGGTCTAACATTTATTCTAGATTGCAATTTGTGTCGAATTGAAACCGTAACTTGCAGCTATAGCAGTATTCGAGTCATAGATAGTCGTCACCCCCCCCCCATTTTCTCATTTTGATGTATTCTGGAAATGAAAACTAGACTTAACACGTCTTTTTCTTCTAACGCTATGCTTTTTTTTTTACTGGCATTGTGTGGAGACTTTAGATCTGGGTTGTCCAAATGTTTGCTTTCCAAAACCGTAGACGCATTTAAACTAGTGCAATTAATCGCATCTAACGTAAAACTTTGTAAGTGTATAATGTGTGTGTATGTATACACATGCTCGCATATTTACAAACTTTTATGTTAGATGTTGTTAATCACGATTATAAGCACTATTTTAAACCGTATTGGATTAAGGAGTGAAGCTGCTTCCTAAACTTGTCTTAATGGGACAGTGCACCGTTTTTTTAAATTAAATTGTCTGAATTATGGCAGTGCCAACATAAGAATACATAAATGAAAGGCCTCCTAATGATATTGTAGTGCTTTCAAAACAAATCTGCTCACAGTGTTTATTAGTACAATGTTTTCTGTTTGATTCTGCCAGTGTATTTATGATAGAAGTGCCAGGATTTCTCCTCGTAGCTTGCTACATATGCTCAAATCTATTCTGTTGACGTTTTTCTTTTTAAGGACAGAGTAGTCGTCGCTGCGTAAACGTTAAGAGTACAAAATCGGATCTAGCCAAACGCAAAATGTTTTGCTATAAAGGTGGGCCGCAGGTCTACCGCATGTGTACGTTATACATAGACCCTAAAGCTTTATGTGCAAACGGATGCTTTCGTGTCAGTGTTGGATGATACGTCTGTGTTTTAGGGGACTCTTAACTCGTGAGGCACTTGAGAGCAGGTTGTCGCCCCATCATCCTTTCTTTCTTTCTTTCTTTCTTTCTTGAACCCCGACAGCCCTCTCTCTTTCCAGAATTCATTGCTTGCCTTTTGCCATTTCTTACAAGCATTGTAAGCATTCTGTGCTTTATAAAAGTCTTTTCGTTTGTTTGTTTTTCAATTCCTAATTTTATGTATATTGTACAACCTACAGTGCAAAGATAATTGTGTTATAAAATAGCTTCATTCCATATTAAAACAAAGTACATAAACATTTACTATACATAAATGGAAATTTCTGCAGTAAGGAAATGCTTCTGGTGCCTTACAAATAAAATCAATCAAATCAATGTAGAAAATGTCAATGTTTTTATTTGTGTTTGTGTCCTTGTGGGAATTGGGATTAGATATGAAGTAGTAATTTTTTCTGAATTTATTTTATTTTATTTTTTGGAATCTATCAACAGCTTTAATTTTAAAGTCATGTTCATTTTAAGCCCCAAAGAAATGTAATTAAGACAAATTATATTAAGTCAGTATTTTATATATTTATATACTACTGTTGCAGTTGTATTATTATGGTAATTGCATTATGCTTTTTTTGTTCGTTTCATGTTAATTTTGAGGGGGAAAAAATCATGACCAAAAACAAAAAAAAATCAAATTTCCATTACTGTAATACAATATAAAGTGAGTAATTTGTTGTTATTTTATGGTAACAAGTGAGAAACAAATTTCAATGTCAACATTAAAATTTATATATTTATCAAAAAAAAAAAAAAAAGTTATATATATATATATATATATATATATATATATATATATATATATATATATATATATGATATATATATATATATATATATATATATATATATATATATATACACACTCACCTAAAGGATTATTAGGAACACCATACTAATACTGTGTTTGACCCCCTTTCGCCTTCAGAACTGCCTTAATTCTACGTGGCATTGATTCAACAAGGTGCTGAAAGCATTCTTTAGAAATGTTGGCCCATATTGATAGGATAGCATCTTGCAGTTGATGGAGATTTGTGGGATGCACATCCAGGGCACGAAGCTCCCGTTCCCCCACATCCCAAAGATGCTCTATTGGGTTGAGATCTGGTGACTGTGGGGGCCATTTTAGTACAGTGAGCTCATTGTCATGTTCAAGAAACCAATTTGAAATGATTTGAGCTTTGTGACATGGTGCATTATCCTGCTGGAAGTAGCCATCAGAGGATGGGTACATGGTGGTCATAAAGGGATGGACATGGTCAGAAACAATGCTCAGGTAGGCCGTGGCATTTAAACGATGCCCAATTGGCACTAAGGGGCCTAAAGTGTGCCAAGAAATCATCCCCCACACCATTACACCACCACCACCAGCCTGCACAGTGGTAACAAGGCATGATGGATCCATGTTCTCATTCTGTTTACGCCAAATTCTGACTCTACCATCTAAATGTCTCAACAGAAATTGAGACTCATCAGACCAGGCAACATTTTTCCAGTCTTCAACTGTCCAATTTTGGTGAGCTCGTGCAAATTGTAGCCTCTTTTTCCTATTTGTAGTGGAGATGAGTGGTACCCGGTGGGGTCTTCTGCTGTTGTAGCCCATCCGCCTCAAGGTTGTGCGTGTTGTGGCTTCACAAATGCTTTGCTGCATACCTCGGTTGTAACGAGTGGTTATTTCAGTCAAAGTTGCTCTTCTATCAGCTTGAATCAGTCGGCCCATTCTCCTCTGACCTCTAGCATCAACAAGGCATTTTCGCCCACAGGACTGCCGCATACTGGATGTTTTTCCCTTTTCACACCATTCTTTGTAAACCCTAGAAATGGTTGTGCGTGAAAATCCCAGTAACTGAGCAGATTGTGAAATACTCAGACCGGCCCGTCTGGCACCAACAACCATGCCACGCTCAAAATTGCTTAAATCACCTTTCTTTCCCATTCTGACATTCAGTTTGGAGTTCAGGAGATTGTCTTGACCAGGACCACACCCCTAAATGCATTGAAGCAACTGCCATGTGATTGGTTGATTAGATAATTGCATTAATGAGAAATTGAACAGGGGTTCCTAATAATCCTTTAGGTGAGTGTATATATATAATTTTTTTATGTCATGACAATTTGTTTCTTAAAACAAAATGTAATTATATTGCAAATAATTGCAAATTGCTATTTGCTTAAAAGCATTTTTGCACCATTCTGGGACAGAGTATTCAACAAACGGAGCAAGATGTTTTTCACCTCAAGTTTAATTGGGTTTAAATGCTTTTAATCATTATTTTATCACCATAAATAATGAATTGCCAGTAGAGTAATTATAGCACTGATCAGAATCATTGAGAGATAAACTCTCCACAGTGGCTAACCAGATGTTTCACTAAAATGACGTCTATATTTGACGTTAACACTTTAGATCAAACCCCCTCTGGATTTTGTTCATTGAAAAATTACAGTCTTTGGTTCTATGTCAGTCTAGTTTCCTTTACAGTAACAGACGGATGGCTTTTCTTCCCGTTATGAATCGTGTTTATTTGTGAAATCCAGACATCATGATGTTTTAATCAGGGTGTTGGAGATGCTCAGCCTGATTTGGTTTCATAAGCCGCCGTCAGCTCTCAGTCATATCTAAATGTGACAGTGTGATCTGTGTGTTTTTTTTGTGTGTTTTTTTTCTGCGTCTCTCTGGTACACACACTCACACACTCCCTCGTGATTGTGGTTTTTGAATGACAGTCTGCCCTTGTCTCTGTGTATAAGCGGCTGGCAGCTCTCTCTCTCTCTCTTTCTCTCTTTCTCTCTCTCATTCTCTCTCGCTCATTCTGTCTCAAACTCTCACAGGATTTCTCTGGATCTGAGCCCAGTGCTTAAATAAATATGAAAGTGCCCTATTTTCTGTCAGAACGCTGTCAGAAAGGCAGGGTTTTGTTTATTTCGCTTCACTTTCTCGAGTTTAGCACAATGGTTTAATGCTTAAAAGCTGTTGTGATCAATTTACAGAGCGGAATGAGATCAAGCCAGCTTTAAAGATTAAAATGGATCACAATATAAAATAAAGTTGCAAGCGTACGGGTGAATCTCACAGAAACGAGCTACATGTTCAGGTTACATTTGCCCTAAAATCAAAGAACAATCAAACAAAAAATAATTAAATCTTATATATATATATATATATATATATATATATATATATATATATATATATATATATATATAATTTACATAAAAGTATTTGTTGTGCCTTTAATGTAGTTTTATATATTATATTAAAACAACATAACATATTTACATAATTAGTTTTAATAACTTTAACGCACCTGGACATGTTACTGTTGAGGTTTTTTTTTTTTATTTTTTCTTTAGATACTTATTTCTGAAATAAAGTAATTTTATTACAGTAATATTTTTATTTTAAATTCTAATTAATATATTAAAGGCTACTATAAAATAGTTTAAGTAATATAAAATTAAATATGTCATTGCATTTTTATTCTTTTAAGAAATTAAGTATAATTTATTTATAAACAAAGCAATAAACTGATATTTTATTATATAATTGTGCTTAATTGTCATAATTGTTGTCAAAAGATCTGACATTGAAAACATTACACACTTCGGCTTTAATGGACATACTTTTAAGGAAATATTTTGTGGACTTTTTAAAAGTAAAAACAAACAAAAAAAGATATTTTGGTTACCATTGACTTCGATTGTATGAACAAATATAAGACATTTCTCAAATTATCTTCTTGTATGTTCCACAGAAGAAAGCAAGTCATATAAGTTTGAAATGACATGAAGGTGAGTAAATGATGACAGATTTTCATTTTTCAATAAACTATACCTTTCCTACCCATTTAAAACCCATTAATCTCATTGAATTATTTAATTGTAATTGCAGTGTAAATGCATTCATGCCATTTCTGAGCCACAATAAATGGTCTGAAAATATCTAAATACCAATTCAGATGCAGCATCTGAAAAAAATGAAAAAATGAAAAAAGCAGGGCCGTTGTAGCCTAAAAGTTTGCATAATAAATGCCATGTTGAATAAATTAAATTTTCTTTCTAAAGCTATACTTTTTGTGATGTGTATTTGATACTTTTCTCATTTAACACAATAATGACTTTATCTTTTGGGGGTAATTTCTCAGCCTTTTAATTTGGTTAAGTAATCAACACATTATGTAAAAAATTATATAAAAAAAAATATATAATATAGTTAGATATAGATATAGATAGAGAGATAGAGATATATATAGATATATAGATAGATAGAGAGATAGATAGATAGATAGATAGATAGATAGATAGATAGATAGATAGATAGATAGATAGATAGATAGATAGATAGATAGATAGATAGATAGATAGATAGATAGATAGATAGATAGATAGATAGATAGATAGATAGATAGATAGATGGACATGTTCTTGACCCATTTCTTGAGATTCGTCTGTATAGTGACTGTCTACTTAGAGCATTTTCTGCTTAGGTTGGCAGGTTTCCTGTGTCAAGCATGGAAAGAGAGATGGGCGGAACTCGAAAGGGTGATTATTAAAAGACGAGAGGCTGTTGATTAATCATGATTGAATCCTTTTCTCTCTCGTTCTGTCTTCAGTTATATTTTTTTTCTATTTCATTCAGGCTCACACCAGACTCATCATCCCATTGTTCTTTTTTTTTTCCTCCCCATCCTCCTTTCTTTCCGGCGATGGCCAGAGCACTCATCTTAATCTTCATTTTTCTTTTCACCCTCTTGTCCGGTGATATCTCTCTCTCTCTCTCTCTCTCTCTCTCTCTCTCTCTCTCTCTCTCTCTCTCTCTCTCTCTCCGTTGACTCACTGCTTGCAGAATTGAGCCATGGGAGAGTAGGACTGTCAGACTGTTTTTCTAATCCTTCTCTTTTCTCATCCATCCTCTCCTCCTTTTCTCGTTCTACCTCTCCTGTAAATAGAAAGCACTACTTGGCCGACAGCTCTGAGATTTGAGAGCATTTATCTCAAAAAAAGAAAAATCCCCTAAACAATAGAATCAGGCTGCAGAGAGAAGTATGACCTTAAAATATACTGGTCTGGAATCAAATCAATTCCTGGTTGCACACATCTTTCCCACAATGCACTAGTAAGGTAACTGCAATTTTGGGGTTGGTTTTGCTAAGATGCATTTTTAGATGCACATGGTTATTTTTTATATTATATACATAGTTAGTTAAACTATTTTAATGATACTTTTCTGTCCCGTATCCTTAATGGATAAATTAGTTAGCGGTCTAGTTGGTTGGAGTACTATTGGAGTTGGTTGATTGCTTTATGTCCTTTTAGGTGTTTGACTGCCTCTTGTCTTGTATAGGAAGATATTAGTTAGTTAAGTGGTTAATTAGTCAGAATTGTTTTATGATACTTTTCTGTTTTATAAGGACTACCATTCCTCATCCTGAATGGTTGAATTGATGTTAGTTAGTCGACCTTTAAGATATTTTTCAATCCTAATAGAAGCTTGAATCTTTCGCTTTCTTTCGATTTTAGTTAGTTAGTTGGTCTACTTTTGTGATATTTGATGTACTTTTAGAAGATTGACTG
The DNA here is from genome assembly GCF_951802725.1 of Rutilus rutilus. Lineage (NCBI taxonomy): Eukaryota > Metazoa > Chordata > Actinopteri > Cypriniformes > Leuciscidae > Rutilus > Rutilus rutilus. Next base: position 29,289,046 of record NC_140222.1, on the reverse strand, counting down.
CCACTCATACTGGATGTATAAATAGATGTTAGTTAGTCAGTTACTTAGTTAGCTGGGCTTCATTTATGATCATTTTATGTCCTTTTTAGAAGCTTGACTACCCTTTGTCTTAGATGGATAGATACTAGTTAGTTGGACTACTTTTATGATACTTTTATGTCCTTTTTGGAGCTTGACTGCCACTCATCTTGGATAGAGCGATGGATTGGTTGGTTGGTTGGTCGTTTGGTCAGTTAGTTGGTTGGTGTAAAGGAATTTCCTTTAACCTGACTATCTAAAATAAAACTGTTGCGTCTACTGTCGACACAGAGCGTCTACTAATCGACACTTAATAAATAATAAAACTGTTGCGTCTACTCATCAACACAGAGCGTCTACAATCGACACTTAATAACCTTTATACTCTAGCTCTTGCGTCTTCAGTCGACAACTGGCCGAGTCTACTAACCTAACTTACTTGATTCCCTAAACTGACCTGCTGCGCAGCAGAAATGAACAGACAGACTTTCAGCAAATGTCCTCTAAATGCTTTAATAATGGCCGGGAGAGTCTTCGAGCAGTTCTCAGAGAAACTCTCCCAAGAAGAATCAAGGCCGGAGGATCTCAGACAAATTCCATTGAGACATCCCACCGTAAAACACATATACAACAGTTTTTATAGTATAGAGGTATGACATAATGTCAGGCTGCATTACATAATTTCCCCACTATCTGATTGGTTCTTCATATGCAAACCCCTCTGTTACTAGGTAAAGCAAACTCTGATCTTGTGGTGACTTCATCTGTGATCACAAGATTCTAACAGACTGTCTAGTTTCATTTCCCAAAACTGTGTTATTTTTACATACATACGCACATAGTCAAAGACACAAGTTTTCCATTGGTTTCATACAGTACATCCTGTTCCATTGTTAGATGTTAAATAAGGTTAGATGTTAGAAACATGGTTAGTTTAATATACAGTTTAAAATTTCCACGACATTGGTCAGTTAATTGGTTAGTTGGTTGGTCAGTTAATTGGTTGGTTGGTTGGTTGGTCAGTTGGTTGGTTGGTTGGTCAGTTAGTTGGTTGGTTGGTCAGTTAATTGGTTGGTTGATTGATCAGTTGGTTGGTTGATCAGTTCGTTGGTTGGTTGGTCAGTTAGTTGGTTGGACTACTTTTATGATACTTTTCTGTCCTAGAAGCTTGACTGTGTCATTCTGAATGGATTGAGGTTGGTCGTTTGGTCAGTTAATTGGTTAGTTGGTTGGTTGGTTGGTTGATCGGTTGGTTGGTCAGTTAATTGGTTGGTCAGTTAATTGGTTGGTTGGTCAGTTAATTGGTTGGTTGGTCAGTTAATTGGTTAGTTGGTTGGTTGGTCAGTTAATTGGTTGGTTGGTTGATCAGTTGGTTGGTTGGTCAGTTAATTGGTTAGTTGGTTGGACTACTTTTAAGATACTTTTCTGTCCTAGAAGCTTAGTTAGTTAGTTAGTTAGTTAGTTAGTTAGTTAGTTAGTTAGTTAGGCTACTTTTATGACACCTTTGATACTTTTAGGAGCCTGACTGTCACACCTGAGGAATGGATAGATGTAGTTACTTAGTTCACCAATCACCAATCAACTGTTTGCTTTCATTGTCGTGTGAATAATCTTCGAAATTTCTCCCATATTTAACAGAAGAAAGAAAGTTATAAATATTTGGAACAGCATGAGTGAGAGAACATGACAATTTTCATTTTTGGATAAAATCTTTTTTTAAATCCTATATCAGTTAGTAGTAGAAGCTGGAGTCAGAACTGAACTGAGCTTTTTTTTTGGCCTAAGTCACTATTATAATCCATCTCTCTCTCTTCCTCTCTCTCTCGGCCTGGATGTGTTGATGGAGGAGAATCTGTTATTCCTGGAGAGCTCTTTCATCTGAAATTCTCATTCTTTATTCATTCGTTTACCGCCTCCTCCATCCATCAGGCGTCTGAAGTAGGAAAACACCTCGGGCTACCAGCACAATACTGCCCTTTTGCCCTTCTCCATCTCCCGTCTGCTGTCAATCTATCCATCCTTTCCTCTCCTGATCTGTCACTCTTTCCCATATTGTTCTTTCCATCTGCCTCTGTCTGTCTCTGCTTCAACTTTTCAACTCTTTCTCACCTCTCCTCTCTGTTCCTTTTCTTACACCTCGTCTCCCCTTCTTTCCCAACTTTCTCTGAATTGCAATTTATGAGTCATTCTCAATTCTGGATGGTGCGCAACCCTGATACAACAAAAGCCTGACTAACTTTTACTGGACAGGTTCATGTGCCGAATATAATAATGATGGGAGGGGCTTATGGGCCTGAATAAAATCCCTACTGGACGCCTCGACCTCGCCCTCGCCTCTCCTTCCAAATGGTTTCCCACAAGGCTGCACTCTTTGCTACCGCCAATAAGCAGAGGCCGGGTTAATGGCATGTGGTCATTGTGTGGTCTGTTTACACCGCTGGAGTGGTTGTGTCACAGTCACAGGCGGCCTGGAGTGGTAATGTTTCTGAGTAAGACGGAGAGCCTGGCCAAGTTCAAGGACTCTGCTCATATGGTTTAGCTGGTTCAGTACACTTCACATAAAGCTTCTGTTCTTATGTTAATATATAGTATATATATTAACATAAGATTTTATTCAGGCCCATACAGTATACTATAGTATACTGTATAGATGACATTTACCTCACAGTGCTAACAACCCCTGACGTCTTGGATGTACACAATATGTACAAAGTGTGGGTCGGTATTTAATATTATAAATATTGAAAAACCTTTGTCTTCTAAACTGGTACTGTGGCACAACCAATGTGCATAAACATCAAATGATATGATAGTTTCTTAAGGTATGAACTCTTATTGTCACTATTTATAATTAAATAAAATTAAATGTAAAAAATAAATAAAATAAAAGCACAGTAATTAGTTATAGTTGCTGCCTTAAATTAAGTACAATCTACTTGGTTGTTTAAAGGTCCCATATTGACAAAACTGAAATTTCCTGGCTTTTCCCATGATAACAGAGGTCTAGGGGCTATGTAACTACCATATAAGTTTCAAAACAGTCAATCCACAGACAAATGCACACAGCCTGCATAAAGTAGCTGTGCCTTTTCACGAGCCGTTGTGACTTCCGTATAAATGTGACGTCAGAACTGCTCAGTCGCTTCAGTCCCACCCCGAGCACTGCCCACCATCAGGAAACTACATCATTGCACAGGCTTCCGAACAACATTAATATAAGAGAACAGTGGCTAATGTTTATTTATTCAGAAATACCACAGCAATTTAGTTCAACCTTAAACGTACAATATGTAATTTTTTTCGCCGCTAGGGGTCGCTAACCTCTTACAATAACAAAGGCGTAGTTTGATGACGCAACATTTGCTAAGAATTATGGATCTTGTCGTCAACGTCAAGCCGACCGATCTAATAATGTTTATGGATGAGTAAGTTAAATACATTGATGTTTTTATCATGACTGTGATCTGAAGCAGGTCGGGATTGCTAAGAGACAGCTATCAGCTCCACACGCGACGCGAGTCCCGCGCATATAAAAGGAATATGGACATTTCATTCTACCGAACTACACGCAAGTGCAGAATTACAACTCACAGGTCAGTTTATTTGACAAATTAAACTTGTGAGGTAACGCAGCGCTGTTTCACTTGGTCTAACATTACACTAGCACACTAAACTGCATTTAAATGTGTTGAAATTTGTGTTAGTTTGTCTGTATGAGACTAGCAGTAAGCTAGATCAACATTAGAATAACATACAGATCATATTCTAACATTTTATCATTGTTGAACTATATAACATTGATTAGTTTTATGTAAATGTGCTCACCTGTTTAATAAAGTACATGTAGGAGCGGTCGAAGTCTCGGACGTGGAGCTCTCGGCATCTCGAAAACACGGCGCTGATATTGATTCTCGTTTTAGTTCTCCTTTTTTATCCAAAGTCTGCTTGCCATGGTCCATAATGTTTGAACGAAACAACAACAGCATGCAGATAGACATTACGAACTACACAGTTGTCCACGTCTGTCGCCTTGGTTACTATCAGAGGGCTCTGGTTACTATGGCAGTACGAGCGGAAACCAGGGAGAACGCGGATATGACGCCATTGGCAGCGACAAAACGGAAATAAAGAAACGGTCCGTGTCTTCGAATTAAATTACAAATTTCTCCAGTTTTGAAAGTTGTTGGAAACAGTCGGGATAATGTAAGTACACAACTAAAAAAATAAATATAACATAGATATAGTGATTTTTGCTATTTTTAAAGCAAAAAAATTACATATTGTACCTTTAACCGTCTGTTCTGCACATTTCACAAGTGACTGCTTCGTCAATCAGGCTCAGTTCAATGCCGTTTTTTCAAAGAAGCTGCTCCTCAAAGATGCTGCAGTCCCTACAGTTCATATTTTTTACAAGTTTACCTAGGGCGTCTCTTTGCAGCATGTTCTCGCGTTCTGTGGGCATCCTTGCACTGCATTTACCACAAGTAAGTTACACCTTTTACAGAAAAAAAGTAACATTGTATAAGAAATTGTAGCACGTCAACTTACTGTATCAGTAGGAAAGCAATAGTTACATAGCTTACTGCATTCGGTGTCTGTCTGCTAACGTTACATTTTATAAAGCAGTTAAGTGTTTCAAAATCAGTGTATAACTAGCTATTAACGTGCATATTTTGGAATTTGACAAAAATAAGTCTGAGTTTGTTTACAGACAGTTTAAATTAGTGTTACGTTAAAGGAACACAACAACTTTTTGGGACTTTAGCTTATTCACAAGCTAGTCCCAAATAACAAGGCGTACAAATCACAGCGTGTACAATTAACAAGGTCACATGAGAGCAAATCACTCCACCCAAGTAGCAGTGCTTCGCCTTCTGAGAATATAGTTCCCAGTATGTATACAATTAGAAGATGGCTGTGTCTCATGTGACCTTGTTATTTGCACACGCTGTGACTATACAAATCACAACATGTAAATAGGAAAATGTTGGTGTTATTTTGTCACTTATTGGGAGCAGTATGCTAGCTGGAGCCGTTTACCTCCAGTCTTTGTGCTAAGCTAGGTTAGCGGTGGGTGCGTCAGACAGAGTTATGGAACGCACGGAGATGAGAAGGGAGAAGATATGGTAATATCTTCGGGAGAAGGGAGAAGATATGGACTTATCTAACTCTGGGGGATACGGTGAATAAGCTAAAGTCCCAAAAAGTCGGCGTGTTCCTTTAAATCTGCGTGCAGAATTGCTGTAATGGTAATTATACTCTTACAATAACGCCGAAAGTGAGGAGGTGGTTGTTTGTCTCCTGTCGTCGCCGATCTGGGGTCTGAGTCTGGCTTGAACATATAAGGCCGGATAACATTTCCCTCAGCAATGTACATGTGTTTTATTTACCTTACTTGTGAGCATCACCAAGCTAGTGCAGGCTACATCATACATGACCCTAGTTACCTGTGGTTGGCCTTGCCGTGTGTCACTCAGAAAACAACAGGCCAATCAGAAGAGAGACTCATGAATATTAATTAGACAGGCCAAAATCGACCTGTTCTAAGCAGAGCTCATGAGAAAGGAGCTGTAAAAATATATTGGGATGATTTTTGGCACTTATACCACAAATATATATTCTTAAGGACATCAAAACCTAAAATAAAACTTCAGAAAGGTGTACAATATGATTTCAACTTAAATTACATTAAACTGACATAAAAATAGTTAGTTTAATCTTGTATAACAAAAAAGTTTAACTTTTTTTTTGATGAGTTGAAGCAATGTAAAACATATGTTGTCAACTTATTATTCATACTTTTTTTTTTTCTTTTTTTTTTCAGTGTGCATGTATTAATGTAATATGATTTGATTTAAAAAGTGATTTAGGCCGTCTCAACCAAAGCGTTTTTTCGCGCGGCTGGCGTATTTTTCCAGTTGTTTTCAATGGGAGCGCCGTGTTTTCACATTCTGCTTGTACAACGTCAACAGATGACAGCATAATAACGGAACAAACTAATTAAAAACTTAATTTAGTTTAAATTTAATGAAATTAAATGTAATTTAAATAAAAAAATAAAAAAATCATTTCCAGAGAAAATACATTACATTGTATCGACATTTTAATATAGAATCAACACAGAAACAAAATATGTGTGAAATGAGATACTAGTAACACTTTCGCGGATATTCCGTATCATAACAAGCAAAGCGTCTCAACTGAAAAAAATGCTGCGCTACCAAAACGCTCTCAAGCGCGCATAGCTAGGCGTTTTCAGCTGGCTAAAAACGCTTTAGTGGACACACGGCCTTATACTGTACATAACAAAAAATATGTTTGGTGACATCAACCCAAACGGAAACTTATTTCAGAATCATATTTTGATGAAAAATTATGAAGTTGAAATGTTTTACATGTAGCTACTAATGAAATGTTTACTACAAGACCTGTAATTTTGATTAAAGGTGAAGAGGAAAACACTTTTCAGCTTTATGAAAGTAAATAGGGCCCTTTTTGGTTTCATGTCGACTTTAATACAAAGCCATACTGTTTATTTGTGCACTTTAAATCTCAGGAACTGTAATTATACACACCCCTGGTTACATATATAAATCCCAGGGGAAATTATAACGTTAATCCTTAAAAGTCTTATATTTTTGTAGCCTAACTTGAATTTTCCATGCCTTCGTTTTTCAGAATAGCAGTCAGTCAAAAGCAGTGCCCGAGGTTATTTTTACTGTCTGATATTTCCTTTCCTGACACTCCGGTATGAGCGCGCGTGAGAGTGAATAAGTGACAAACGCAATCCAACAGAGCAGCTTGTGAATGTTTGCGATAGACTGTCCGAATATCAAATGTCATTTATAATTCTGTGTACACTCAAAGTTTCACTATACATACAATATTTAGTGTGATATATCAGCCAGAGCTGGAACAGAAGGCCCTCAAGGACCCAACGGAGAACAGGTCATTGGGTGGGGAGGGGAAGATGAAGAGAGACTTTAAAAAAATGACTTGACGGATGATAAATCAGTGAGAAAGAGGGAGTGAATGTTGTGGTTGACAGTAAACAATATCTTCACTCCCACTAGTAGTCAACTTTGTTGCACGCCTAGACATGCGCACTGAATTCTCATGCAACCCACTGTCAATGTGAATGTGCTCATGTCCTCATTAGGTAAAACTTTGCGTCACGCCTAACTCAGTCACTTTGTTCCTCTGTAATTAGCAGAGCGAAATCTCAAACGTGGCCACCGCGCACCACGTCTCCTTTTCAAGTGTTAGTCGATTGAAAGCCAAACTAAGGGAACATTATGATCTGAAATGTAATTTTACAGCTGCACTGTGGTATAGTACATTCAAGCTTTAGTTTCCTCACAATATGCGTTAAATGGCTGATGTCGAACGCTCTTGTAATTCTGATTTGTCTCTTAAATGCAAGGCTCCCAGCAGATGGAGTTATTTAGCTGGATTGTGATCTGTAATAGCCCATTGCACATACCCACAAACCATTTTTATGTGAACACTGTAATCCAACACTGTTGCAAACAATAAAGGTTAATGCTGGAATCAAACCAAAAGAAAACGAAATTGCTTGAAAGAGGAAAAACGATGGAGATCAATAAGGTGGAAGAGAAAGAGATTCAAAATGGAGAAGGAATTCTTACATCCTGTGTGTTTTTCCGGGACGGGTTAATGTTGTCTGTAACAGGCGGCATTCCCAGATGGAAGACTTTTAGCTGATGAACTTAATTGGCATGACATGGGCCGGGCATCATGCCAACTGGCCAGACCTCTCTGCAGCTGCGCACGAAGAGAGAACTTTCATCTCATTTATTTTCAAGATCCTTTCCTTGTCCAATTATGCCTTCAAAACAACAACTACAACAACAAACACTACATTATAATGTGAAGCCTCTTGAAAGTAAGAAATACTTCAGCTGAAATTAAAATTGTGTCATCCTTCACTCACTCTCATGCCGTTCCAAACCAATATGATTTACTTTCTTCCGTGGAATACAAAAGAAGATATTTTGCAGAATATTCAGTGCTCTTTTCCGTACAGATGAAGACTCGAGTTGTCAAGCTCCAAAATGTCTCAAACGCTTTATTGCACCCCTTACAAAGTCTCTAGATTAGGAACAAACCCAAATTTAAAGTCAGCACGAAATGAACATTTTCACCCTATTTTCTAAATGCACATTATTGATAATGTTTTGTTATGTTTAATGAAAAAGTCATAACTGGACCTTCCAGTGAAAACGACAGACTTCTCTCTTGAGACGTATGCAGGATTCTCCAATCATGTAGTCTAACCCCGGATTTCCACCAACAGCGGAACGGCTGTGGATTCGCTCCGGAACGGCGGCGGAGTCAATAGGTTTCCATTAAAGTCAACGTGTGTATTTTCACTGACTGCGGAACGGCTGCGTTCCGACTCCGTCCTAGCTCCGGCGATCCGCAGCCCTCCGGAACAGATACGCAGATCTTCTATTTTTGCAGGATGCCGGAGAGCTCCGCAGCAATTCAGCACTTATATCGCACAATCATATGTGAATTCGCGAGATCTCGTGGGTCCTCGTGACTTCAGCTGTCAGTCACGGCCGCAGCCGTTCCGCAACAAATCCGGACCTGGTGGGTATTGAAGGACGGTGGAGCACGGAGCCGATGCGCAGCCGTTCCGCAGTTTGTGGAAATCCGTGGTAAGCTTACGTTCATCCGCTTCCACTTTTGAGTGAAATGCCCACATCTCAAAATCGAATCCACATCCGATACACAGAATAATGTATATATAATCCGTTTCACAATCTGTTTCTATCGCCATCTGTAGCTGAAACATAAAAATGCAAGATACTTGTAGAGTTGAGCTGTGTTCGAAATCGCCCACTATTCCCTACAACACTGGTAGTGAATGAAAACAAGCGAGTGAATTCGGACACTGAGTGCACCGGAATGGCTACTGATTTGCATAGTTTGTGCTTGCTGTTTAATAATCATTTGAAACTTGGCAAACTGGCCGCTCCAGTAGTAATGAAAACTCCGCCATGTATAAACCTTAATTAAACAATTTAATAATCAAGTAAAAAGGAATTTATACCTGTATGATATTACGCTGTACCCACATTGGACCAGCGGTTTGGATAATGTTTGATTCGGCTGCGGGCGCCATCTTCTGGTGAGACGCAGGAATTCATTCGACACAGCCATCTCAGTGCATTATGGGTATTCTCTAGCCGTTGAGCGTACATCGTTTGTACACTCGTCATTGCGGTGCATTGTGGGATTGAATGAGTGCACTCAATAACATCCACTATGGTTTCAGACACCACTACAAATGGCTATTCCCTCAAATAGTGCCCCATTAAGGGTATAGATAGGGGGTGATTTATTTATTTTTTACTTACTGACATACCTTAAACTTAAAATTCCACAACCCGATTTCCGAAATATTAATGTACTATATAGTAGGCTTACCACTGTGATTTTAAAATGATTTTTAGTAGGGATGTGCTCTAGGACTAAAGCCCAAACTATACTTCGGCTGTCCACATTCCGCGACAGTCCATGCACTGTCCGTTGTTACGCAAAGTTGAGATGTTGTTGTTAAAAACATTTTTTGGGGTACCTCATGTACAAATTATTATTGCAGACCAGACTAAACTTCAGATCTGGATCGTTTGTGGTTGTGTTAGTAACTTGTGTGTGTTGCCTTTGTTTGCTGCATGCTGTGTCGTGTCCTCAGACTGAAACATGTGCCTATAATAAATCGCATAAATCCTCTTCTCTGCCTGTTAATTCACTTCCCCTATGAGTTTAAGTCGAGCTGTTTTTTAGGCCATTTAAACCACAAAATTCCCTCTGGATTCTCAAAACACGCTATCTGGAATTTTTCAGTGTTTACTCGCACTGTCTGGCCCTCAGGCAGAGCGCATACACTTTCTCTCTTCATCTTTCTCTTCCTCTCTCTCATTCTGTTGATTATTTCACAAACCCTGTTTTCCTTCACAAGCTCTTTCCATTCTCACACACACACTACATCTGGTCACAAGAACCTTTGTTCTTCACAGTGCGTTTTACACTTACATAATGCACCAATGCAAGCCAAAGAGAAAGAGAGATGAGAAATTAGAAACACAGCAGAGATTGTATGTCCATTGACATATTCAGCATCCGTTTTTGTTCACTGCAGTCACATGAAATAATAAATGTTCCTAGTCATATTGTGCATGTTGTTGTAGAGAATAAATGTTTGTCTCAAATGTAATATAACTTGCTCTGCCTTTTAAACGACTTTCCTTTTGTGATGATGTCACCTAGGCCATTGGTTCATGATAATTAGCCCAAACTATATGATAGTGTTTGGCTACTGTTGTAGGTAACATAACGTATGTGTGACCTTACCACTCACAGTCCAATCAATTTCCATTGGATAAAGTCCTATTTTCTTCCCCTCGTTAAATATCCTGTTTTACCTTTATATACATCCTATTACAGAAGTACATGGGTTACAAATGCTATTTTATGATGATTTTAATACATATTGATGCACGTTCACTTTCATTTGTAGTCTCCGACATGATACAATTTGCAAATGTGTCTCACAATGTCAAAATCTTCCACTCAGCTCCATCACCCTCTAGGACAGCAAAAGATCGGTCATAATTCATGTTGAACGTCCTCTATTTCCTGTAACTGCAAGGTTAGACAGCATAGCTAGTGGATATCATTATGTGCTGCATTCAAGTCCTCAAGGGAAATTCGTATTTACGAGTTTGCAAGTTGTAATTATGTTCACATCACAAAATGGCGATTCTACAAAAAAATACAGCAAGGTTTTTAATCACGTTTGCTTCAGAAGCGAGGAAACGTAGTTAGATTTAGGACTTTATGGTTTATTCATAGGGTTCGTTTTCATTTAGGCAAAGATGCATTATGGGAGATTTGACAGAGCAACTTTTCTTTTGCTTAGACGTTGTTTGTGGCATGATAGATTTCAATAACCTTGCAAAGGCCGCAAGAACAGTAATTTTGAATTCAGAACTGCTTACTTGTATACTACTCATACTACTTTTACCATTTCTTACTATGGCAGAAATAGTAGTATGCAAGTATGTCATTGTCTATTGTCAGTAGTGTATCGATGTATGAAGCACAGCTCACACAGAAGTCACTTTCAAACCAAGCAGCTTTCTGTTGGTCAACTCGGCGAATCCAGGCGACATACTTGAACCCGTTCCGAAATTCCCGATCGCGCGAGTTCCTTCTAAAATTCGGCGAACACCGGTAAAAAACAGTCGCATCCAGGGCAGTGCACAGGGCCCTGCAGCGGACGGACCTGAGAGGGGCCCCCTTGGAACACGATCGTGAGCGGTACCCACCCCCCCCGGAACGCTATCGGAAAAGAGGGGGACCCGCTCCCGCTACCTCACACTGGGCCTCGCCCCATGCTTGAGACGGCCCTGATCAAACTCCCTGCCAAATTATTGTTGGAAACTGCTACCTGATTGCCTAATCCTAACCCCACCCCCTAATCTTAACTCCACCCCCACACCTAATCCTAAACCTACCTAAACATACTCGGGGCATAGGGGTAATAATCTGGCGGGGGGCAGAATTCGGCACAACACTGGTCTCAGTGTAGGACTATTATTAGCATACCCATATGTTTGCTAAAGGTCTGTCTGTGTGTTGTAGAATGATATGTAGGCTACATTACCGAAGCAGAGAGTGTGAAGAAATAAAGAAAAGCAGCATCTTTAGATCTGTAGTTCATGACAAGCTTACAGGCAGATGACTGAGGAAAGACTGTGTGGTGTTTGATGGCGCGAGACGCTACTCCGATTCAAGCTGCCACAACAGGTGAAGCCTTAACTTAATTACTGGAGAGAGGCCACACTGATGCGCTCGCTAGCTAGCTTAGTTCAGTTAAAGAATAGACCCCATCTATCACAGCAATCGATACTCACTGACAAAGGTCGTCTCTCTTTTCTTTCATTGTGTGCACTCCGTAGGCTTACATATGCGCACATCTCACTGTAATGCTAGTATAGGCTATTGCTTTAAATTTTGTTTTACAAACACTGTTGCCATATATTACAGTGAATTTTATGAAGCCTAACAAAAATAGTACTGTGGTACCATGGTAAAGATGAAATGGTATAATAACTCCCTTTGTGTTCCACAGAAGAAGAAAAAAAGCCATGCAGGTTTTGGAACAGCAGGGCAGAAGAACAATGATGACAGAATTTTCATCAGTTTAATAAACAATCTGCTCATTAATTTACAATGTTATCATAGAGCCACTATGACTCACCGAATAAAGAGAGTGTTTATTTGTTATTTCGCTTAATTGTTCAAGGCAGCCATCACTAGATGCTACACGTTGCTCATTTGTCATTAGCAGTCATAGGTGATCATTTATGCGGCGTGATTGACAGCTGGAGGCGGGAGCGCGGAATAATCGGAACTTCAATGCCCACAATCCCTGTAGACTGGGCTGCACACCGGCCGCAGCCAATCAGTGGCCACGAACGCAGCAATTGGTCCGTTTTAGTCTCTGATGTCAAGCACCAACGTGGGTCCCCGAAGGTTTGATTGGTTAGATTGGATGAGTCGCTACAGCCAATCAGGGAACTACTGGAGAGTGCTCCACAGCCTCGAAGTTTTAAGGTAGTCTGGAGAAAGGTGAGGGATGTGATTTATCTCGTGTAATTTACTCATTTAAAATTTAAATAACTTGATTTATATCTAAAACACGAATAAATAAGTAAAGTAAATAAAATACAACGGGACTTGTGATATTGTTGTGCGTATTTCTGTAATTTCCCCCGCTTATATTTTAGGTAAACATAAGACCGAAGTTTGGTCAAGAGAGCTGTCAGGACACTCGACACATTCTATTCAGCAGCCTCTTTATCTTTTATAAGCTTTTATAAGTTTCTACAAATGCAACTTATAAAATATGTCTTGTTTTCAATATTGTTTACAAATGATATATTAGGAAATTACATGCATGGAACTTTGTATCACATTATTTGAGAACGAATTGCCACTTGTTCTGATTCGGATCAAATGTGAATCAGTAATCAGAACTGTGGTAAATTGTGTTCATACAGGTACATTTCTGAAAGACAAGCCCATTTATACCATGTTCATAGATAGATAGGACAAAATGTCAGAATAAGTTCTAAATGCAGCAATTCTGATACATTATCCAGTTCTTCTTTCTCTAATTGTCCTTTTTTAAATCTTATTTTAAACCTGTTGAACCCTTACAGGATGCAAAAGCCCAACCAGTTCAGGGCAGATTATTGTCAAGATGGTAATTTCCATGAAGTCTGTCTGTTCTTAGCCAGCTTCACAAGTATCGTAAAAGGTTGAAGGGAGAGAGTTGTGTGAATAATTACCTGTCTAATCTGCACAATTAGATAACGGCGATTAGGGCAATACCTGACCTGAGAGGTGTCGCAGACAGAGGGATGACTAACAAGACACCTCTGAGATCACGCTAATATGACAGAGGAGAACAAGAGAATGATGAAGAGATGAGAACATAGGGATGACTGAAATTTGCTGATGTGTCACACTAACAAACGAAGCGAACATATTCTGGATAAATCAAGGACGTGAGTATTGCAATCACAACTACATTTGCGAGTTTATTTCTCAAAGGGCAGATAAATGCTCCTCTGTCAGAGGCGTACGTGCAAATATGAGGTTGGACACAGTGCTTTCAGGGAATTGCTGGCAAATTGAATCATTCCTAATCTCTCTCATTCTCTTTCTTTCACACCCCTTGTTTTCTGATTTGTTTTTCCCCTGAGGCAAACCTCATTGCTCAGAGGTTGCTCTTTCATTTCTCAGGAGACTGATTTGTGATCTCAGTAATACTTCACTGAAGTATGAATTTTGTCTCTGATATGATATTTCTTCTGAGAATAAATTGAGACCCAGTACAAATGTATACAAGGAATAAACATTTGAATAATTTGATGATGATGATAGCGTATTGAAATCTCTTTTTATTGCAGATTTGGCGAATCTGAGCACAGTTTGAGACATTGAGATCTGCTTTAGAAAAGACACATTTCTTCCTTAACTAGGGTAAGTGTTGTTGTTTTTCAGTCGAAAAATATAAGCAGGACACTCTTCATTTAATCTAGGAAACACAACTGAGATATCTAATTTGTGTTTTTTCCCCCTATAGGTCTATCTGTACGATGATATGAATCTTTTGGCTGTTCAAAGCAACGATCATGTATATTTGTTTGTGTGCATGTACTGGTATCTATTTCTGTCTCTATCTCTCCGTCTAGCTATCCTTTATCTATCTCGCCTGGTCCACCTTAAGTGCAGCTTGAGCAGGCTGTCGTGTTTGTGTTGAAGCCAACAGGCACAATATATTACAGTCTAGGGCTCACTGCTGAAAAGCCTGCTGGATCTTCCAGTGACCTGCTGTTCTTTCCTGCTTTCCTGTGTGTTTTTTTTTCTTCCTCTCTAGATTTAGATTAAAAACAAAGCCCGTTCCTCTTTCTCCTTTGCCTTTTTAGACCTCAGCAAAGAAGCCCTGTAGTTTAGAGGTACTGTTACAAGGTTGGAAGACTCGAATGGAGATACGTGTTTGTTTTTGTTGCTTATTGGGGACATTTGCAGAAGGACGAGACAGCTGGACTTGATTCTTCTGAATTCCCTGCTTCTCCCTGTCTCCTGATCCGTGGGGACTGAGAGCCGGACAGTAACGGAGTGGGACGTCAGGGGATTCTGGGGGGGGGAAATCCAGTCTTAAGTGCGAGTAAGGGGATCTGTTTTAGGAGGACCCTTCGTCAGATGTGCTGACAGCCTTCAGCGGCTCAGAAAGGACAGAGCCGGGTTCCCAAACTCGATCTGGGGATCTGTCCCCTGGTGGAGGGGGACACAGGAGTTCGGAGGGTCAGCGCGTTGGCCGTCAAACCGGCATCCCTCCTGTGACCATGTACCCACAGGGCAGACACCCGGTAAGTGCTACGCTCTCTCGTTCTCCCACATGAACAAATGGGACAGATGAAGCGCCTGGATGTAAGAGAGATGTCTCTTTAGGCTTTCAGCCGCACATACGCATATCACCCAGGTGTCCTCAAGTGAGCCAGTTGATAGAAAGTTGTGTGGGAGGAATCAAACACAATGTGTGTCTTTATTAGTTTGTGTAATAACCCTTTCTCAACGCCCCCTCTAATAGATGTCATAGTGCATTTGGGCAAATGTAGAGTGGTTTAGGTGTGTATGTGGGTGGGGTTGGATAGGGCTCACTGTGGGAAGTTTATTTGTTATCTGTTATCTGTCTTGTATATTGATGTTTCTAGAATCTAAAGAATCTACCGTACATTGCAGCCTGTTTTAAGTGTGGTTCAGCGTACAAGCCTAAACTTGTAATACATGAAAGAACAAGGCATCAGTTGTGTTTATGAATGAATGAAAGGTCCCTTGACTGATTTAGTGTGTATGTTGGACATTTCCCCCATTGACTTACTTACATTGTAAGGGTGAAGCTCACAAAACTGCCAAGGAATATCCAGAATGATAGACATTTAAACTTTTCTTCTTTTCTATCAGAAAAAAAAGATAATCTAGATTTAGATTAAAAGTCCATTTCACATCTTCCTCACCTTTCTTAGACCTCAGCAAAGAAGCCGTCAGATGTCTTTATTAATGAATGAAAGGTCCCTTGAGACTGATTTAGTATGTCTCTTGTTGTATATTTGCCCCATAGACCTCCGTTGTAAGGGTGAATCTCACAAAAACGATCAAGAAATGTCCAGAAAGGTTCATATTTCACCTGAAAATCATAAGTGAAAAAAACATTTTAGGACCATTTTTGCATTTGCCTACCTTTTTTTTGTGTGTGTGTGCTGAAATATGACCTGAACATTTCTTTAAGTGATTCAGCTGTAAGTTATGGAAGCTTGTTTCCGCCACAGAATAAAACATTTTAAGAGATAATTGCGACTTTTTATCTCACAATTGCGAGTTTACATCTCGCAATTCTGACTTTATTTCTCAGAATTTTGAGATATAAAGTCAGAATTGCGTGAAATAAAGTCGCAATTGCGTCTTATAAAGTCAGAATTCTGACTTTTTTTTCTCGCAATTGCGACTTTACATCACGCAATTCTGACTTTATAATACGCAATTGGGAGATATAAAGTCAGAATTGCATGATATAAAGTCGCAATTGCGTGTTATAAAGTCAGAATTGTGAGATAAACTATTCTGAGGTAAAAAAAAAAAAGTCCGTCTTTTTTTTTTTTCTTAGAATTGGACTTTATATCTCACAATTGTGAGTTTATATCTCACAATTCTGAGAAAATATGTCAGAATTGCGAGATATAAACTCGCAATTGCGTGTTATAAAGTCAGAATTGCGTGATATAAAGTCGCAATTGCGAGAAAAAAAGTCAGAATTCTGACTTTATAACACGCAATTGCGACTTTATATCTCGCAATTCTGACTTTATAACACGCAATTGTGACTTTATTTCACGTAATTCTGACTTTATATCTCGCAATTCTGACTTTATAACACACAATTGTGACTTTATTTCACGTAATTCTGACTTTATATCTCGCAATTCTGACTTTATAACACGCAATTGTGACTTTATTTCACGTAATTCTGACTTTATATCTCGCAATTCTGACTTTATAACACGCAATTGTGACTTTATTTCACGTAATTCTGACTTTATATCTCGCAATTCTGACTTTATAACACGCAATTGCGACTTTATTTCACGCAATTCTGACTTTGTATCTCGCAATTCTGAGAAATAAAGTCAGAATTGCGAGATGTAAACTCGCAATTGTGAGATAAAAAGTCGCAATTATCATTAAATTTTTTTTCTTTTGTGGCGGAAACAAGCTTCCATAGTATGTACATAACTGTCAGTGGATTTTTACCCAAATTCTTATTACACAGTTTGTATTTTAACCCATTACGTTCCTTTAACAAACATACAAACATGTCCTGATAGGTTCCCAGCCAGAGTGGTCGAATGTGTTTTATGAAACAGTGAACAAACTCCAAAGGACCAGTGAAATCTTCAGCGAGGTTTTATTTTGACCCTTATGGCCTATGAAACATGACCTACACCAGTTAAAAGGTGTGAGAAAGGTCTGCGCGTGTAACTAACCATGCATAAACATTGCCTTTTGTACTCACACCTTTTCTTTGTCTCTAACTTTTAAGAAATCAAGTCCGTGTGTGTGAGTATTCAGTTCTCAGAAAACACAGAGACACATGCTTTTTTTCATTTTTTATTAGCGGTTCTAGTTAAGCCAAGCGTCACTGTTACTTTTGCTCATACTTGCTCTTAAAAATGGGGGTTCTTTTAATACCATCTGTGGTTCTTTGAACATCCATAGAAACGTTTCATTGGACAAAAGGTTATTTATAGTGGAAAAGGTCTTTAGAGTGTTTTAGTGTTCTTCACGCAAGAAAAATTATGGTTCTTTTAAGAACTGTTCACTGAAATATTATTTGGGGAACCCAAAATGGTTCTTCAATGGCTAAAGAGTATACTCATTTCTACTTGAACCAACCAACCAAAACACCCTAGAAAAACCACTTAAATCCTTAGTTAACATCCACATAGCAATATCCTGGCAACCATACCTTTAGAACACTTCAAAGTTGTACTAGTCAGAGGTAGATCCATCAGTGGTTTTGTCTAAGCGTTCAACACCATGCAGTGCAAATCAGATGGAGACTATCAGTGTGAGATGAGTGTGTTTGCATGTGTCGGAGTCTGCACATACCTGCCTGTTGAAAGGGTTAAGCCTGATTTGCAAGGCAAACTGCATCGGGAGGACTGGTAATTGGTTCCACTGGATTTTTGTGGTTAGTGTTATCTGAAGCAGGGGGATTGGAAGGTGGAATGAGAGAAGGTTTACTGTGCTCCGTTCTTCTGAGCCAAAAACAATAACAATAAAAAAAAGCCGGGCAGGGAAAGCTCATAATCCGCTGCAGCCACACCTTCAGTTTCCGACTGTTACAGAACGCACTTTGCATGTTTTTACATTTACATTTACATTTACATTTATTCATTTTAGGCCTGGATATTAAGAATCTAGAGGCAATGTTGGTATTCAGTCAACATTCAAGGGTGAGAAGTCCATAGATGTCATGTGTGAGGTGTAAGAAACATGAACTGTCTGTACAGGAGGTCTGTGGATATGTTTGACACAACAAGAACCCGATACAAATAAGAGGCTGTAATATGAGTGTGTTAGCGCACGTAGCACATGAGGCGAGTTTGTGCTCTCGCTAACAGTACCTGTGTTTGCATTGTGTGGATTTATGGCTCTTTCTTGGCTGGTGCTTGTGTGTTGTTTCAGGATGAGAACATTTATATAGTTACTGAGCTCATGATCTAACGGTGAAGATGGCGTAAAGAGAAAATTCAACAGTCCTTGGTTCATCAACGTTTCGTCATTTAGTTTCAGATATGATAAAAGCGGTTCAGTGAGCGAGCCAGAAAAAGCCAGAAATTCAGAAATGTGATTCTCTTAAAAGAACCAGTTAATACGATTCATTCATTTGGTAATCGGACTACACTTATTGTGCCGTATATTTTTGATTCATTAAAAAGAGCCGCCTCAAAAGATTCATTGTTCAAGAATCTGACTATATTTAAGGTCATGCTTGTTATTCACCCCCCAAAAATCTTGGCTAGCATTTGTTTTGGGAATCAGACTACATTGCTCGCTCTGCATGTTTTTAATTCATTATGATGAATAGGCTCAAGTTCAGATTAATTTGTTCGGAAATTAGACTTGATTTTCTGAAACAAACCGGCTTATAAGAGTCATTTGTTTGGAAATCGGGCTAAACTGGTTGAAGTGAATGTTTTTAGTGAATCAAAAACAATCGCATTTTTAAGAGTAATTAGTTCAGTACTCAAACTGAGAATTACATTACACTACTCAGTGTTTTTTTTTTTTCGTAATCAAACTAAAAGTTAAGTTAGTTCTGGTAATAAATATGGCACCTGAAAAAATGTTTCCTCACTTCCCCAACCCTTAATCATGACTTTATAGCTGCTTTGATAGTTAATACATTCTCTGATTCTCTGTAACTTTTATTCATACATGTTTTTTAGTGTTATTGCGTGTGTGTGTGTGTGTGTGTGTGTGTGAGAGAGTGAATGCCATCTTTCTGTTGCACTGATGTGATGGCCAAGTGAAAAATCTGGCCAAATTCCATGGCCACAAAATTCACATATGCTCATTTAATGAGCTGATAGTTTGGGCTGGGTTGCTCATTTTTACTCACTGCCGTGTTGTTTTAATAAATGTTTTTATTCTGGCCACATTTGGATGTTAAATTTGGTTTCATATCTTCACACTCTTTTATTGTCTCTATTTCGTGTTGGTCGGAAACACAAATATAAGGACTTCTTTCTTTCTTTCTTTCTTTCTTTCTTTTTCTTTCTTTCTTTCTTTTCAGCTCTCAATCCATTGGCGATTTACTCTGTAAAGTATAAAAGCTGTTTTCTCTGCCTGCCAATCCACGGTTCCTAATCCAGTATTGGACAGCGATGGCTTTTACTCTGCCTCACAAAGCGAGCCACTCCAGAGCCGCATTGTCATTGAGTCGCCAAGATATAGTCCCGAGAAGCCACCCGATGTCCAGCATTCAATGGGGTTTAAGATCAGGTGAAAGCTTCAGATATGATGAGCAAAAGTGGAAGTGGAGAGTCGTTTAATGAGCCGGTTTGAGGTGTACCTGCTGAACTCAAGCACCTCGAAATGATTGTATCCTGGGAATTGTAGTCGGTTTGTGGAGACAAGGTCTTGCAGGACTGGGCAGGAAAGAAAGACGAGTTTTTAGAGTGCGAGATCACACTCACACGCACTCACACATTCACCCAGATCCCCCCGAGATCACACTGACACTTCTCTTCCTCCCACTCTCTGGTGATCCTCATCTATTCGTGCGCCTTTTCGCACTAAATATTTCACCAGCGGATGATTATTTCATGGATGTCTCCATCCCAGCCTGTCTGCGAGGATGCGAGCTGAAAACTGCTCCGTATTCGTCTCGGTCGTTCCTCTTTCGACGTGTCTCCTCCTTCAAGCCGATTTAAGACATTGTATCCAAAATAGCAACTCGAGCAGTGATATGTGAGATGATCAGAGTGGGCGATTGGGAGAGATTTCATTTCCCACCATTGTTATGGGATCTGCTCATCTCTCTCTCCCCCTTTGACCTCCCTTAGAAGATAATCTCCAGTAATTCTAGGCTAGCCTGCTGCAGCTCGTCTAAATTGTGATTGACTAGCTGCTGTCCCACATGGCTTGCTGTCTGCCTTGTCCCCCTCCGTCCAGATTAACTAGATCAGTTTTGGATTTCAGGATTCCCCCTCCTTCTGTCCGACACACACTGTTGTGTCTAAACAGACGCTCTTTTTTTTTTTATATGCAAGTTTTGCATGTATGTTTTGAATCCCTCCAATTTAATAGTCAGAACGAATCTATTTTTATCATAACTAAAAGCAAAGAAATATCCTTTGGTTTTTAGTTATATGCAGTGCTAATTACTATTGCTCATAAAATATTCAGCATTTTCATTGTTTTGATGTAAATCGCTCGGCACCATTTGACCATCAGACCTGATGGGACAGTTTTTTTTTTCTTGAGCCAGTAAGTAACCACCTAACAACCACCCAGAACACCCTAACAACTGCATAGCAACACCCTGGCAACCACTTATCATCATTCTGGAAAATGCATTAGCAATGCTCTAGCAACCACCCACAACATCTGAGCAACTGAATAGCAACTCCCTGGTAATCACCCATAGCATCCTAGTAACCACATGTCAACTGTACAGGAAATGTGCAGCAACCACATACCACCACCCTGGCATCTGCATAACAACGCTCTGGCAACCACCCACAACACCCTGGCAATCATTCACGACATCTGAGCAACCACATAGCAACACCCTAGCAACTGCAGTCAATGCCCAGGCTACCACTCACAATATGGCAACCGCATAATAATTCTCTGGCAACTGCATAACACCACACTGACAGCTACATAGCAACACTCTAGCAACCACCCACAACACACTATCAACCGCATAGCAACACCCCGGCAACCACCCACAACATCTTAGCAACCGCATTACAAGATCCTAGCAACTGCATAGCAACAGCCTGGCAACCGTGTAGCACCACACGGCGACAGTGTAAAAGTAGCCCAATTCCATGGGAAAACTGTGGCAACACAGCACAACACCCTAGCAAATGCTTAGCAACCATTCACAACACTAGCATTGTGGAAGCTGGTTCTGCTCAGAAACTACACATTTCCTTCAGAAAATGTAAAAATGTAATATTTTTCGAGAAATTATTCAATTGTCACAGTAATTTAAAGGAAACACTTCCTCTAAACGTTGTAGTAATATTTAATTCCTGGTTCTTGTGTTGTGGTGTGGCGTTCAGGATAGTTACACACACACACACACACACATACATACACACACACACACACGCACGCACACACACACACACACGCACACACTTGTTTGAATGAATGAGGGTCAGTAGGGGTATGATGACGCTCCCCCCTCCCTCTATCCACACACAAACACTGTGGGGTGTGTACTGAACTCATCCAGTCAGCTGTTCTCCTGCAGCTTAATTACTCGAATGCTCACCGAGTGTCTGACCTCCACCGTTAGCCTAATTGAAATTTAATTGAATTTCGCTTGTCTAGACTAATTAAGCTCCTACTGAAACCGCCAATCTTCAGCCGCTCACCGGACAGCGAGCTTCAGAGAGAGAACTGTAAGCCCGGAGGAGTGCAGGACAAAGGCGGCCATTTTAGGAAGCAGCTGACAGAATGGCAAACGTGTTTAAAAATAGCAAAGGAAAGGACTCGGGTCTTAATGAGGAGGAGAAGTAGGATCAGATTAAAGCAGGTCTTGCTCGTAGATGGGCCCAGATGCAATGTTTTCAGAGGGAAAATGTGTGGATGTGGTGAAACATGGTAACGTGTTAAACAATTCAGAGTACTACGCACTTATTTCAGTAATCTCTGCAATTGATTCGTTAGTCTTTTTGATTCATTAAAAAAAAACTGCTCAGAAGAATCATTCATTCAGGAATCAAACTAGTCTAAACTCTTTAGCTGCATCCATAATCGCACACTTTGTGTAGCTTCTGCATTTTAAAAAGAACTTACTACATCCGCCATGTTGTCATTGTCATTTGACCAATTGCGTCAGTTGAATTGCTTCTCTGCCATTCACAACTCCTCTCCCGTGGCCTCATGGGATAGTTAAGTGTCCATCGGATGTACACTTCAGATTCTCACTGGAAGTAGTAAATCATCTGGGTACTTACCTGTTTTATGAATGCTGCAAATTCAGACGTACTAGTTTTCACATACTGTATTTGACTTATATATATATAGTAGGTCAGTAGACATTTTTAAGATGCAGATGCCTGTACTCTTTTGGTTCACTTAAAAGAATGAACTCTTAAGAGTCATTAGTTTGGGTTGAGTGGTTTGTTTTTGATTCATCTAAAAGAACCAACCAGAGGAGTCATTCTTTCTGGAATTAAACTCCATTGGTCAAGCAGTTTGTTTTTGATTCACTACGAAGAGGTGACTCATAAGATTCATTTTTCAACAATCGGACTACACTGGTTCATGATCTGATTCATATCATTGTCAAGTTAACTGGTTCGTTCGGAATTCAGATTCATTTTGGTGAACCGTCTGCATTACCATTATAGTTTTTGGTTTAGTAAAGAAATGCATTTTCTCTAATTATTAATAAAGTAGAAATCATCATGCTGGGTTTGTATAGAATTTTTGGAAGGACAAATTGAATTCTGAATATCTGATGGTACAATTTCCTCGTAGCTGCTTATCTAAAATAAATGATTTGCTCTTGAGATTGGGAGGCATATTCGTGACTACCAAGAGTTTGGGTTAAAGCTTTGCAGAATGAGGGTTAACACGACCCCATAGAAGTGCCGCTGTTATCAAAATGTCTCTCCTCTCTTACTAAAAATGCATGAAGTGTTTGTAGTGAGGCCAAGGTCAAAGATAATGTGGTGGGAGCACATTTTCATTTGTATTTCAATGAGTCACTTTTGATAAATTAATTTACCCAGTCCAATCTCCCTGCACAGAGTGAGGGCTGTTTACTGATTTTTAAGCCATCTCTTTCTCGCTCTCCTTAGGTTCCTCTGCAGCCTGGACAGTCATTTAAGTTCACGGTGCTGGAGACTCTGGACCGCATTAAAGAGGAGTTCCAGTTCCTTCAGGCTCAGTATCACAGGTGAGATCGGACGAGCTGATTTATCTCTTCCACAGGCTGATAACTGGCTGATAATGCTACTATATTGTTCACAGCAGTATGACAGTATGTGTTATTCCCTGAAATGTGCGTTCACCCCCGTGTTGGAGAGTAACTGACTAAAAGTGGTGATGGTACTAACCACATTTTCACTCTGGCATTTTAAACAACAAGCTACTTTTCCCAAGAATTTTTAGTTTTAGATTACATTGTTACAGCTGAGCGAACTGAAACAACAATTAAAGCTCTGCTGATCTGACCTTTGTCAGTAGCATGAGAGAAGTCTGATTCGTTTAAGTGTATTCATTTGTGTTGATTTCATAAGTGAATCAATTCGTTCTGATTCCTTTGAATGAATTGGTTTGTTCTGATTGATTTCAGTGAATTGATTAATTGTTGTTCTCTTTCAGTGAATTGGTTTGTTCTGATTAATTTAACCTCTGGTGCAGTGACCGAAAATGTAACATTTGTTTTTTTCTTCATCGGAATGGTACGAAACTTGGTATAGGTTTTGGCACTTGCTATGTGAACACAAAAAAATCATGGACATGATTCGAACTGAAAAAAAATTGTCACACTTGCGCTCCTCGCAGTCAAAAATGACCGCATTGAAAAAGAATTTCATCTAATGAAAACTGTTGGTACTGCGGCCAAACAAAATCTCACTTAAAAGCTAATTTTTTCTTTGATTTTCTCACCGTTTTAGAGTAAAACATGTTTTTGAAAATATCTATTTCATTAAAAAAAATTAAATAGTATTTTTGCACATTTTTCATAACAATAAACGTAAAGTTCTGTAACTTTTTTTAAAAGTTAACTTTAAAACATTTTTCACTTCAGCAATAATCTGCCAAGTGTCGTCTTTGAAAAGAGATCATACTTAAGTCTGTGCTCTAAAGCATTCAAGATTTACGAAATTTAATTTTCAGGTCTATGCTCAAAAAGTGAATAAATGGATTATAAATATAGCGTAAATATAATTTAGTACCATAAAATCCTCTAAAAATACAAAATATTAAACAAAAAACAATATCGAACTAAAATATAGTACATTAATTTCATTGAGATAAAAAGATTAATTTCTGCCATTTTTGACTAAACTTTGACCATGTTCTGTCATTTTTGTTTTGATTCTTGTAATTGAATTATTCTTACTAATTTAAATGCATTGGTTTATTGGTTTATTTAAGTAAACTGAATCATTCAGATTCATTTAAGTGAATCAAATTGTTTTGATTCCTTTAAGTGAACTGGTTTGTTCTGATTCAGTTAAATTAATTGGTTTGTTCTGATTTATTTAAGTGAATTCGTTCATTCTTGTTAATTTAAATTAATCGGTTTGTTCTGATTATTTTAATTGAATCGGATTCGTTAAGTGAATTGGTTAATTCTGATTCATTTAAGTGAATCAGATTGTTTTGATTTGTGTAAGTAAACTGAATTTTTCTGATTAAGTGAACTATCTGCATTGTGTCAGCATGTGAACGGCACTTTCAGGGAAGTCAGCGTGATGTCAGATTTAGCATGTTAAATGAAGTCGTTAGCATTAAATTAACATCAAAATTGCACAATTTATATATTTTTCTATTGTGTTTTTCATTCATATTTTTCTTCCGTGTTTTTCACAGCCTCAAGCTGGAGTGTGAGAAGTTGGCCAGCGAGAAGACAGAGATGCAGCGACACTATATCATGGTGAGCTTGTTCATCCCTCATATCGTCAGATCTGTCGTACGCTCCAGTAAATACAGCATAAAAGCCCTTCTGTATTTAAAAGAGAGATTGCGTTTGATTTGATGTTAGGGGGTGTTTGGTTAACCTGAGGACACGTCAGCGGGACGACGATAGGGGTTGGGGAGATGAAAAAGTGAGAGGGAGAAGGACGGGTGATATGCGAGAGCCAGAAAGAGAGGAGGATGGAATGAAGAGAGAAACAAAGATCGCAAGCACAGACATGTAAATAATGAGAGGGAACAGCAATTCGGTGCTTGCAGAAAGCAGATAACCCAGAAGGCTATATTTAGCCCGCTAGACCTGCCGTGTAGACTAAGACTTGTTTCAACAGCCTTCCCTCTTATTTGAATGCTTTTGTAGTTTACCACATTTTTCTCTCTGTGCTCTTTGACGACTAAACGGAGGACTGCGTGTTCTTCTTGTTTCTCTTTAGTGAATGATTTATATGCTGATGATGGGCATGAAATAGTTTTCAGAGCTCATTTGCGATGGTGCGTTAGCCTCCTGGCTAACAAAAGCAACAGAGACAGTGAATTGGATGATATTCAAGCATTAAAAACCTCATTCGGTGCCATGGTGCAATGGCTGGCGCACACACTCCTCATATTTTGAGCAATGCTGAAAGTCTTATCTCTCTCTCCACTATGCAGAACTCCCCAAAAATGATTTCAAAAACATTTTCGAGTTGTGGCATTGGTCTTAAAGTAAGGTGTTTTGATAACTTTATCCATATAAAACCATCATTTACTGACAAAGCATTATGAAATCATTTACTTGTGGTTTGTGATGCAGCTGCGGTCAGATTCAATGCAGATGACTGCTTCATCTTTCAACAAAAGTTTCTTTGCGAACTCTCCGTTACACCGTGCCTCGTTTATAAAAACAGAATGCTCCGGACGAACATAAAATCCTCCGATACGATCCGGGATGGCATTAAAATAAACCATCCACTTGTTCTCGACACTGGAATCCTTTTGAAGTCTATACAGAAACACAAACGATCTGTTTTTAACTGAACACTCTTTCACTCTTCCATTTGTCTCAAGTGACTCAAATGTGTGGAGAATGTCAGAAAATGAACACGCATCTGTATATTGTATCCAGTGTAGACAGCGTCAGTGATTATAATGGGTTCTATTTGCTTTTGACGTTCTGCGACGCTCACATCTAGTGTAGCAAACGTCAGCCGTTAAGCGACTGAACTCTGGTGGGCGGGGCCTATGGTGCGATTATGAATAACTATTCGTCGATGTCTTGTTCTGGAGGCAGTCATATGCAAATGTATTTGCCCGTGTGATGTCACAGATCTTGCAATGTCAAAACGAGTCTTTTTGGAGCTTGATTAAATAAATGATTTGTTTATAATGAGGAGGATGTTTTAGGCTATACAAATTGCAGGTTGTTTTAATGGTTTAAAGGCAAATTTGATTTCTCATGTCATGACCACTTACCTCATCTTTCTAACACATCAAAATGACCCAAAGCCCTAAAATTATACTTACATTTTTATTGTCCAGAAAACTTATTTTATATAATTTTGGTAATATTTTTTCTATTTTTAATGCAAATTTTTGGGAGATTTTTTGTGTGTTATTTTAGAGATTTGATCAATAAATAATAAATAAATGTAATACAAAATATTCCTCACATCAGTATGCATTCAGATACACATGTAGACATTATAAAATAATTTTTTGGTAAAGTTTGAGCATTTTTAGTTTGAATTTTGAGCATTTTTAGGTTTTCTATGTGTAATGAAGCATTCCATTTATTCCTAAGAGGGAGGCACAAAACTCCTCGAATCATTCAATTTTATTTATTTATTTATTTATTTATGTGGTTCAAGTGCGACAAAAGCCCTAGGGTCTTGAACCCCTCTGATGAACACTCGATTTTACATTTTTAATTTAAAAAAATGAGGTTCGGGTCAAAATGACCCAAGGGAAGGATATTGAGT
This sequence comes from Rutilus rutilus, assembly GCF_951802725.1. Taxonomy (NCBI): domain Eukaryota; kingdom Metazoa; phylum Chordata; class Actinopteri; order Cypriniformes; family Leuciscidae; genus Rutilus; species Rutilus rutilus. Next base: position 29,262,008 of record NC_140222.1, on the reverse strand, counting down.
CATGGTGCAGATTCAGAAGAATCTGATTCAATTGGCCTTTGACATTACATCACTCCTTCCATAAAATCTTAGTTATCTATGGAAGCTTGTTTCCGCCACAGAATAAAACATTTTAAGAGATAATTGCGACTTTTTATCTCACAATTGCGAGATTACATCTCGCAATTCTGACTTTATTTCTCAGAATTTTGAGATATAAAGTCAGAATTGCGTGAAATAAAGTCGCAATTGCGTCTTATAAAGTCAGAATTCTGACTTTTTTTCTCGCAATTGCGACTTTATATCACGCAATTCTGACTTTATAATACGCATTTGGGAGATATAAAGTCAGAATTGCATGATATAAAGTCGCAATTGCGTGTTATAAAGTCAGAATTCTAAAAAAAAAGAAAAAAAAATCTGTCTTTTTTCCCCTTAGAATTGGACTTTATATCTCACAATTGTGAGAAAATATGTCAGAATTGCGAGATATAAACTCGCAATTGCGTGTTATAAAGTCCGAATTGCGTGTTATAAAGTCAGAATTGCGTGATATAAAGTCGCAATTGCGAGATATAAAGTCAGAATTGTGAGATATAAAGTCGCAATTGCGTGTTATAAAGTCAGAATTGCGTGATGTAAAGTCGCAATTGCGAGAAAAAAGTCTGAATTCTGACTTTATAAGACGCAATTGCGACTTTATTTCATGCAATTCTGAGAAATAAAGTCAGAATTGCGAGATGTAAACTCGCAATTGTGAGATAAAAAGTCGCAATTTTCATTTAAATTTTTTTATTTTGTGGCGGAAACAAGCTTCCATAGTTATCTATCCAATGAAACAAAAGAACCTAATATATAGAACTATGTTCATGCAAGTTCGAATCTGGCTTATGACATGTCCTGATCCAACTCTCTTTCTTAATAATATAGTTAGGCCTAAATATTAATTCGCAATATAAATAACAAGGCTATGGCTTAAAAAAGCTTGTTGAAGCTGTGGCTTTTGTCTTGATATATTGAGCTATGATGCTCATGTGGAAGACAGAGGTACGAATTCGCTTCAGGAAATCAGTGTCAGATTGTGAATTGCAGTATATGTGTGTGTCTGCTGATGCGCCATCATGATCTAGCCTTTAATGAGAGACCGTCTACACATGGTCACTCTGTGACCGTTATGTGTAATCCAGACCCTGGGGCGGCCGAGGATAGAAAGATTGAGCGAACGAGGGGGCTAATGCGCTGCTTTTGCAGTAACACCCCCGCCTCGACTCACCCGTCTGATGCTCTCTGCTCGCCTCCGAACATTACTGTCACAGATTGCCCTCGCGCCAGAGAGAGAGAACATAAGGAGAGATCAGCGGCAAAGACGAACGAGGAGAGTAAAAGAGTGAGTGAGAGAGAGAGAGAGAGAGAGAGAGAGAGAGAGAGAGCGGTGATTGAAACACAGCAGTAAAAAAATAAGAAAGAGGAGGGGAAGATAAAGGCTGATAGAGAAGATGAAGAGGAGAAGAACTGACAGAGTGAGAGAGACAGTATAAAGACGCAGCGGGAGACAGTAAGACGAAGAAAAGACGAGGGCAGAGAAAGAAAAACAGGAGAAAGAGATGAAGAGAAGGAGAGAGAAGGGCAAAACCAGGAAGGCAGAAAGGATAAGACGCATTTGAAAACGATTACTTTGTGAGCTAAACATTTGAGTGCTGCCATGTGTGTGAGAATAAGAGAGAGAGAGAAATAAAGAGTGCAGAGGGTTTAAACAAACAAAAAAATGATACTAATGGATTGCTCCTGTTTTGAGAGATTTTGATGCTTGTTGATATCCTGTGATGGAAAATAACTGATATTTCCAATCCAAACAAATCAAATTAAGCAAACAGCAGCAGCAGTGCAATACATTGATTTACTTTCAGTTTGACTTTAACTCTCATTTAAAGCTACGGTGCACAATTTCTGCTCCATTAGCGGCACCACCAAAGCTAATTGCAAAAATAATTTTCGAAGCAATTTAAAATGATTTTTTTTTTTTTTTTTTACATCTTTAATTTACTTTCAGTTTCACTTTTAACTATTAAAGCTTGAAACATTATCGTCCAGCCGCGCAAGCTTGATTTCAGTGCCGCGAGTTTGGGTCGGGACTTCTGTTTCCAGATTTCACCTTTAATTTATCCATCATGGTATGTTGGTCAACAACCTAGACCTAGAGGAACATTTTATTCTCCTTTAATAGCTCACGAAACTTTTGCTGTTGTCATTTTTCATGTATCAATCAACTCACATGTTGCTCTTAAATCTTTTTATGAGACAATTGTTGACATACAGTAAGAATGTAGAGCTATAAAATTAGTGCGCGTAACTCAGATAATTTTGATGATAAATGTTTGAGTTCATATTGAGATCTTAATTTCAGGTCTAATTTTACTTTGGTATCTTGGCAAATCTGAGCACATTGTTGAGATTAGGGGGTGTCGCGATATATGGTTATGATGATAACCATAAATTACAGTGTGTGTGTATATATACACTCACCTAAAGGATTATTAGGAACACCTGTTCAATTTCTCATTAATGCAATTATCTAATCAACCAATCACATGGCAGTTGCTTCAATGCATTTATGGGTGTGGTCCTGGTCAAGACAATCTCCTGAACTCCAAACTGAATGTCAGAATGGGAAAGAAAGGTGATTTAAGCAATTTTGAGCGTGGCATGGTTGTTGGTGCCAGACGGGCCGGTCTGAGTATTTCACAATCTGCTCAGTTACTGGGATTTTCACGCACAACCATTTCTAGGGTTTACAAAGAATGGTGTGAAAAGGGAAAAACATCCAGTATGCGGCAGTCCTGTGGGCGAAAATGCCTTGTTGATGCTAGAGGTCAGAGGAGAATGGGCCGACTGATTCAAGCTGATAGAAGAGCAACTTTGACTGAAATAACCACTCGTTACAACCGAGGTATGCAGCAAAGCATTTGTGAAACCACAACACGCACAACCTTGAGGCGGATGGGCTACAACAGCAGAAGACCCCACCGGGTACCACTCACCTCCACTACAAATAGGAAAAAGAGGCTACAATTTGCACAAGCTCACCAAAATTGGACAGTTGAAGACTGGAAAAATGTTGCCTGGTCTGATGAGTCTAGATTTCTGTTGAGACATTCAGATGGTAGAGTCAGAATTTGGCGTAAACAGAATGAGAACATGGATCCATCATGCCTTGTTACCACTGTGCAGGCTGGTGGTGGTGGTGTAATGGTGTGGGGGATGTTTTCTTGGCACACTTTAGGCCCCTTAGTGCCAATTGGGCATCGTTTAAATGCCACAGCCTACCTGAGCATTGTTTCTGACCATGTCCATCCCTTTATGACCACCATGTACCCATCCTCTGATGGCTACTTCCAGCAGGATAATGCACCATGTCACAAAGCTCGAATCATTTCAAATTGGTTTCTTGAACATGACAATGAGTTCACTGTACTAAAATGGCCCCCACAGTCACCAGATCTCAATAGAGCATCTTTGGGATGTGGTGGAACGAGAGCTTTGTGCCCTGGATGTGCATCCCATAAATCTCCATCTACTGCAAGATGCTATCCTATCAATATGGGCCAACATTTCTAAAGAATGCTTTCAGCACCTTGTTGAATCAATGCCACGTAGAATTAAGGCAGTTCTGAAGGCGAAAGGGGGTCAAACACAGTATTAGTATGGTGTTCCTAATAATCCTTTAGGTGTATATATATATATATATATATATACCATACATGGTTGGTGTACCATGTATGTTGGTGGCAATACTGCCACCACCATACATGGTAGGTGGCAGTATTGCACCTTAAGTGGTTGTTAACATAGAATGCATTTTTGCATTCCACTGCACTTTTATTAAGCGTTTTTCTATACCAAGAATATAAAATAAAATAAAACATAAAATATATAAAAAGAATAAAACATAAAACACAACCCTGTCTCTTTTTGTTAAATGTCAGATTTAATGAGCAATAATATGCTTATACAATAGGAAATAAAGACAGGCAAAAAATTCAGCCAAACATACAAAGTCAGCGCTTTAGTACAACAGTATTTAAATATGTAAAATTTAGAATCTTAACTTTGCCCTCAGCCAAAACGATATGCCTGGGAACAAATAATAGATTCACGAGACCAAATATTGCCCTTAGATATAGACAAGATGAATTATCTCATATTTAACCATTATAGAGACATCAGAGCCAGCGGCAAATGTCGAGGTTAACTTATGACTTGCCGAGGTAAGGCTGATCCACCTGGTGATCAATCGCCTGGATGTCACAACTCCGAAAACGTTGAAGAAAATTGTCCAAGTAGTCGCTATCTTTATTAATAAACCACATTTGAGCTTTAAACAACTACATTCTCACCTGAAAACTACATTTCGTGAAACTATAGCAGTAGTATTTTTAAAATGATGCGGGTTTTCTCCTCTGCCATTGACGTTTGCTAGTTGGTGCGAGATGGATACCTGGCTGTCTCAAGGTCGCACAAGTCACCCCTCGATGCATCCTCGTTAAAAGGGGCGGAGCCAGAACACATCTGGGGATTTGAAATGCACTTGGCTAAATGTGAACTTTGAATTGGAACAGTACTGAGGACATAACAGCCCTGGTTCTCGATCTCTTCTAAAACTCTTCTAGATTACTAGGATCTTTTTCTCAGGAAAAATCTTAGCAACAGGAGAAAATCTCCATTTAAACTGAAAGAATTGAGACATTATATGCATATAAGTGAGCAAATGGGAGATATTATTATCATAGTGTTGCTGTACACATTAATATTTGTTTGCATTTCAGTTAATAGTGTTCCTTTTCAGAAATTTGCTATACTCCTCGTACTTATCTAATTATTCAAGGTTTTATTCAATTTGAAATTCAATTTAATCAAATGGCTTTCTGCAATTTGCTTAATCTATAATTGCTCTGATATGAATTGGCATTCTATGAATCACGGCTCTGGTTTTGTGTGGCTGATAATGCACTCACAATTTTCCTCCGTCTGTCAGGAAACTTGCCAGGTAACTCATAATTCAGTCTCGGATTCAAGAACAGCCGCCAGCAGCGCTGTCACTTACGACATTCGTGGCTTTCATATAATGTCACTTTATTGTCTGGGGAAAAAAGGAAGTATAATGAAATAATTTATGGTACAGCTTTTTCTGTGGCTGATTTAAATAATGTCTTGGATTTAAAGGCACACTATGCAGTTTCAGTTTTTCTCAAACAGCGACCCCTAGAGTCGCTGTGGAGTACTTGTATTTAACGTTACTGTCGTAAATACCACTCACGCATAGCCGTCTCTGCACTCTTCCGACCGCGCTTTCTTAAAACGAAGAAAGCGCGGTCGGAAGAGTGCAGAGACGGCTATGCGTGAGTGGTATTTCGTCGACTCTGCCATGATTCACGTCAGAAATGCGTGCTAGTGTCTTCCATAGAGGCTGCTTCATATGTTGTTGATGTATGTGACGTCGTGCCATAAAGCAAGTTGTGATTCTCGCGAGATTTTTCGGGGTGCCACTTCTCAAACCTGCATTGCTGGGTTTGCCAGCGGCACCCTACTACGAGTTCGTTTACCATCGAAATTATTTCGAAGCTGTTATATTAAGGTACAAATCTTGCGTAGTGTGCCTTTAAGAAGACAATGAATTTCTTAATGCACAACTTATCATGGTTCTGTCATCATTTACTCGCCCTCATGTCGTTCAAAACCTGTATGACTTTCTCTCTTCTGTGAAACACAAAAAAAGATATTTCGAGAAAAAAAAAAATTGTCAATACAATGAAAGTCAATGGGGTCCAATCAATATTGTTTTGGACCCCATTGAATTTCATTGTATAGACAAAACATTTTTCAACATTTCTTCATTTGTGTTCTTCTAAGAAAGAAAGTCATACAGGTTTGGAGTGACATGAACAGTTTACAGTCTTAAAATCTCCCATTGACCTTCACAGGTGGAATGCTCAGCATTTACAGTACATCTTGAATTCACCCCATGTCGTATTTACCATAATTATGTTTTCAGAATCTGAATTATGTGTTTCTATGGCAACACTATTAACATCAAAATGAATCTGTGTATTTTGAGTAATCAAAAGACATTATATGTATTTCGTTTACTTTCAGATTATTTACACAACAACACTGTTTTGGGGGTTTGAAAATGCAAACTTTTGAAAACGATACCGTTATAGTCTCCGTGTAAACTACTAAAACGTGAATTTGTGAAAATGGTGACGTCATGCATGTGTATTATGTGTTCAGTCTACTGGCATGTAGTGTTTCTTTACAAAGTGACATCGCCATCTACTGGCCTGGCATAAACAATACAGCGTTTTTAGTCGCTCTCATGGATCCTTGTGAACAGGGATCATTTTGACGAAGTTGTCGTCTGTATGCGAAACTTTTCACAAACGCAAATGAAAAACTTTTCAGTTTTTATTACATTGTTGTCGTGTAAATGTAATCTAAACCTAAAATTCAGTTTTTCCTCGTAAACTCTAGTATTTCTTTCTAGAAGTGCAAATATATTTAGTATTTCCCTTTTTGGAGCTTAGAGGGTGGCTATTTTTATATCAGTCAATTCAAATTGGGCTGTTTGGTGTAAATGGGGTCATGGCTGATGCGATGATCCTGAGAGTATAACCCAATGGAAATTACATCTCATCAATGTTGCCTGTCTAGTGTTATTGGATCAGGATGAGCCAATCAATGTGTCTGAGCTTAGAAGATCACGGCTGCATGCAGTACAGGAGTGGACTGTCACACACACATGCACATATACAGAGATTTCAGCAAGAGCCGAGTGTCCAGCGACACAGCAGGATGTGTGTACGAGCGACGGATGGCAAACAGCTGCCGGGTTGAACCAAGGGACACCCAGTACATTTTGCCTCTCGTTAGACCGCCGAGGACTAATACACACACGCATTGCAAAGAGAAACACGCGCACACACACCACGGCTGCGGCAGGAGGAGAGGCTTTGTTGAACCTCCGCCGCACTGAGCCCCGCTACATCCGCCACATGCTGCGCGCAATCTGCTCCAGACAACACACACACACACACACATACACACACACACATTCATAGACTCAGGGGATTACACACTCACGGTGTAGAATGAGAATGCACATAACATGAGAGAGCTTATATAACAACGAGACACGACGAGGGAACGCAAGAATATAAAGCCATTACGAGCCAAAAGCGTATCAAAATCCCACTGATATTCAGAATAACAACACAATCACAAAAAACAACATCATGTCATGGTGAAACTCACACACCTTCAGTTATGAGCTTAAATACACATGCATGCCGTGTAAACTTTTGCATCGGCAACACACACAGACTTTTTTCGCTCATAATTAAAATTTGTTCTTATCCTGACCATTTTCATTGGCCAAACTACAAAAAAACAACAACTTTACTGTTACTTTAATTTCCTATTATCACTGTAAAGCTGCTTTGAAACAATCGGTGTTGTTAAAAGCGCTATATAAATGAAGTTGACTTGACTTGACTTTTAGCAACATAATTATTTTTCTGTCAAGAGCAAATATATTTGTTATTCATTACATTGATAAAAAGATTTCTTTAAATTAATTTGAATAATTTACAATTCAAAAAGTATTTTGTTTTTTAAAAAGTATTAATTTTAAAATTGTAAATTCATTAAAATAAATTAAATCAGTTATAAAGGTTATTAATAGCAAAAATAGCTGAAAACATTACATGCTTGCTGTATAATTTCCAACTATTATTATAAATAAAAAACGATTTAAATAATTTATTATTGTAAGTTTTACTGTTTTTTTTTTTGTGAAGAAAACTTCGTTTAATTACATATCTAAACACATTTGCTCCTGACACACTTAATTTTTTTTTTTTGCTATAATTTCATATAGTTTTGCCTTTTTTTAGAAATGATAGCAGTCAGCATTCTTATTGAATTCAACAAATTCTCTCAATTTTGAATTTTTTTTAAACATTTTTTAAACATTTTTATATTTGTAATGAGCATTTTGCCCTTATTTGAAAGAATAATATTCAGATTGAAGATCTTTATTTGTCACATACACTTTTATATACATACTACAACCTGCAGTGAAATCTGCTCCATAAACCGTGCAAAACATAAAGGATAAACATAGAAATGATAATAGAAAATAGCTAAACCTGAAGAACTGCAAAGACTGTATACAATAGAACTGAGACATGAATAGAATAGAATAGAATAGTCAAATGTACAGAGAGTGTGGTATCAACAGTACAAAGTGCTGTTTGCAGATAATTGAGAACTGACAGGAAAGAATCAGAAAAGAGAGGGATTTGACCCAGTCTGGACTAGAACTTATGTCCCCATGAGCACAACAAATGACCAATGTCTTGTTGGGTCATGTGTAAGGTCAGTTAGCTGGTCCCAAACCCTCTTACACTTGGCCCCTGGCGATCGGACTATCTTTTATCTCTAATATTGTAACCGAGGAAGCTGAAAGTTGCTTAATAAAGCTGAACATAAAAGACTAAACTGCTTTGAAGAGAAAAAGAGCTGCAAGTTAGAGCTGAAGATCTTTGCCCGAACCCGACGGGACCCGACGGGTTTTTGGTCGGGTTCGGTCTTAATTTCTATTATTTTACACGGGCTCGGGCCGGGCAAGGGCTCGCGCTTCGGGTTGCGTGGTAAATGAGCGGTCAGGTGATGTGTTTAGATTAGCGTGAAAATGGATCTTGAGGAGGTGAAATGGAGGCTGGTCTCTGGAGGACTTATTTTATTTCTTTGTTCCAACTTCCAAGTGGCCTCTAGCCTCCGTTAGTCATGAATAAATGATGTTAAAAAATGTATAAATTACTCCTTTTTTTACGAAAGACAAAGGTGCTGTGTGCGTGCGGCGCAGTCTCTTTTTTTCTTTCTCTCCCTTTTCCGCCGAGTGGTGCGTGTGCCGGCTCGCGGTGTGAAGCGCGTGTCCGCGCTATTCTCCGACACTCTTATCACTGCTGATAGACGGCCTTTTGGACAGTAGGGCTGTAAACGGGTTCGGGCTTTTAAAAAGCTGTCAATCAAAATGTACTTGTCGGGCTCGGGCCAAACTCTGTCGGGCTCGGGCCTTTTCGGGCCGAACTTTTAAGGCCCGATTACAGCTCTACTGCAAGTGTCCCGTCGCCTGTCTGTCATTCAACGTTTCCTCTAGGGAGACAGCAGACACAACACGCTGACAATTTCAGCTTCATTAAACGTTTTATTTACTGGACTGTGTGTAGGTTGAGGTAATAGATCACTTGTCCACAACTCCATCTGACTCATGCTTGACTGTACATAACTCAAGGCCATGATGCTGGAGTGTTCTGGAAAGTTGTCAGCGTCACGGGTTTTCTAGGTTAGCCACTAAACATCTAGAACCATTGTTGCTTCAAACCAGTGTGTTTGGCATTGTGTTAAGTTTGGCTAAAGGTTGGCCCACACTAAAGCCGGGTTCAGACTACAGGATTTTCAGGCCGATTTATTCCAGATTTACCCCTCCCAATATTCGGAGAAAAAAAATCGCGTCCAGGGCATCAGTCAGTTCCGATATTCGTCCCAGATTATGTCGTAATGTGAGGCGTTTACTGATTAAATCTTAAATCTCCCGATCTGCTCGCGGACACATCTAGCCCGCCACGACAATATCAAACATGTTAGATGTTTAGGATTTTAAATCGAGATGATTGCGACTATGATTGCGTCAACAATAGCCAATGAGAGACAAGGAGACGGAAGTGACAGAACTTTTGAAATGGCGACCGCGAAATAACAAGCAGCTGTACGGGTCTGTTTTACAACGGAGATTATGGAACAGCTGGTCGAAATGTGTCAACAACACGGCTGCCTTTTATAATGTCTCCTCATTTAAAGGGATACTCCACTTTTTTGGGAAATAGGCTCATTTTACAACCCCCCCAGAGTTAAACAGTTGAGTTTTATCGTTTTCTAATCCATTCAGCCGATCTCCGGGTCTGGCGGTACCACTTTTAGCATAGCTTAGCATAGATAATTGAATCGGACAAGACCATTAGCATCTCTCTCAAAAAAATGACCAAAGAGCTTAGATATTTTTCCTATTTAAAACTTGACTCTTCTGTAGTTACATCTTGATTATTACGCAGGAATGAGAGTATAGTTCCTAGCCATATCAGCCTTAAAAATTGCAACTTTTCATTTTCCGTCAGACTTAGTACACGATGTAACTACAGAAGAGTCAAGTTTTAAATAGGAAAAATATCGAAACTCTTTGGTCATTTTTTTTGTGAAAGATGCTAATGGTCTTGTCCGATTCAATGATCTATGCTAAGCTATGCTAAAAGTGGTACCGCCAGACCCGGAGATCGGCTGAATGGATTCGAAAACGGTAAAACTCAACTGTTTAACTCTGGGGGAGTTGTAAAATGAGCCTATTTCCAAAAAAAGTGGAGTATCCCTTTAATGTCTACAGCAAGTTGCCGCGACACAGTATCCCTTTAGTTTACATCCATTTCTCTGTGAGATGCTAAATCTGGCATGATAATCTTAAAGTCCCCCTGTGGTCAAAATCAAGTTTTTAATGTTGTTTATATGTCTATGTGGTGTTTTTAATACGCTTTAAGACAAACCATGTGCAAATTCATAAGTCAACATCATTTCTGAGAATTTTTAAACTGCAGTGAACCAAAGACAATCTCAAAAACGCGGTTTGATCGCTGGTGTTTCTGGTCTTCTACCTTGTAACCAATCAGGTCAACATGTGATCGGCAACGAGTGGATCTCTGAGCTAATCTGAGTGAGTGGAGGCGGGGCTAATTTGCATATTCATAGAACCGCGTATTCTAAATGAGGCCAGGGTGTAGAGTTATGTTCAAGCTATTTTAAGGCATGAAAAAATAAAGGAAAAATATGTAATTTTAGTGATATTTAAGTGGTAAAATTATTTACTACAGGGGGACTTTAAGAATATCTTTTAGTATGTGTAGGTTTGAGATTTGAAAGAAGAAAATCCGTGAAGACTCTCCTTATTTGCATAATGCAACCAGATTTCACAATCGGTTAAGATTTATAAACTCCTGTAGGCTGAGCCCGGCTTTAATGTAGACATTTCCATTCAGTTGGTACCGATATGTCAGCCAGGTCAATTAAGTGACTGATATATCGCCCATTTTGGTGAGAATTTGAATTGTCGCTCAGCGTTTTCTCCCTGGATTGATTCTACATCAAAACATGCTGAGAACTAATGTTGGTGTGGAATGATGCAGAGACCTTTTTTGGCCGTAGCGGAGGTAATATGAGCGCCGCTGAATATCCTTCTGGGCCGCCGCAGAGCTTTTTAAAGCAGAACTGTTTCCAGCGGCCCTGCTGCACTATCAGCATGCAGAACCAGCGAACATGATTTATATTTGTGTGTGTGTGTTGTGTGTGTGTGTGTGCCAGCAGACCAGATAGATGGGGAAATAGTTCTGCTGTTTTGTCACGCTTTATCCAAAATTCATCACCCACCGGAGTGATCAATACTGGAAATGCAATAAATTTAAATACAGCACTACATGTCTAAAATGCTTCATTTTATAGACTTGCATTTAAACTGCCAGTCAAAAGTTTGGACTTGCTTGACTGGATTTATGGTTTCATGGTCTTAAAATCCTTTTGGTTTAAAGGTTTATATGTAGAGGCTTGAAATGAGTTTTGTAGACAAAATTGTTTCAATGCATGACTTTCTTTGCAAAACAAAAATGTTATTATTTTTAATGTTTTTTTACTTAATTTATTAACCATTAACGATTAATTCCTGCAGGTTGGTAAATGATAATACTCCTTGCGTTTTAGGATTAAAAACTATGCATAAGCCACACCATTTTAGGTATCATTCATTCATGCCCATAGAAGAACCAGGAATATTAATATAGATAACTTCGCAAGCACTAATAAAGAATGAATAGGTAGGTGTGTCCAAACTTTGAAATATTTTACCGCTTGTTAACCTCATATCGACACCTTTGGGGTTTCCAGGCGCTGTTATTAGATATGGTGAGACTTTAATCCTGAGATTAAACCACAGAGGTTTGATAGAAGGGAGGAGGTCAGGCACACATCACGGATAGGAAATGGAGTTTACAGAATAATAGAGGAGAAGGGCAGGAGAGAGGAGGATTAGAAAGGAAGGTTGGTAACGAGGGAGCCGATCGGAAAAGACAGAGATAAGGGGAGAGAAGAGGAAAAGGGATTTTTTAAAATCGAGCTACTCACAGAGCGGTTATCGAGTGTGTGAGCGTGACAGACAGACTGAGAGAGACACAGAAAAAGCGAGCAGTTGTGTCAGGTTTCATCTTCATCATTGGCATCGCTGCTCATCTCCCTGCTGAAAGAGACACGCTGAACCACGCGCTGTCGCTGACACGCTCAAAATCTCTTCGTCTTACTGTAGTTTCAGCGAGTCGTTAGTGTCTGTCAGGCCGCTGAGGTTTTAATTTGATTGATGATGATTCACTGCTGTTTAATTCATCAGACTGATGCTTTCACGTTTGTGTTCCCACAGTACTACGAGATGACCTACGGGCTCAACATTGAGATGCACAAACAGGTAAGATAAACCTATGGGGCAAATTCACTAAACTGTTTTGCCTGTGGTATTTTAGGACTCGAAAACAACATTTTATTCTCTGGTCACACTAATCCGATTTTGTTTTTTAAGTCAGATTAAGAAAGGCTGTTTATAGGTTTGCAGCTATGCATAATATTACACATTATCACATTAAGCTTGTGTCGTGTCCATAATAATTCTGATCATACTGTTTACACTCTAAATACATATAGATGTGGTTTGAATCCGGTTTGTAATAACCTAATTTCATGTGATCTGACCTTTACACTTGAAATACATATGGATGTTTTGGATCCTGTTTATAAACGTGATTTCCTGTGATCTGACCGTTTACACTTGTAACATATATGGATGTGGTTTGTATCTGGTTTATAAACATCTGATTTCATGTGATCTGACCGTTTACACTTGTAACATATATGGATGTGGTTTGGATCCGGTTTATAAACATCTGATTTCATGTGATCTGACCGTTTACACTTGTAACATATATGGATGTGGTTTGGATCCGGTTTATAAACATCTGATTTCATGTGATCTGACCGTTTACACTTGTAACATTTATGGATGTGGTTTGAATCCGGTTTATAAACATCTGATTTCATGTGATCTGACCGTTTACACTTGTAACATAAATGGATGTGGTTTGGATCCGGTTTATAAACATCTGATTTCATGTGATCTGACCGTTTACACTTGTAACATTTATGGATGTGGTTTGAATCCGGTTTATAAACATCTGATTTCCTGTGATCTGACCGTTTACACTTGTAACATATATGGATGTGGTTTGGATCCGGTTTATAAACATCTGATTTCATGTGATCTGACCGTTTACACTTGTAACATATATGGATGTGGTTTGGATCCGGTTTATAAACGTCTGATTTCATGTGATCTGACCGTTTACACTTGTAACATATATGGATGTGGTTTGGATCCGGTTTATAAACATCTGATTTCATGTGATCTGACCGTTTACACTTGTAACATATATGGATGTGGTTTGGATCCGGTTTATAAACGTCTGATTTCATGTGATCTGACCGTTTACACTTGTAACATATATGGATGTGGTTTGGATCCGGTTTATAAACATCTGATTTCATGTGATCTGACCGTTTACACTTGTAACATATATGGATGTGGTTTGGATCTGGTTTATAAACGTCTGATTTCATGTGATCTGACCGTTTACACTTGTAACATATATGGATGTGGTTTGGATCCGGTTTATAAACATCTGATTTCATGTGATCTGACCGTTTACACTTGTAACATATATGGATGTGGTTTGGATCCGTTTTACACTTGTAACATAAATGGATGTGGTTTGGATCCAGTTTATAAACGTCTGATTTCATGTGATCTGACCGTTTACACTTGTAACATATATGGATGTGGTTTGGATCCGGTTTATAAACATGGTTTCATGTGATCTGACCGTTTACACTTGTAACGTGGATGTGGTTTGGATCCGGTTTAAAAACGTCTGATTTCATGTGAACGTTTACCCTTGTAACATATAAGAATGCTTTTTGGAACTGAGCATGCCAGCTTCTAAAACAAGGAACTTAACTGTGCACATCATGTTCAATGTGCTACCTGATTTACATAATTCCTTTCATGAATCAGTTACTGAAACCACATAAACATGTGAGTGCAAATAAACCAGACTATCAGTGGGCGCAATTCATGCTCAGTGAATTCCCACGTGTGCACAATAAAATGGTTTTAATGGGGTTAAATCCTCCATGATACTTCATAATCACACACACACATTCATAACATCATGCGCACATGCATGCTTTTTGGAGTACTGTTAAAAGCATGAAGCAGACTTTGTTTACATTTTAAAAGTATAATTATATAAATAAAAAATTAAAACTATTTATTTTATTTTAAGCCAGCCAATCAGATTGGAGCAGGCGATCAGTCTCTTTCCATTTCTGTAGACAAAATGCATCATAAGATCCATGAACGGGCTTTGCACTGTCTGTGAACATGCCACACTTCATCAACAGCTTTTAGTGTTAGTGTCTGCTGTAAGAATAGACAGTGCTGTGTGTGTGTCTCTTTCCTTTCCTTTGACTGATTTCACAAAATCAGTCTTTCCCAGCCTCAGCGATGTGTGAGAAAGAGGGTAATCATACCCGCTCTCTGTGTGAGCTGGCACAGATGAATGGAGAGTGATGGAGGAAGACAAGAAAGAGAAAACGAAGAGAGAAAAACCTTTGAGTATCAGCATAAAGTTTTGTCAAGAATCACCCACTTAGTCAGGATGAGACTGTCTGATTGAAATGTGAAGCAACCAACCACACTTTTTTTTTTTTGCTGTTTTGGGTTGGGTCATGTGATTGTGTGTCAGTGGGCGGAGCTTCAGTCCTAATGCTTTCTTATTCAACAAACTGATTTGCCTCCTAATAGGATTCCACATCTCTCTTTCTCCACCCCTTCTCTAATCCTTGTTTGATATTAGTTAGTCTCAGCCTCAGATGTCACACTTACGGACCGTTGGCTGAACATCTGATGCATATGGCACACTTATCCTGAAACACTTCAGGAGTTTCGAAGTCATCATCTGATTGGTTGAATTCTACAGGATGTCCTGGAGACGTGTGTGTTGCCTTCTTTAACGGACCGCCTGGAAACAAATGCCGTGACGCCAAACTCCCTCGTGGAAGAAGAACGCCGTCGTGTTTACATCTGTGACAATGAGCGCTTACCAGTATCAACTAAATGCTGGATTTTCAAAAGTATGTGAAATTCGTGGCTCCATTGTTGCAGTAAAGTTGCCCAACGTTCTTGAATTAATAATTTATAGATGCATGCCGGTCTGTTTTGCTGGGACGTCGGCTTTACTTTTTCACGCCCCTAAACGTCGCGGAACGAACTGTGATTGGTTACGTTATATGTCAGTCAAACGTACTCATGGGCGGACCCTGACCAATGAAATCTGCGAGAGAGCTGTGCTCTGATGTTTGCACATGATTGACATCTCAATAGTTCACCATATCTGAATACATGTGTTCACTGAATCCCTGAACAAATGCTCCCATCCATCCATCCATCCATCCATCCATCCATCCATCCATCCATCCATCCATCCATCCATCCATCCATCCATCCATCCATCCATCCATCCATCCATCCATCCATCCATCCATCCATCCATCCATCCATCCATCCATCCATCCATCCATCCATCCATCCATCCATCCATCCATCCATCCATCCATCCATCCATCCATCCATCCATCCATCCATCCATCCATCCATCCATCCATCCATCCATCCATCCATCCATCCATCCATCCATCCATCCATCCATCCATCATTTGCAGTGTGTGTCTGAGAGAGAGAGAAAGAGATGAAATAGTGGACAAAATGGAGAGGAAAAAAAACAGCAGAACCACAAAAAAGTGGAAATATAAAGCCACACACGCCTTTAAAGTGATGCCCCCGGATGCAGGTTTGCCCCTTTTATGTCTAATGGAGCCAATCTCTCCTTCTCTCTCACACTCACACTCTCTCTCTCTCTCTCTCTCTCTCTCTCTCTCTCTATCTCTCTCTCTTCAAACATTTAAAGGCAAATATTAAGCATTGAGGCTCTAATCACTGATTGTGGTCACAGGCACTGAGGTATTCAATAAAGCCCTCATTTTCTCCTCTCCTCATCTGTCACACTGCGCTCTCTCTCTTTTTCAGTCGCTGTGTCTCTTTCGCCCCCTGTCTCCCTCTATCTGTGCTTGTTCTCTTTTGAATTCTCCTTCTCTCGTTTTGGCTCGCTCTACTGCTCGCCTGCTCTCCTTTTCTCTTGCTCTCTCTCTTTCTCTGGGCAGTGTGCCAGCCTCTCTTCCCCTGGCACTTCGCCAATATCCCTCTCTCCTCCCTCCTCTCCTCTCCTCTCTCTCCCTCTCTTTCTCTCTGATTGATGGCCCTTCCATTCGGAAAAAGGAAGAAAAGAAACAACGAGGGAGGAAAGGAGAGCAGTAAAGCACTGAAAATCAGACACACACACAAAGGAGGACACAGGCACACATATATGCACAAAACCCTACACACATGCAAAGACTCATGGGTAATTAAATGTGTGGGGGAAAGCACTCATAGAGGAGGGATACAGACACATTCCTGTACATGTGTACACAAACAAATATAAATGCACACACTCTCATCCAAAAACATTTTATAAGTTACAATATTTTAATTATTATTAAAAAAAAAATGATGTAGATACTTAGACTATACTTTAGTGTAATATTTATTTTGAATGTTTTTAAAGTGAGATAGTGAAAATATGATTTATTGTATTTGGATTGTAAAAAGTTAATAACTGTTCAACACACACACAAAGCAAGCATATGCAAATGTGGAGATATGTTCACACACTCACGTGAATTCTGGGTAAATATATGTGCGCATACAAGCAGCGGGGCATCTGCACCTACTCAGGTCCTTTTGATCGAGTGACAAAGCCATTATGCTAAAAGGTTGGCACCCTGGGACTTCCTCACAAACATGCACACACGTCTTGTTTTCCTTCTCCGTTTCTTCATTTCCCTCCTGCACTCTCTCTCTCTCTCTCTCTCTCTCTCTCTCTCTCAAACACACTCGGTTTCATTCCAAAGCAGTTGCGTCACTCGCTCCCTCAACCTCATTATACACAAATGAGCTCTGTTTCACTCACACACACAATCTGCAGATGTTCAGCATCACTGCTACACTGTGTCCCAACAAAAATGCAAACAACCGAACATGCTTCCGTTCACTTGTCTGCAGTCTCATGTGGCAGAAATAACAAGTATTCTGCCAGGTAATAATAATATTGACAGATGATAATTATTCTAGGAAATTTCACAACCTAATTTTAGGCAAAAGTTAATATCCTTAACATTGTACTGCATATAGATAGATATGTAGACAGGCAGATTGATTAAAGGGTAGGAAGACTTATTAACTTGATAGATAGATAGACAGGTAGACAGACAGACAGACAGATATATAGATAGACAAATAGAGATAGACAGACAGACAGACAGAGATAGACTGATGGAGTTTACAGAATAATAGAGGAGAAGGGCAGGAGAGAGGAGGATTAGCAAGGAAGGTCGGTAACAAGGGAGCCGATCGGAAAAGACAGATAAGGGGAGAGAAGAGGAAAAGGGATTTTTTTTTAAATAGAGAGACAGACAGATGGATAGACGGACAGATAGATAGACAAATAGACAGACAGACAGATAGACAGACAAACAGATAGATAAATAGACAGACAGAAAGACAAACAGACAGACAGACAAACATAGATAGATAGATAGATAGATAGATAGCAGACAGATGGATAGATAGATAGATAGATAGACAGACAGACAGACAGACAGACAGATAGATAGATAGATAGATAGATAGATAGATAAAGAGACAGACAGATAGATAGATAGACAGACAGACAGACAGACAGACAGACAGACAGACAGACAGATAGATAGATAGATAGATAGATAGATAGATAGATAGATAGATAGATAGATAGATAAAGAGACAGACAGATAGATAGACAGATAGATAGATAGATAGATAGATAGATAGATAGATAGATAGATAGATAAAGAGACAGACAGATAGATAGATAGACAGATAGATAGACAGATAGATAGATAGATAGATAGATAGATAGATAAAGAGACAGACAGATAGATAGATAGATAGATAGATAGATAGATAGATAGATAGATAGATAGATAGATAGATAGATAGATAGATAGATAGATAGATCGATCGATCGATCGATCGATAGACAGACAGACAGACAGACAGACAGACAGACAGGTATATAGATAGATACATAGATAGCAGACAGACAGACAGGCAGACAGACATATTGATGCTAGAATAACTGTTTCACAGCACAAGATTAATTAATAGCAAACCACGAATATCCAATCAATTCCCTATGGAAAAAATCAAGTCCTGCCTAACATTTTTTCCTGTTCGAGAAGCCATTTCACTCGGATATAGCGGGTAATGCATTGACGTCACTTTCCCGCTGTGAGAAACCCGCTCAGCCGGACTGAGTGGCAAAAGAGCCTTCTACGTGAATGGATTTAATAGGGGAAAATGTGAGTAAAACAAATGATTTTCAGTTTAAATTAAAGGTTGGATATAAGTGTTCCTTACAACTTAGCAAAGATCCAGTGATCCATGGATATTGACATGCAGCCAGGAATCCTGTTTCCTGACATTTATATGTGCCTGATTTCGACGCTGGGGAAATACATAAAGCAAATTTGCTTGCGAACGTTTTATTTAAATACAATATAGGTAGGTCTAAATCCGGGTGAACACTAATATCAATGTTATATCATCATAACGTCCAGCCCTAAACTTGTATAGTTTTTGTCAGTTTATTTAAAAACATCCAATTATGCAGAATATACGATGGTAAATATTTAATTGATGAGTTGTCATTGTCAATACAATGTATAGATTTGTACATGATTTTACCCCCAAATTCTGCATATTAACACAAAACTATAACTGCAAATCCATCTTTCGCTGCCAGGAGCAGCGATAAATTTGCTTCTCTGTTCAGCTTTCGGCAGTCTGTAAAAAATATCTCAGATTTCTTGTCAAATCACTCCAGTGGCCAATGGTGACATCATGCGTATACCCTCTCGCGACTTCTGTTTCATACTGCCTTTAATAATACTGTGTGCAGATTAAAATAGCTCCAAAACAGGTTTGCCTCGCTCCTCATGTAGGTATTAGAGTACACTTAGAGGTCTGCTGTGTTTCTGTGCCTCCATCACTGCAAATACTCCTCCATTAGTGTGTGTGTGTGTGTGTGTGTGTGTGTGTGTGTGTGTGTGTGATCAGAGAGAATCAGAGAGCCTTATCACAGGACAGAAAAGACTGGAAAAACAGTAAAAAGAAGATAATAGGTGCTGGATGGTGACTGGGCACCCTGTAAAATGTGTTGAAAGGAACGTGTGTGTGAAAGAAAGTAATTAACTGTTCTTGTGTTGCAGCGTGTGTGAAACACTTGTCCGCCTGTCTGTTGTTGTTCTTAGTGAGACTATAATTAAACGTGTGTGTGTTTGAGTGCTCTGTTGCAGGGAGATTGAGACTATTCAAGCTATTCAGCCCTGAAGTGCATCTCTCTCTCTCTCTCTCTCTCTCTCTCTCTCTCTCTCTCTCTCTCTTAATTGAATATGAACTCAGCACACACACAAACTAGACATTTTTGGTAGAAAATGTAAGTGTCACTCACAAATTCACCGCCTTAATTCTAAGGTGTTGCTATGTGGTTCCTAAGGTGTTCTGAGTGGTTGCTAGGATGTTATGTGGGATTGTTAGGGGGTTGCTAGGGTGTTTTGGGTAGTTTTTAGAATGTTATGAATGGCCTAGATATAAGTGCATTGCTATAAGTGCATTGCTTGGGTATTTTCTGCAGTTGCCAGGGTGTTGTTAGGGTCCTCTGGATGGTCTCTATGATGTTTTAAATGTTTTTAGCACATTGCTAGGGTGTTCTGGGTGGTTACTAAGATGTTGCTTGGGTGGTTGTTAGGGCATAGCTGTAGGGTTTATAGGATTTGTAGTTATTAAAGGGGTCATATAATGCCATTTTTGTACAAGCTAATATGATTCTTTAGGGTCTAAATTAAAAGTTTGTAATATACTTTAATTAAAAATTCTCATTAGTATTGTAAGAAAACAAATTTTACCTGGTCAAAAACAGCTGTTTTCAGCACGCCGTTTAAGTGCATGTGTCTTTAAATGATAATGAGCTTTGCTCACCCCGCCCCTCTGTTCTGTGCATACACCGCTTGTAACACAATAACACAATAACCATAACGCGTTGTTCATTATAAACGTGGGATTATGAATTATATTGAGAACGTCGTACATAGAAAACATGCCGCAATGTACCCTGAGTGTAAACATTCATCGTGAAGCGTGCAGCAAGCGATTTGCAAAGATTAATATAAAGATTAATGTAAAGGTTAATAAAACGTTACACTCACTTCAGTTATTCTGGAGGTGCAGCAGGAACACGAATAGTTGGTACCGATCCTTTTTTCAGGAGTAGCTTCTTAGCAAAACCAGCTTTATTCTGACCCTCGTTTGTAAAGCAGTCTGGTGTGTGAAATGATTCACGCAAACATGAAAGCATTGACTTTGATCGTGGGGAATATTCCCTTCGAAAACAAAACTCAGCCACTGCATCTTCATCGGTTCGGATTTAGGAACATCAAAATGACTGCTGTGTTCCTTATTACACCCAAGAACAGAACACCACAATCGCTTAGATGGCATTCTCCTCATAGACAGTGCTCCAGCGTATCAACAATGACCGCAATTATGATTGACAGCTCGCTCACGAGCAAGGGCGGGTCTGTGTTGAAACGCTGCTGTCAATCAACAATCGTGGGAGGGGCGTCGATTTTGTGACGTCACAAAATCGAACGGCTTGATTTGAGAGATTGGAAAACATATAAGAAGATTAAAAAAACCCACTGGATGGATTTTTATCATTATATGATGGTTGTGTACAGGCACTGCCAACACACATTTCAGTACAATCAACTTGTAAAAGTGCATGTACCATTATATGACCCCTTTAAAGTATTTCTATGCAGTTGATAGTGTTTCTAAAGTGTAAGTGGGTTGTTAGTGTTTTCTGGTCGTAGTTTGGATGTTATGTGTTTTTATGGTGTTCTTGGGGATTGCTGTAGTTACTAGATGTGTTTGCTAGGTTATGAATGGTTTTTAATGCATTGCTAAGGTGTTCTGTGTGGTTATAGCACGTTGCTATTCAGTTGATAAGGTGTTTCTAGAGTGTTTTGCTGGTTGCTAGGGTGTTCTGGGTAGTTGCTAAGGTTTTATGAGGGTTTTTTAACTCATTGCTAGTAGAGATGCATGACTGGATAAATTGAGAATCACGATTCTGAATTCTGACAACTAAAAAAAATAACGTAATTTACTAGAGGTTCTGACAAAGTGTTAATTGCTTCAGTCTATTTAAAATGTTTAATTAATCTGAATTTTTTTTTTTAAATCGGTTTGAATGAATGATTCAATGACTCACTCATAAATACTTCACTTGTTTCATTAATGGATGAATTAACGTTTTTTTTATTTATTTTTTTAACATATCTCTTGAATGAATGATTCAATGACTCTCAAAAAGATTTCAGGATGAATCAGCCTTTTTGAATGAATCTCTTGAATGAATGATTCAATGACAAATAAAAAAAAGTAAGTCACTTGTCGCCACCTACTGGTGCAACGATGTAATTGCTACAATTTATATTTTAAGCGCTAAGTTACTTTCAAAAGGTGATTTGCTCTATTTTGATCGCTACTGTAGACATCAGTGTTTATATCCGAACTATAAACGTTAATACCAATACTTCTGTGATATAATCTAAATTATTGTAACACGGAAATAATGATTCTTTGTGGTTGAAAAGACTGTTTGTGAATCTATTTCATACCTATACATGACAGCTGCTCTCTTTGGATCAGTGCCAGCACACACACAGATTTCAATGTTCCGGTGTGATTTTGCCAAAGGTTTAATAGACATAGGCGAATCGTTGTCGTTTAGGAACGAGATCGCGTGGGTGTTTGAATCGAGATTGCAATTTTTTTAACGATTAATCATGTAGTTCTAGTTACTATTGTTTTCTTGGTGGTTACTATGAGTGGTTTTAAACTAATTTCTACAGTGTTCTGGGTTGATGGCTCGTTTGGAGTATTTTTTTATCATTCATGTCCACAAAATTACAATTAACCTACATCCTCCATCACAGCGGTGCTAAATTGCCTTCACTACATTATTATCTGTCACTCTCTTTCTCTGTCTTGTGTATCTGTTGTTGCTGAGACATCATTGTCATGAATATAATCTAAGCTGAAGCCATTTGTGTGCTTGGGAATTGAGAGCCCAGTGCAGTAGTACAGGTTTATCACTGTCATTGTTTTCTCTCCTAATCGAGCGTGTGTATGTGTGTGTTCTCTTGCAGGCGGAGATCGTGAAGCGACTCAGTGCTATCTGTGCTCAAATCATCCCTTTCCTCTCTCAGGAGGTACGCTGACAGTGATTGACAACTCATCAGGGTTCTGGGGTCTTCTCCCAGAGGCACACACACACATACACACACACGTTCTCTCCCCGTCAGACTGATTCACCCTCAGTACAGCAGACAGCTTCTAGATTTTAACGACCCCGTCTCACATCTCCAACCAAACAAGGATTGCTGATATCCTGCGTTTTTTAACGAAGCAGCAAACTCCTGCCGTGTCCGGTTACCGAGAGTCATCTGTGATGGTTTGATGAGCTCAGTTTGCAAATTCAGCTCGAGTCCAGCATCTCTGTTTGCTTTATTAGCAGCTCTACTTCTAGTGATACCAGCAGGCAGTCCCGTTCCAAACCCATGCTATTGGTTGAACCGGAAGTCAAACAAATGACTCGCTTCGCATTAATGAGCCAAAACATCAAATTCTAGTCATTCGTGCAAAAATCGAAGAGTTCTCGGGGACCGCCGTTCAGTCACATGTTGCTTGTTTCTTTCAGTTCGTATGAAGGGTAGAAGGAGAAGCTCTTGAGATTCGGCTGTTGCTTTTCTAGCTGTGCTTTGTTGCGAATGGCTAAGGCTGGAATGGTTTGTTTTGTGTCCCATCATACTCAAAGCTCCAGTTCCGTTGTCGTGGAGCCATAGGTCCATTATTATCTTCAAAGCTTTGGAGCTGCAGTCCTCTCAAGTCCACGGTGGGTTGTATGAATGCACACTATGCAATTAAAGCAACTCTCCTTTAGAGTTCAAAACTGTACTGGAAAATGAGAGAGGATTGATTTCTCTCAAAACTTATCAAAGATTTAGATTCATCAAGAGGATTTGTCTATTAAATTATTAAATCCTTCTGGACAATTTCAGTGACATCACCTGCACACAGCTGATATCTCAACCAATCAGATGCTTCAATTATTGTAGTTTACGTAAGACTTCTGTAAATAACATATCTGTTTACCGATCATTATTCATATAGTCTGTTTGTGAATATGACCTTTAATATAATGTATATAGCTCCCTTTCATGTGAGGATACCTGTGTTCAGAATGTAACGCCTGGAACGGATCTTTATTTCAAATGAGCAGATTTATTTGGGCAGATGAGCAATAAAAGATCAGGCGGACCTGTATTGATCAGGAGGTCACCTTTAGCATTAGCTTGAGTTAGTGTCTGCTGACGGGGAAGGACAGAGTGATATGTCTGTCAATACTTGACTGTGTGTGTGTGCGTGTGTGACAGACAGAGGGATGTAGAGAGAGAGTGTGTGAGGATAAATAGTTTAGCTGTGAGATGTTTACTTAAATTCACTTTTTTTTTAGTGTGTTTGAGTTTGTGTGTCTACAAATGTGTATTTTGTGTCTGTTTCTTACCATTGATCTGTGTGTGTGTGTGTGTGTGTGTGTGTGTGTGTGTGTGTGTGTGTGTGTGTGTGTGTCAGCATCAACAGCAGGTCGTTCAGGCAGTGGAACGTGCCAAACAGGTCACCATGGCAGAACTCAACGCCATCATAGGGGTGAGTGACCTCTGACCTTTCTGACTTCATGGATGGATGGATAGATAGATAGACGATGATAGAACGATAGATAGATAGATTATAGATTGATTGATTGATAGATGGATAGATAGATAGATAGATAGATAGATAGATAGATAGATAGATAGATAGATAGATAGATAGATAGACGATGATCTAACGATAGATAGATAAATAGATAGAGAGAGAGATAGATAGATAGATAGATAGATAGATAGATAGATAGATAGACGATGATAGAACGATAGATAGATAGATTGGATGGATGGATGGATATATATAGATAGATAGATAGACGATGATCTAACGATAGATAGATAGATAGATAGATAGATAGACGATGATCTAACGATAGATAGATAAATAGATAGAGAGAGAGATAGATAGATAGATAGATAGATAGACGATGATCTAACGATAGATAGATAAATAGATAGATAGATAGATAGATAGATAGATAGATAGATAGATAGATAGATAGATAGATAGATAGATAGATAGACGATGATAGAACGATAGATAGATAGATTGGATGGATGGATGGATATATATAGATAGATAGATAGACGATGATCTAACGATAGATAGATAGATAGATAGATAGATAGATAGATAGATAGATAGATAGATAGATAGATAGATAGATAGATAGACGATGATCTAACGATAGATAGATAAATAGATAGAGAGAGAGATAGATAAATAGATAGAGAGAGAGATAGATAGATAGATAGATAGACGATGATCTAACGATAGATAGATAAATAGATAGAGAGATAGATAGATAGATAGATAGATAGACGATGATAGAACGATAGATAGATAGATTGGATGGATGGATGGATATATATAGATAGATAGATAGACGATGATCTAACGATAGATAGATAGATAGATAGATAGATAGATAGATAGATAGATAGATAGATAGATAGATAGACGATGATCTAACGATAGATAGATAAATAGATAGAGAGAGAGATAGATAGATAGATAGATAGATAGATAGATAGATAGATAGATAGACGATGATAGAACGATAGATAGATAGATAGATTGGATGGATGGATGGATGGATATATATAGATAGATAGATAGATAGATAGATAGATAGATAGATAGATAGATAGATAGAACAATAGATAGATAGATAGATAGATAGATAGAATATTTGATCTCTTTGTCTGTCTGTCTGATTCTATATCTGTCCATCCATCCATCTCAGTTTATCTCCATGTGATGTATCTTTTTGTGTATGTTCGCCTGACTGTTGTCTTTCTCTCCGTCTCTCTGTTTGTGTGTCTGTCTCTCAGCAGCAGCAGCTCCAGCACCTGTCTCACCACACTCCAGGTATCCCTCTCACTCCTCACCCTTCAGGTCTGTCTCTGAGCGGCACCTCGGGTCTGCTGGCCCTCACCGGGGCCCTGGGAGTCTCCGCTCACCTGGCCAACAAGGACGACCGCAACCACCTGGACCCCGAGCACCTGCGAGGTGAGTGTCTGTCTGACCTGTCTTACTCTTTAATCTCACAGGTGCATGGGGTTATTAAATGACTTTAAATTAAAGAATTAATTGTATAAATAAAAATAGATAAATATTTACATTTAATTTACAATAGAGAATATATTTAATTTTAAATAAATATATAAAATAAAAAAAAATGTTTAAAATACATTTATTAAAGGGATAGTTCACCCAAAAATGTTAATTAGCCCATGATTTACGCATCCTCAAGTCGTCCTAGGTGTATAAGACGAATTCTTCTTTCAGACGAATACAATCGGAGTTATATTAATAAACACCCTGACGCTTCCGAGCTTCATAATGGGAGTGAATCGCGGTATCTGTTTTGAAGTCCATCAAAGTGCATCCATCCTTGATAAAAGTGCACCACACGGCTCCGGGGGGTTAATACAGGCCTTCTGAAGTGAAGTAATGCGTTTGTGTAAGAAAAATACCCATATTTAAAACCATTCCTAGCAGGCGTATAGCACTGCTGACTTCAGCCTGCGTTATCTGTTTTGAGCGGTTGTTATCTGGGAATAACTTACCGCTGGATGGCGCTATTGACCAATCAGAATCAAGTATTCCACAGAGCCGTGTAATAAATATGTATATTTTTCTTACACAAACGCATCACTATGCTTCAGAAGGCCTTTATTAACCCCCCGGAGCCGTGTGGAGCACTTTTATGATGGATAGATGCACTTTTGTGGACTTTAAAACACAAACGGCTATTCACTGCCATTATAAAGCTCGGAAGAGCCTGGACATTTTTTAATATAACTCCGATTGTATTCGTCTGAAAGAAGAATGTCATATACACCTAGGATGGCTTGAGGGTGAGTGAATCATGGGCTAATTTTCATTTTTGGGTGAACGCATTTAATCTGGAAGGCATAAATTAATATGAATAAATATAAATTAATTTATTATTAATATAAATGCATTGGGCAGTTTCTCTCTTTTCTACTTTTTAAAAAAGACAAAGCTTTTTTTGAGCTGACTTAATAAAATGAAACCTAATTTGTGAGCATTAGGTATGGATCTTTATCTGTGTATTTTATCATTGTCATGTTGCGATTCTTCATCAACAGTGCACAAAATGCATGCAGTGTTCAATTTTTGTGACCAATACCAATTAATTGGTGTGATTTATTTGTTGACACACCCCCAACTAGTTTGTTGATAAACTTTCATTACGGCACCGTCCATGTGCACTTATGAGTCTTCCGACATTAAAGTGATCATTTCAAGAGAGCGAAAGAGAGAAAGATGGCCCAAGAAAAACAAAGCGGAAGACTAGCGAGAAGGAGCTGCTACAGTAGATTTGATATACTTCTGAGAAGCCTTAAAGCTCTGATAGACTGAAGGCCAGAGGGGCGACTTGTTCAGGGAGCTCAATACAATGGATGTATTTTTATTGCACCCTTACTGGATTTTTCAGCATGACCTTGGCTTGCAATGGAATTGTTGTTATTATTATCTAGACTGACGTCAATCCCCAACCCCTCCTTCTCTTTCTGTCTCTCTCTCTCCTCCGCTCCCAGAGGGTGCGCCCAGCAGGGTGAGTATCAAACTTGAGTGTTTGTTTGTATATATGTGTCTCCACCCCACTGACTTTGATAAATGATTCCAAATACAGAGTCTTTTAAAGAGAAGTACGCATTACGAAATCCGACCGGCAAACTCTAAACTAAGACGCTTTAAGCACAGTTCCTGCCCACTGCCATTAGCACTAAGGAAAAGCGTTCATTCTGTACTTTTAATATAACAACCCATAGTTCTCTGTCATTTGGTTGCATTACAGTTAGCCTTAAAGGAACAGTCCACCCCAAAATGTAACTTGCTTGCTGGTTCTCTTACCATCATGCCGTTCCAAACTCTTGTGATTTCTATGAGCTGCGGAGGTAAACATTTTCAGTGAAAAATTATTTAAAAGCTATGAAAAAATGTCTTCAGGAGACTTGGAATATAGTGAAATTTTTTATTTTTTTGTTCCAAGTACAAAAATCACAGCATTGAATATTTGGGTGTACTGTCCCTTTAAAAGTTTTGATTTTCCTTTAAAGGGATTGTTCCCCCCCAAAATGACTGCAAGGTCATCATTTACTCACCCTCATGTCCTTCCAAATCGATATTGTAAATCGACTTGTATGAGCTGCAGAGGGCAAACTTTTCAGTGAATAATGGCTTAAGTTTAAAGGGATACTCCACTTTTTTTGGAAATAGGCTCATTTTACAACCCCCCCAGAGTTAAACAGTTGAGTTTTACCGTTTTCGAATCCATTCAGCCGATCTCCGGGTCTGGCGGTACCACTTTTAGCATAGCTTAGCATAGATCATTGAATCGGACAAGACCATTAGCATCTGTCTCAAAAAAATGACCAAAGAGTTTCGATATTTTTCCTATTTAAAAATTGACTCTTCTGTAGTTACATCGTGTACTAAGACTGACGAAAAATATAAAGTTGCGATTTTCTAGGCTGATTCCTGCATAATAATTAAAATAGTATAGTTCCTAGCCATATCAGCCTAGAAAATCGCAAAACTCTTTGGTCATTTTTTTGAGACAGATGCTAATGGTCTTGTCCGATTCAATGATCTATGCCCAGACCCGGAGTTCGGCTGAATGGATTCGAAAACGGTAAAACTCAACTGTTTAACTCTGGGGGAGTTGTAAAATGAGCCTATTTCCAAAAAAAGTGGAGTATCCCTTTAAGTCTGGCATCTGGTGACTTTTAATATAGCGTGCGAGTCATTTAAACTACTTTTATGGTATTTTATGGAAAATAGATGTTTTAAGGTACTTCCAAATAGTTTTTTTTGTGTGTGTTCCAAGAAATAAAAACAGCAAACATGTTTGGAATGACATGAAGGCGAGTAAATAATGATTTTGGGTGCACTGTCCCTTTAAGAGTTTGATTTGGGAAAAAAATGTTGAGAACTCCGAGGAGAATGATTCATAACAGTCAAATTCTTTGAGATGATTTCTTGTTGCTGACTATAAAGGAAGAAAATGAGGGAGTCAAGGAAAGGTCTAAGTGAGGGGGAGTGAAAAGAGAGAGAGATTTAGTAGAAAACAGGTTTGTTTGAGAGAACTGGGCTTCTTTGTGCACTTTTTCTCATCACAGTCCAATGCACTTCCTGTTTGGCTCATAAAACTGCACCGTTGCAGAAGACGAAGTTGTTTGAAGTCACTGATCTGAGACCGGTTTTGCTTTACTCCCCATAATGATAAAAGTTGAGAGACGGGATAGTTGACACTGGATGGAGACTAAATGTTTTGGGATAATTCAACTGTCATCATTTAATCACATCTTTTCCATACAATGGCCTTTCTTTGTGGCCAAATACCAAAATTTACCTTTAAAATCCCTTCCACGGCAGTTCTCAAGTCAAATATGATGCAGGTTTGACATGACGTTTGGTTAAGAGACACTCGAGAAACAGTGACATTTGTTGTTATTGACCTCCAAAAGTTTAGCATTTAGTTGAGAATGAGACCATGTGTGTGTTTATGCTGTGTTTTCTGTGTCTATAGAGTAAATCAGTGTCGTCGACTGACAGTCAGGCAGCAGAGGATCGGCAGGGTCCGTCAGGGGTGTATCCCTCACAGGCCAGCAGCGATGCCAAACGCAGACGGTGTGATGACAAAGACGTCATCCCGTCTCACTACGTATGTCACATGATGATGACATCATTCTTGTCTTTCCCCCAATTAACTAAATGAGTGTGTTACAGTGACAGTCCTAGTTTAAATATCTATCTGTCTATCTATCTATCTATCTATCTATCTATCTATCTATCTATCTATCTATCTATCTATCTATCTATCTATCTATCTATCTATCTATCTATCTATCTATCTGTCTATCTATCTATCTATCTGTCTGTCTATATATCTGTCTATATACATTATATTTTATATATATATATATATAGAGAGAGAGAGAGAGAGAGAGAGAGAATCCAGTGAAATAAAATTTTATTCTTAAATGAAATTCAGCTTCATAATTGTTTCAGTCCCTGACTGTAAAAATATGTTCTGGATAGTTATGAGCACAACATCTGCGTTATTGTCAAATTTCTAATATAGAACATGATTGAATTTTGTGAATTTTTATTGACATTTTATTTCATTGCAGCTTCTATTGTGTTTACTGGACGCTTGTGCTACTGGACAATGTTCTGGGTTCAGTACAAGCTTGCTTGATATGGTTTTATGGAAAATAATGTTTAAAATTGTATAAATAAAAGTATTTAATTCATTATAAATAATTTAAATGTAATATGTATATTATATAATATGAATATTATAATTAATAAATATAATAAAAAAATATTTAAAATAGAATTTTACAACTATATTTTAATATGAAAAATACACAATTATATAATATAATAGTATATTATAATAAAAACGTATGCCTAATGTATAGGTAAAATCTTTTTTACTCTATAATTTTTGTAATATAGGTCATTATGCTCAACATTGCATTTACCGAATGCATACATGTAGGATGTGACCATCCGGGCGGGTGTAATTAGGGGGATGATGTCACTATAGGGTGATGGTAATAGTAACATCAGGCCATGATCACATCAAAGCCCTGTTGCCATGGTAACTAAGTGCGTTGTCAATCCCTGATTCCCAGAGATGGGCGAAAGAGGAGAGTGAGATGAGTGTGAGCTGTGTGAGAGCGATGGACAAGGTGGTGGGAGAGTCTCCCCTACTGTGATTGGTGAAATTAAACACAAAGGGAGGGGCGCGGAAAGAGCAGAAAAAGGACAGTGCAATATTGTACATGTACCTGATAAATATCCCATAGGGTTATATATTTTTGTGCCTGTGTGTGTGTCGCCTAACACCGTCCTTCTCCTGCCTGTTTGCTTTTAGGACAGTGATGGAGACAAGAGCGAGGACAATCTTGTGGTAGATGTCTCAAATGAGGTCAGTTCACACGCACTGCTAAATTAACGTCAGTGAAAGTCTGGACTTACAGTAGTTCTGTCAATCAATTTAACATCTTAATTAAATTAATTAGATGATATGCTGATTAATTAATAAAATGATTTGCATATATCAAAATTTGCCGCCAAAAAAAGATGAGGCCATTATTGCGGTAAACAAGATTTAATAGACGTTACAAAAAGTAGGTTTAGTCGATATTATTGTTTATTGCCATATATTACAATTATGGTTCATATTGTCTTATGATTGTGATGCTTTTAACTCGGATGGTAGGAAAATTCATAATTGCGGAATTTACATACAGATCTGATCGGCATGAATAAATGCATTTTTCATTTCTTTTATATAATAAACTAAATTAATGTGTTAAATTGACAGCCTTTGTAAAAAAAAAAAAAGAAAGTATTTTATCAGGAGCAAAAAGGTTGCTGCACAATGCGACTCATAAAATAAAAAATGTTTTGCTAGATGACTTCAGCTTGTACTGGATTCAGTGTGCGGCCAGATACCTTTTTATTCGTTTTCAAGTATTCCCTTGGCTCTGTGCACCTGAAGCAAAATGATTTCTTGTCAATTTAGAGCGCAACAATTTTTCCTAGTTCACATGATTTTGTATTTTTTATCACAAAGAAATTTTATTTTGTTTTAAATTAACATTTTTATTTTATTGATTTTATTTTTTTGTTTTGTTTTCTGGTTTGCTTTGTTGTTTTGTTTGTTTGTTTTTTATTGTTGTTGTTGTTGTTTTTTGTTTGGCCTTTTAATTTGGTTTGGTTTGATTTTTGTTTGGTTTTGTTAAACAAAAATCTAACCAAAACAAAAATCAAACCTAACCAAATCAAAACAAAACAACAAAGCAAACCAAAAAATAAATAAAAATCATTCAAATAAAATTTTCATTTAAAACAAAATAAAAATTTCACGGTGATAAAATACAAAAAAGAATTTAAACTAAGGCTGTCAATTCAACACATAATTTGTTTTGTTTTGTTTTGTTTTGTTTTGATTTGTGTTTTCTTCAGACAAAATTTACCCGATTTACTTTCTTAAATCATGCTCCTGGTCTTATTTTGCACAATTCATCGGTTCATTCATTCAGTATATTGTTGCCCAATAAAAAGTAAGACTTTATAAACATTAATCAAAATGTAATAACTTTCTCTGCCTGTGAATATCAAACCAAGCCAATTGCTGGAGACTATAACATCATGAAGGTTTGCGCCAGACCACACAGCAACCACTGAAAAACACCCTAGTCTTTCACTGATTTTAATCTTAATGATGTGTATTTGTATTTGATTGTAGAGCAGCACAAACAAATGCAATTCATCCTGAAAAACTCATTCTTTATTGTTATTTCTATGCAATTATCATCCATTTCAAGGTAAAACATTACAGCTCTGTTTCTCAATTACTGGATAAATATTGAACATCATTCATATTTATTAAACCGCATTCATTCAGTAATTGCTGATAATATCGCACAGGCGAATCAGGATTGTTTTCAGCTGCGGAGCGGCTGGAGTCGGCGCTATGCTTTTATAATCATTAAGTGACCCCGCTGCATAATTAACACGTTTAAAAAACATGATCCGAATTCCTGCAATATCCCACACCAAGGATTAAACTAGGACCTCTCAGCACTGTTTGTCATTTACAGTTGAGTAAACACATTTGAGTGAATGGATGAGACCTTGATTTGTTGAACTCCAGGTTAACAAAGTTTAATGAAGGCAAGCATCCATGTTATTTTGAACAAACCCTATTAACTCATGCCTCGACATCTAGAACGTAAAAGGAACATTCTCATATCCAAACTAAAGCATAATGCACTCAGGCTCTTGACTCTCCTTAACTCCTTCACTGTTTCCAGGAGGCTTCCTCTCCCATAGGCAGTGGCCTTCTGTCTCCTCATGGGAATGGATTGGACCGAGCCCCAAACCTGAGGAAAGAGCTCCCAGGATCCCCAAGTCCCCCACCGGCCTCCCCACCACACAGCCCACCCCCTGGCAAAAACAAGGACACCTCACAAGTACGAACGCTTTTCTTAGATACCTAATATGCCAGCGTTTACACTCATACTAAATATTATATGAACTGTTTTACTTTGTACTTCTACTTCATAATTATTGTAAAAACTAGATTTGCAGATTTGGCCTAAAGCTATAGGGTACAGCTAGTTTGGGAAAAGAAAAAATGTTTGTAGTTACTGATAAATATATGTTCTAGAATTTTTGTACATTTTTTTTAAATATATTTACTTATTTATTTATAGTTATTTATAGCTATTTTTAATATAATAAATTCCATATCAGTGTTACTATGGGGTAGGGGTGTAACAATACCCTCATGTCACGATTCGATACATATCACAATACTAAACTCACGATACGATATTATTGCGATACTCCATCAAAATGCTAAATTTGATATTACATTGTGGGTGTAAATGAATAGGCTTGGACTTGGTGCTGGTATCCCAATGCATGGGACAATAGTGACACCAGAATAAAAATATTCATGATTCTGAAGCTGAAAATACTGGTTTATTTTAGACGAATGCTTGCACTCTTTCACTGACTAGATATATTTATAATAATAAAGGCCACTTTTTACTGGGAACATAAGACACACAAATATTCCCCCATTGCATTATCATACATTACATTCAACATAATTTATATTAGTTTAATGTAGTACTGACACTAAAACTCTGTAAACTCTGTAATTTTTTCAAGCATAGTAATTTTTATTTTGGGTGAACTACACACAATACAGATTGTCACTATGCATGATACATATTGTTGCATTTTTGTATTGCGATATATTGTGACATGATATATTGTTACACCCCTACTATGGGGTCAGTATGACAAATAATAGCATCTGTCTCTTGGTTCTGTTGGCAGACAGAAAAATCTCAGTCGCCCTCCTCTAAATCAGGCAATTCCTCTCCCTCTCACCATGACCCTCTCACCCCGGGTCCACCCGGGCCCAGCACTTCCTGTTTACGCCTGGTCAACAAAGCTGCGTCCTCGGCAGACCCTCTGGGTAAGACGTTGTCTGTTTGCGTTTGTCGCAAACACAATTCAATGAAAATAATTTGTTTAATTGTGTGTTCTGTAGCTCTACGGAGTCCCTTGACTATGACGCCTGGTTCTTACCCGGCTCACTTCGGGGTGGTGTCCCACGCTGGGCTTAACGGAGAGCTGGCCAGCCCAGGCGGGTTCGGAGGCTCACTCACCCTCTCGCCCCAAATCAGTGCTGCAGCCAGTGCCTACACACGCAGCCCTATGGTAACTGTGTTTCTGAAGCTCGTACAGTTGGCAAAAGTCCACCGAAAAGCACTTTAACCTTGATTACTTTTCCTTTACAGGTAGCGTATGAATCACGTTCACATCTTAGGCCCTCAGGGTTGTCCTCCTCGCTGCCTGGCTCCACCGGTGGCAAGCCGTGAGTTTCTCCTCTTTCTTTTACCTCCCTCTGTTTTGGGATGGAGTTGCACAGCGATGACCAGCGTATTAGTCCAAAATAGTGCTGCTTTTGTTTGCTGTGCTTGTAATACAATCCCCTCTCGAGCCCCCCGCTGTCAGCTACAGCGAGGAAAACACTTGAATTCAGGCAAACATCCTTAAGGCAGCAAATTATTGCTGCTCCCACTGAATGACACATACATACAAACATGCAAAATTCTCATAATTATGTTGTCAAACTTAAGTACTTACGGATTGATTCAGCTTCTATTCTTATTTTAATTTTTGTTCCTTGAAGTCCACTTATATTGTTAGTTGTGGTTTATTGCACCAAAAACAGCCGTAATTTAGGTTTTATGACCATTTTCCACTATCTGACTAACCTCTCAACTTGAACATACCATTTTTTGTCCATACAGTGGAGGTCAATGGGGTCAAGTTTGGACCTTATTGACTTTTGTTGTATGGACAAAAACATCTTTAATTTTTAGAGTTAACTACCATTTTAATGTCCACTTATGTCCACAGTGCTTACTCGTTCCACGTGAGCGCAGATGGTCAAATGCAGCCGGTGCCCTTCCCTCCTGACGCCCTCCTCGGCCCTGGCATCCCGCGGCACGCCCGTCAGATCCACACCCTCAGTCATGGAGAGGTGGTGTGCGCGGTCACCATCAGCACCTCCACGCGTCACGTCTACACCGGCGGGAAAGGCTGCGTCAAAGTCTGGGATATCAGCCAACCGGGCAGTAAGAGCCCGATGGCCCAACTGGACTGTTTGGTGAGATCTGCGTCATGTCAAACTCTCCTTCTAGTTGGTATTTACCATCCTAGTTGGACTAAATAATGTCCACCCTTTCGTCCAATCAGAATCGAGACAACTACATCCGATCGTGTAAGATTCTCCCAGATGGGCGGACCTTGATAGTTGGAGGTGAAGCCAGCACACTGTCCATCTGGGATTTGGCCACACCGACTCCACGGATCAAGGCCGAATTGACGTCCTCGGCTCCGGCCTGCTATGCTCTGGCCATCAGTCCCGACAACAAGGTCTGCTTCTCCTGCTGCAGTGATGGAAACATCGTGGTCTGGGACCTGCACAACCAGACGCTCGTCAGGTATCTAAAGACTCCTGCTGGTGAGATAGACGCCGTTCTTCTTCCTGAGGTCATGTGATGTTCTTGTGTCGCCCTCCGCAGGCAGTTCCAAGGCCACACAGACGGAGCCAGCTGTATAGATATTTCCAACGACGGGACCAAACTGTGGACGGGGGGTCTGGACAACACAGTGCGCTGCTGGGACCTGAGAGAGGGCCGACAGCTGCAGCAGCATGACTTCACCTCACAGGTACTGCAGCTCAGTGGGAACATAGGAATTGGAGTTTTGGGTATATATTTTTGAAAGAACATGAAACCTCTGACTCAGAACACACTAGCAACCACACAGCAACACCCTAGCAACCAGCTAGCAATGTTCTAGCAACCACTCAAAACACCTTAGCAACCTATCAATCCCCTAACGCCATAGCAACCAGTTAGCAATGTCAACTTACAATATCCCAGTAACCACCCTGCCTGAACACCCTAGCAACCCCATAGAAATACCCTAAAAATCCCCTGACAATCACCTCAGACCATCCTTTAAAACCACATAGCAACACCCTAGCAATGCCCTGGCAACCACTTAAAACATCCTGAAAATCACATAGCAACGCCATAGCAACCAGTTAGCAATGTCAACTAACATTGTCTAAGTAACCACTTAAAACACCCTAGAAACCACATAGCAACACCCTAGCAATCACTTAGAACAGCCTATAAAACCACATAGCAACACCCTAGTAACCAGTTAACAATGTCAACTAACATTGTCCAAGTAACCACTTAAAACACCATAGAAACCACATAGCAACACCCTAGCAACCAACTACCAGTGACCTAGCAACCAGCCAGAGTGATGAATGACTTGAGCTGTTGCATCATACATAATTAGACAGAACCATTTATTATTAGAGTACATTCTGTGTCTTTATATTCCAGTTTTTAGAACTACTTGCTGTCGATTTTCATTCAGTTTTTATTAAAGTGTTTTTATGTGCGCACGCAGATCTTTTCTCTGGGTTACTGTCCTACGGGCGAGTGGCTTGCAGTGGGGATGGAGAGCAGTAATGTGGAAGTGCTGCACGTCTCCAAACCAGACAAATACCAGCTGCACCTTCACGAAAGCTGCGTTCTCTCACTCAAGTTCGCCTACTGTGGTACGAGAGTCACTATAAACTTGTGGTTTCTAAACTGCTCTTGCAATCATATGATCCTTTATTTATGCCCCATTTAAAATAAATGCTATTTCATAATCTAAGATGGAGAGGACATGATTTGTTTCTCTTTCAGGAAAGTGGTTTGTAAGCACAGGAAAGGACAATCTGCTCAATGCATGGAGGACGCCATATGGAGCCAGTATTTTCCAGGTTTGTTCCAAACCCATGTGACTTTCTTTCTTGGAACGCAAACGGAGATGTTTTGAATGTCCTAAACCTTTAAATGCTGCTATACTATTAACAGAACAGAATAAGAGTGCAGCTGTGCGCAGACAGAGAGCTTGGATTTAAAGCAAGACGGTTCTCGGTTTAGATTTAAAAATGATTTCACCCCTCTCTCTCGCTCTCTCTCTCTTTTATAGTCAAAGGAGTCCTCGTCTGTCCTGAGCTGTGACGTGTCCCCAGACGACAAGTATATTGTAACTGGTTCTGGTGATAAGAAAGCCACGGTGTATGAGGTGGTGTACTGAACGCAGACAAAGACATACGGATGGATGAACAAAGAGCGGCAAGCATGACACAATCATGGCCGCGTGGCAGGCAACCATGGCTCTTCTATTCGCTGTCCTTTCACTCCATCCAGTCACCATAACTTAAGAGATAGAGAAAGGCTTTGCTCGCAATGGCATACTAACATACTACTCATACTATTTATGCAGTATGTATCTTGTGCACAGTACGAACATTTTCTTTATGTTCGTAAAGATTTCCTTCAAAATTTGTGCGATTTCGAAGGAACGATTTCCTTCGTTCAAAATTTCCTGTCAAAACACTATGTGAGATACTGTATCCCATGGCAATGTGCTCAACTTGTCGGCATGAAATGGAAATTCACCCTATTTTCGAAATAATCTTATTGAGAACGATTCATCCATGCATGTTTCATTTGTTTTATATTTTTGTTTCTCTTCAGCAATTCGAATGTACAATAAATCACAATACGGAAGAAAAGATTTGTTGCTACTTCTGTTACATTGCGACTAACAATAACACATGACTTGAATTATTTGCAACATATTTTGCATAAATTTAGTGGACTACAATGTAAAAGACAACAAAATGTAACTTTATTAACAAAGTGCACAATACTCATTAATTAAAAATGCAACAATGTAGCATACTACTATTTATCTCAACAATTTTCTGTTCTCATTGCAATAACAGTATATACTGTGAAGTATGTAGTACGCTAGTATTCCATTACGAACGTAGCATATGAGAGTGAAGCTGTTAATTAGAACAGTCTCCAAGCTAAAAGAGGAAGCCCCACAGACACCTGGTACTTAGGGAGCTGCTTCTTACAGCAACACCAAAACCAGACAATCATTTCATTAGTTGCAAACTCCCTCCATAAAGAGAGTGCAACATCATCCCCCCCCAATGAGAAAATGCTCACGTTGGAGCATTTCTGGATGAACACGAAATGGGCGTACAAACAATTCTCCACTCGCCTATCCAACCCAATTAGACATTCATGTGGCAAATCCCAGTCGAATTCTCCAACCTGCATTTAATTTCCTTCTTCCACAAGTCAGTGTCTAATGAGGAGCAAGGGTAAATCATGCAGGATTCGTGTGGCAAATATTCACAACCACGACCGTTATTTGTTTTAATTCCTGTGGATTATCATACAGATGTTGCGCTCATTTGTGGTTTAATGCTCATTTTCATGTCATTAATTATCTTTTAGGAAACCTTTTCATGATTGCTCTTCTTTAGTGAGATAAAGCAATGCATCAGGACCTATAATGCAAATACCTAAAAAATTTAAACTAGTATATGATATATATACCATCAAAAAATGAAATTAAAAATAATTATTATGAAAATGTGACAAATATATATAATTAATCAACAGCATGGAAGAGAGAATGCAATACTATCTTTATGAAGATAAAATTATTTTAATTTGGGGGCTGCAAATATTGATATAGCAGTTTAATTGGAATTAATAAATAGGGATAGCATGTAACGAATTGAAATGTATTTTTTAATCAAATGACATCCCTAATATAACCTCTTCTCAAAATCTGAGCGGTCCTAAAACAGAGCCCTGATGCACACCATTAATAAGAAGAGCTGTGGTTGCCAACCTGACCAGGAATTTTCAAGGAGAAACTACAGAATCATCTACTACATGCACCAAACATCCTGCCGGGAACAGATTTTTTTTTATTACAGTTTTTTGTTCATTCTTTTGATCTATAAAGCTTTTCTCAGCACTTAGAAAACAGTTGGATGAGTCAAACCGTTTTTTCTTGTGAACTGAAGGAATTGTATCATTAAGTTTTCTCTTTTTTATGGCAATAGTAAGCAGTGATACTACAGTGTTTTGATCAGTTTGTTTATTATCCGGAAAGTGCGGTGTTTTTATTTTTCAAATAGCTGAAAATATGGCTGCCTGCAAACTGGCGTTTGTCTGTTTCAAGGTAGACCGTCTCTACTGCACGATCTGTCTTTGACATCATGCTATAGAAATATCTGTATCTATCTAC
The DNA here is from genome assembly GCF_951802725.1 of Rutilus rutilus. NCBI lineage: Eukaryota > Metazoa > Chordata > Actinopteri > Cypriniformes > Leuciscidae > Rutilus > Rutilus rutilus. Next base: position 29,223,031 of record NC_140222.1, on the reverse strand, counting down.
CCTTATATAATGCATTATGTTTGTATACTGAACAATGTTCACTGTCAAGATTTCATTAAAGACTCTCTCTCGAAAGCCAAGGAACTTGGGCATTGCTGTGATATCCCTGTAGCACTTCCCATGTGATGTAAAAGACATATGTATACATTGACAAATTAAACTTGTGGTCATCTTTTGAAGTTGTTGCATTCTTGAAAGTGGTTCAATATCAAAGAATTATTACAAAAAAACTGAAAACATTATCCAGACCAACTCATGTTTATGCAGATTTTATTTACATATTTACACCAAATTGTATTATATTAAAATTAATTTATTTTAAAACATGAACACCAGCTTGGTTACAATTAATGAATTTAATACATTCACATTTAAATTTCTTATTGTAAAAACTGTACACAAGTAAATAAAATTGGCATAAGTATGAGCTTTGGGGTCTGAATTTTTTTTAAAGATTTTTTATTAGCCTTCAAAATGGGTAAACAAGCTGGGATACCAGAAAGCATTTTACCATCTAAATGTAATAAAATTATTGGATTTACTTACTATCATTATGCAGGGTTCAATTTTTTAATCTTCTTTATTATCTATATTATTATCTTATTCATTATGAATGAGATTTTAAACTACAAATAAATGCAAGTGTCTTTTGGCTTTTAAAGAGCTTTATTTACAGTTCATACATACCAAGTTTGCGACCAAACAGTCAAAATAATTTTCAACATGCTCCAACATACAGTATTCACGTGATAGGACATTAACTGAGTGTCTTTATAGCCATTTCCCTGAAGTCAATGAAACACTAAAATCCTTGTTGTCCTACATCATAGAGTCCATCATCCATACAATCATAACACAGAGCCGAGACCAGGTCAGCTTTAAGAAAACGATCAGTGAAGAAGTCTTAGGCAAGTCCGTAAGGTCTCATCATAAATCGTTAATCCACTGCGGCTCCATAATTGTCCATTTCCGTGAAAATTCCGAAGGCTAAAAAAATAAGATTTCTTTTACTACTATATTCACTACAGAGGTTTCATCTTGTTTAAAAAAAGAAAGAGAGAAGAAGAAAAGAGGAGGTCTTTGGAGAAATTCCATGTTTTTGAAGCTAGACTACCAGCTTTCCTCACAGCATTAAAAAAACAACAAGGTCAGTTCTGAAGATCCACCATCCGATCCTGGAGTTGAAAAGTACAGCCGTCCTGCTGTCTCAGAGTCCATATTCATGTCCATGTCACACCTTTTGTCTCCCAACTCGGAGACAAAATAACGATGAATCTGGTCTCCTCAATCCAATCAGTTTTTGTTTTATGAGCGACGTTCTGAACACATTCAGTTTAGTAAATGACTTCATACACAGTAGCCTTCTTATCTCCTGAGCCAGTGACAATGAACTGGTCGTCAGGCGAAATGTCACAGCTGAGGACGGATGACGATTCCTTAGACTAGGGACAAAAAAATGATTAGTTAAGAGAGTTCGTTCAGGTGTTAGCATTTCTAATCAGTGTTTGTCTTCTGTATCCTGATAAATTCATTTTTGACACGTCATTAAGTCTCCATGATACTGACAATTTTTTTTATTTATTATTTATTCATTCTTGTTGTAGCACAATGTAACCGATAATTGCCCAACAATCCCGGGGAAGCTACTTTGAGTAGCTTGTAGTTTGGAAAGCAAAAATTCAAGTTCAAGCTACTCTGTAGCTAAACTACAAGCTAACTTGAACAGATTCCAGTTAAGTAGAAAACAGTGAGTGAAGGTATAAATGGGTGTTTCTGCAACTACGGGCACTTTTAAGTCCCAGGAGTGAAATTTTAGATTTATGTTAAAATTTGTCATTTGATGTTTCATAAATATAAACGTAGTGTCAATACACACCTTGACATAAAAAATGATGAATAAATAATATGATTTAATGTAAAATTATGAAGCATTTATAGGTCCAAACACCATTTTTGCTCATGTCCCACACCCGTGGTTTCAATGTTGAGATACTTAAAATTAGCTCATTCTTTTACAATATGACATTATTTCAAATGGAATTGTTTAATATACAGATTCATTTACAGCATCTTAAAATTCTTTGTATTATTTGCTGATCATTTTTATGATTTTTTTAACTAAATGTGCCTGTCCCACACTTTTGAGTCCTTACCGCAACAATGAAAAAAAGCTTTTATTATGAAATTTTATCGAACACAAACAAGTCTAGTTTCTATGGAAACAGAAATTATCACATGAGCACATTGTTGACAGACTGGACCACCACACTACCTCACTCACAAGATACCAAAAAAATAAGGTAAACATCATCTTTTCTGCTCTAGTTTTTATTGTGCGTCCTTACCATTCAGCTTAATAATTGTGTATTTATAACTACATTTTAAAAATAAATGTATATTACTGTTGAATTCACATATATTAAGATGTTAAAAGTCAAAACTAATGTGGTAGGCCTTGCTAGCTGCCAATTACTTAAAATATTAGCAAAAATGTCATTTCCGCAACATGTCTTTACCGCAGCAAATTTGGGTGTTGCGGTAAAGACTTTTTGTTGCGGTAGAGACAAATTCAAGGTTTACTGTATATTAAATTACAAATATTTAGTATATTATTAGTACTTAAGTATAAATTAGTATTTATATTAGTATATATAAACATGCCATTTTTTACATTAAAAATACAATTTTGTCCTTACCGACACAAGATGTCATTACCGCACTGCTCTATTTTCTTTTTTTTTTCACATTTTCATTTGCAAAAAAATATCTTTTTACACTTAAGTTGAGATGATTAACACATTGAAATTGCAACATCTGTCATAAAAAGTTAATTATGTTATCTTTTGTGTGTATGGAAACAATTGACATTAAGGTTACTGTACATTTTTTACATGGCATAGAAAAAAACATGAAATTCCCTATTTTGTATACTATTTTTTTTATATCAGTATTTACAAAACTGCATCAAATTTGAAAAAGCTATTTAAATATATTACATTTTTTATAGAAATTACTAAAGAAAAATGTATAAAATGAACGTTATTGTAACATTGCGGTAAGGACACTTTTTAAGAAGATGACCCGAAAAACATAAAAAATAAACATGTTCCAGATTAAAATCTTAACAAATACATTCTATTTTCTGTAAATCTTTATATGTATTACAGACTGTGATGGTTAAAATTGAAATTCATAGAGGTTTATTTTTTTAAATTAGGATAGTCAAAAGTGCCCGTAGTTGCAGAAACACCCAAATATTAATATTCAAAACATTTAAAATGCTGCACAGATGAAGTAGTTCATCTATATAAACTGCTTGAACGAACCAAACAATGTATATTTTAGCGCTACAATGAAGTAGCAGCTTGTTACTGGAAAAGCTGCACCATTTTGAAACTCGCTTACAATCTAGTTAGTAGCATCACTACTTATTTACTCCCCAACACGGTAGTATTTATAATCAACAGACACCATTTTGTAACCAAACAGCACAATACCTGGAATATGCTTGATCCATATGGAGTTCGCCATGCATTCAGTAGATTATCTTTGCCTGTGCTTACAAACCATTTACCTGCAAAAGTGAAAGTATGGTGTTATGCATAATCTTTGTTTTTTCATAATGCTCAACCTCAAATGAAAAATCCACCAAACATACCGCAGTAGGCGAACTTGAGTGAGAGAACGCAGCTTTCGTGAAGGTGCAGCTGGTATTTGTCTGGTTTGGAGACGTGCAGCACTTCCACATTACTGCTCTCCATCCCCACTGCAAGCCACTCGCCCGTAGGACAGTAACCCAGAGAAAAGATCTGCGTGTGCAAATAAACATTGTTTAATGCTAAAAATGATCACAATTCTTCCCCACACCAAGGTTTGAACAACAACGGAACCTCCTGATCCGGCCTGGATATATTTCAAAACAGCGCTTTCGTTTAAAAACTCCACACTAGCGTTTTTGAGCATTTTCCAAAAGTTGCTCGTCCACAGTAAGCAAAAAAAAAAAAAAAAAATGTGAAAGAGCAGTATGTCCAAATTCACAGTATTCATAAAACAGTTGGCAAAAAGTTCCAAGGATGACCTTCTACTTTACAAGTAAGTACACTTTACTAACAATGTCCATACGTAAAAATAGTACTACATACTATATACAATGTACTCCTTAAACAGTCACAACGTAATTACTTGTTAAAGAAGACTTCGAACGCAGCCCACATGGTCTATGTTTTGCCAAAGGACAGCATTTATTCTTTTCAGGAATGTAATATGAAGATTGCACAAAGACTTATCAATAGCAACACTATGAAAGTGAATAGCAGGCACAACTTTGGTACAACCAAAGATATTGGGTATATTATGCATCACATGACTAAACATGTGTTCTAGTGTGTTTTAATCCACACAACATAAAAATGGCATTTTCAAATTTATAGGTTCGCACTGGACAAAGACCCAGTCTCAGTGTGAACGAAAGGCCAAAATGTACAGAAAAAGATGCGTTTTCAAATCTTTCCTAAATAATGTAAAGAGTTGTACGAAAACTCTTCAAATGCTCAGTACCTGTGAGGTGAAGTCATGCTGCTGCAGCTGTCGGCCCTCTCTCAGGTCCCAGCAGCGCACTGTGTTGTCCAGACCCCCCGTCCACAGTTTGGTCCCGTCGTTGGAAATATCTATACAGCTGGCTCCGTCTGTGTGGCCTTGGAACTGCCTGCGGAGGGCGACACAAGAACATCACATGACCTCAGGAAGAAGAACGGCATCTATCTCACCAGCAGGAGTCTTTAGATACCTGACGAGCGTCTGGTTGTGCAGGTCCCAGACCACAATGTTTCCATCACTGCAGCAGGAGAAGCAGACCTTGTTGTCGGGACTGATGGCCAGAGCGTAGCAGGCCGGAGCCGAGGACGTCAATTCGGCCTTGATCCGTGGAGTCGGCGTGGCCAAGTCCCAGATGGACAGTGTGCTGGCTTCACCTCCAACTATCAAGGTCCGCCCATCTGGGAGGAGCTTGCATGAGCGGATGTAGTTGTCTCGATTCTGATTGGACGAAAGGGTGGACATTATTTAGTCCAACTAGGATGGCAAATACCAACTAGAAGTAGAGTTTGACATGACGCAGATCTCACCAAACAGTCCAGTTGGGCCATCGGGCTCTTACTGCCCGGTTGGCTGATATCCCAGACTTTGACACAGCCTTTCCCGCCGGTGTAGACGTGACGCGTGGAGGTGCTGATAGTGACCGCGCACACCACCTCTCCATGACTGAGGGTGTGGATCTGACGGGCGTGTCGCGGGATGCCAGGGCCGAGGAGGGCGTCAGGAGGGAAGGGCACCGGCTGCATTTGACCATCTGCACTCACGTGGAACGAGTAAGCACTGGGGGCGGGAAAGACGAACAATTTCATTCAAGACAGATTAGACTAAGAGCGTTCACACTGGAGAATTGGTGCATTTGACATCAGCAGTCAAACAAATGGGAACTGGCATTGGAAACCTACGGTTTTCCAGAAGCTGCTGACTGCAGGCTACCAGGTAACCCTGGTACTCTCATATGAGGGTGAGGAGACTCGTAGCCCACCTTGGGAAGTAATTAGGGCAATGAGATTAAATCGTAAAAAGCACAAGGAAAATGTAGGGTTAACTGTTTTTTTCCCCTCACCACAGGTGAACGTCCATATCCAGCCGCGGCAGCAGCGGCAGCAGCAGCAGAGCCATTCATCTGAGGGGAGACGAGGTGGAGACCGGCACCGTATCCCGCGGCTCCCGCCAACTCCCCATTAACTCCCGGAGGAAGCCCAAATGCACCAGGGGGGTACGCGCCCTGCACAGCCAATGGGTTCCTCAGACCTAAAGCTAGGAATCCAAAAACGGGGGGAACTGAGTTATAAAGGTTTGTTTCTCAGTGTTGAAGCATTTAATTAAGTAATAATTAATACTTGATTTAATTAAGCAAGTAATAATTTAATAATTGTCAAAACGAAACAAATAGATTTCAGATTGCAGAGTTAACACCAAATTAGTTTAAAAAAAAATGTTTTGTGGTAAAACTTTTCTTTAACAAATATCATGAATTAGTCGCGCCATGCCATTTCTTAAAATAAAATTATGGAAAACTACTAAAGATTTTTTTTTCCTTGAGAAATAATAAAAAAGGGTTTCAAGCTTTCATCAAATTGCATTCTTTAGAGGCTTTTTCTTCCTTATGATATAAAGACAGTAGGACTTTATGCCCTCAAAAATAATGAATTTTAATTCAGTAATTAAAACCATGTTCATCATAGAAAAGAGGTGCATTCAAGTCATTGTATGTACGAATAGTATTTTAAATGCATTTTTGAATAAAAAGATCCTGAAAAAAAGAGACCCTTTAATATCACTCTCAGGAATGCTAAAATTAAAGGAGCTCAGCACCATGATACAATTAAAACAAGACGTCCTCTCAGAAACAGGAAGACCACTACTGCCCTCTGCTGGCTGACAACCTGACAACCCTCAAAAAAGACATTCAAACCTGGTGGAACTAAACACTCTACAAATACAGCCACTCAAGACTTGGACTATCGGGATAAAACAGAATCGTACCAAGAGGGTCAACGCCTGGCTTCCCAGGAACGGGACGAAACTGCGGAGGAACGCTGGGGCCTGGGGTGGACGACTCCTGGGACATGGGCGTGCCAGGCTTCATCCCTGGAGTGCTGGACTTCTCTCTCTATAAGGTTAGGGAACACATTTACGCACATTAATTATTCAGGAAAGGTATATAGTCAATGAAAAAAGATGCAGCGGTAAGTCAAACTCAAGCGGGAACTGTCTGTTTTTGCATTTTTAGGAGCAAGGGATGAGATGTGCTGGAGGAAGAAACGGTATTGTGCACTGCGAGACACCTTCGTTTGAGGGAGGGAAAGGAACTTGTTCGCTAAACGAGCAATGCATTTGTTTAACATCGAACAAACATGTTTGTGTTTGTTTTCGAGTAATTTATATATGTACCGGTGGAGGCTCCTTGCTGCGTGAAGGAGAAGCAGCACTGCTGGAGGAAGCCAGCGAGGTCGGACTGGCCTGGGGCAGAGGCTCCTTACGGGAAGGAGGGAGTTTATCTAATCCGTTCTCTCTGGAGGAGTACGACTGCACGCTTCTTGGAGAAGAAGGGTCCTGAGGGAACGGAATGCACATGACGATTTAATCAGGGGAAAATATGGCCAGCCTTGTTTTCATTCTTTAACACAAACAGACCTCGTCAACAACCAAATTGTCGTCGCTCTTCTCCGCGTCGCTGCCCTGAAAGACAAAACGCCGTAAGAGTTGAGCGTGTGTGCTTAAATCAAATAAAGATCATGTTTATGATTCATGAAAGGAGAGGAGGATGTAAATTTAACACTTACGTAGTCCGTCATGAACTCCTTCTCATCTGCTTTTCTCTTTTTTCCATTGCTGAGGTAGTCTGAAGGCCTGCCTTTGTCTCCGTTTGAGAGTGAACTCTGGCAGAGGAAGAGAAAGATGAGGAAATGAGAGTGGAAGAGACAGTGTAAGTGTGTGTGTGTGCGTGTGTGTGTGTGTGTGAGCGAGAAGAAAGATAATGATGTAGGAGACGAGGGATAAATCAAATCAGCTCTATAACTGCTGGACCCACAGGCAATAGAGACGCCTAATGCATGACAGTCTGCACTGAGAACTCAACTAGAAAGAGACAGAGAGGGAGAAAGAAAATGGAAGAATACTACAGATACTCACTGGTCCAGGTTCACGGTCTGTGTGGATCATGGGAAGGGCAGGTAAACGTCCCCGATGCCAGTCAAAACAAACCAAAAAACAAACAATGTGACTATGACAGTTAGACAAAACTCACCCTCCAACAGACAAAACAAGGTTTTGAATTACCCCACAGCTAAAAACAACAAAAGCAGATTCCTTCAGTTCCCACTCTTTCATGTTTCATTGATGAAATGCATCACCTGACAGATTTTAAAGATGAACTGGTCAACGTTTCAGGGTAGATTAAGGGCATTGCTTTGTGATTACTAGCATGTTGCTAAGTGGTTGTTATAATAATTATAATTAGTATTATTATATAGAAAATTGATAGACAATTTTTTGGCCAAACTGTGCCATCCTTAAAAAAATCTTAGTTTTTTTTTTTTATTCCAATTTGAGTAATGTTTAGTTTAATTCGTGTTCAGATTATTTAGTTTATAAAGAGTGAGACCTTTTGCCGAGTTCAGACTATACAATATTTGTCTGTTACGATCTTCACTGTGTCAGATTATGTGATATTGACTCCTAAATTCTTAAATACAAGAAACACGTCAGACTAAACACTGCTTTCCGACCAATCATCGCTTGCGATTTTTTATGACACGCATGATGTCATCAAAAAGGCGGAAACAAGAGCGTTAACAAACAATGGCTACCGAAGAGACGTGTTAGCTTAAAGCTAATTCCAGTTCTCACCGGTTCACTGAGGCGCCTTCGCTATCATTCGCCAGCCCAGCATTTATCTTTTTTCACTTTTTGGTTGTAGTTCCTCAAGAAAACATCATAAAGGCTAGAGTATTATTATAACTTTTCCTCCATTGCATAATTTCACCAAACAACACCAATAAAATCATCTCTTTTTCATTTCGGCATGTTTGAAAGCTGTGTTACGGATGAGCTTCTGTGCTCCTATTGGTCATCTTCATAGATGTGAATGAACCTGTCGCGGAGGACCGGAAAAAAAACGTAAACAAGCTAGTCTTTCTGTCGGGACGTCGTGAAGCGTCGTAGGTTGGTTGTTGGCCACTGTGACACACTACAAGATGAAATAATCAATTCTTGCGTCCCGACGCCCATTTTCGTTTACGAATACCCACGACACCCTACATCAAACAGATCATGCCAAAATCAGGCTGATATCGTGTAGTCTGAACCCAGCATTAAACAATAAGTTTAAGTATACACTTTATAACTTTAAAAGTTCAATTTCAGTTGGACTAAAACAATAATTCATCCTTTAAAAGCACTTCATTCTAACTGAAACCATGCCAGTATGGTTTTTGCAAAGTCAAACTAACAGTTGTAGCTCGACTTATACACTCGTTAATTGGACAACAATTGGCTGCATGGTTTGAGCACTTGCTCCGAAAGATCCATTCGATTACGTATTTGTGACGTCCAATCGATTACTCGACAAAGCTCCATTATAACTGCACTTGTAAATGCATTTATTTTGTAAGTCCTGTTCCTGTTGTTAATAAACTGATCAAGTGATCTGTCAGGATGATTTTATTTGTTATACCTCTGTGGTGCTCGGCTGCGGCGGCTGCCGCCACTGCCTCTAAATGTGCTCGCTCGTCTTTAGAGGCCAGTTGGGCACTAAGGGCCCCGGACAGGGCCAGCAGCCCAGAGCCGCCTCCCAGAGCCAGTCCCGGGTGAGGCAGGCCGGAGGGGTGAGGGGCCATGGGGAGCCCCTGGGCAGCATGCTGGGAAAGGTGCTGGGCCTGCAGCTGTTGCTAGAGGGAACGAGAGGAAGAGGACGATGGAGCGATGAAGGAAGGGCGGGGGTCAGAGAGAGGGGGGGGGGGGGGGGGATAGATGAAGGGAGTGTGGGAGATAAAAGAGAGCGACATAGAGGCCGAGATGGAAGTGGAGTGAAGAAACAGATAGCCAGAGGAAATGAAAAGAGCATGAGGAGGAGGAGAGAGAGATGAGAGGAAAGGGAGAGGGAGAGAGGGAGAGAGAGAAAAAAAATACACAACACAGTTAAGACTTGGATCTGCACCACAGACGAAGAGGCCGTTACAAAGGGAATGCATTCATGACCCCTTCCCAGTGCCCCGAGAGTGAGGGAGCGTGTATCGAAATGGTGTTGACCTGCTCTAACGGGTGGGTTGGGGGAACAGCACATTCGCTAATGAGCACCCCAAAATTAAATTTAATTAAATTAAAATCGCTTGAGCTGAAGCTGATGACGGCCATGTGAGAAATCAAAACGGAAAAGTGAATAAAAATACGGGAAATGAGAGGTGAAAAATCGTAAATGGGGATTAAAACACACGCATTCTTAACATAAACAAGTCGACTAGTTAGCCAAATTCGAAAATATGGAGTTTTGCATATCCCTAGCCTAGTTATGAAAGTGCTACTTTGCACTTTTTTTAAACATTCAACCAAACCATAAAAAAAATAAAAAATAAAAAAACGCAATGACAACTCAAGAGGAAAGTGTTAAATAAAAAGGATGAAAAGATGGAAGTACACACTGTGGAAGGCAGAGGGGGGAGTCCACGTACCCCTATCGACGCATTCAACTCCCCCATAGTCACCTGTTTGGCGCGCTCCATGGCCTGGACCACCTGCTGCTGGTGCTGTGGACGAGGTCGAAAAATGGCCGTCAATGATAAACAAACAAGCAACAAACAAGGCAGATGGCCACCCTAGTGTGTCTTTGTGTACTGTGTGATTTCCATTTTCTGGGGGGTGTGTGTGTGCGCTAACATTTTGTATGAATACACACTTAAAACAGGAGGGGGAAGTTGTTTTTTCTGTCAGGAAAAGCTTTGGGCAAACCGTAAGCGTTTTTGTGGAAGTGGGTTTACAAGAATAACAATAGGCTTCCCAGAGGCATCAGAATGAGAGACTATGTGAAAACGGGAGGAAATATGAGAGGAAGAGAGAAAAAAAAAAAAGTGTGATTGCATGTATGTGAGAAACAGAAAGAGCGATGTTGTGTGTGTGTGTGTGTGTGTGTGTGTGTGTGTGTGTGTGTGTGTGTGTGTGTGTGTGTGTGTGTGTGTGTGTGTGTGTGTGTGTGTGTGTGTGTGTGTGTGTGTGTTATCAATCACAGAACGTCTGAAAGCAATGTGGCATGTGTGAGTGTCATGATGTGTAGCTGTGGGACTAAGTGTGTGTTGGTCTCATCTCACCTCCTGCGACAGGAATGGAATGAGCTGGGCACAAATCACATTCAGCCGTTTGGCGATCTCCGTCTGCAGAGATATGGAGAGCGAGAAGGATTTAGAAGCAGAAAGCAAATAAAAACTGATTTCATTTTACACAATTCCAATTTGTTAAATTACCATTTTCTACCCTAGTTTGGCTATTTTATGATAATGAAGATACTACAACTACTACTGATAATAATAATAAATTGATATTTTATGCATCTAACGTACTACTACTACGTCTACTACTACTACTACTACTACTACTACTACTACTACTACGTATTAGTAGTATAATAGTAGTTATACATAAGATTAATTTACTACTACTCATCTAAATGTATAACTACTACAAGTAACAATAATATTTATAAATATGAAGTTTATTATTATTTAAATGTATTATTAGTAGTATTAATAGTAGTTATACATTAGAAGAATAAATAAATGTACTAATAATCATAAATTGATATTTTAATGCATCTAGCATATAACTAGTACTACTACTAATATTAATAATTGTAATAGTAGTAGTAGTAGTAGTAGTAGTAGTAGTAGTAGTAGTAGTAGTAGTAATAGTAGTAGTAGTAGTAGTAGTACAGTAGTAGTAGTAGTAGTAGTAGTAGTAGTACAGTAGTAGTAGTAGTAGTAGTAGTAGTAGTAGTTGTCGTCGTAAGGTAGTAGTAGTAGTAGTAGTAGTAGTAGTAGTAGTAGTAGTAGTAAGGTAGTAGTAGTAGTAGTAGTAGTAGTAGTAGTAGTAGTAAGGTAGTAGTAGTAGTAAGGTCGTAGTAGTACAGTAGTAGTAATAGTAATAAGGTAGTAGTAGTAGTAAGGTAGTAGTAGTAGTAGTAAGGTAGTAGTAATAGTAGTAGTAATAGTAATAGTAGTAGTAGTAGTAGTAGTAGTAATAATAGTAATAGTAGTAGTAAGGTAGTAGTAGTAGTAAGGTCGTAGTAGTAGTAGTAGTAAGGTCGTAGTAGTAGTAATAGTAGTAGTAGTAGTAGTAGTAGTAGTAGTAGTAGTAGAATAGTTTTGATGCAGCAACAACCATTATAAGGACATCCAAACATTGCTTATTTAGTGATGCCTAACACTCAACTTCCGACTCAGACAGAAAGAGTGTGCTTGACTGAAATAAAGTGTGACTGTGACCAACCAATTTTTGTTTTAAAGAGTAAGAAAATCTGAACATAAGCTTACCTAGCTAACAATAACTTACATAATCACAAAGAATAATTTGTTTACTTGCAACTACCTTTCACAAACAAATCTACTGAATCGGTTTCCAAAGAGTTGCTGCCATAAACAGTGCGGATTTTCCCTCGTAAAGCCAAAGACATCATATAAAACCAGCCAGTTAGATTAGCGATCAAGTCGGTCAGCTATTACCATATTTGAATGCACAAAGCATCAAGCGGCCCATGAATCTTTGGGCATGAGTCTGAGGCGGAAACTACAGTAACAGACTGAAATGCCTAAGCAACAGCAAAAAATACAATCCGGTCCAACAAGATGTTGCAGGAGTGTAACCTGCTACCTCCGCTCACACAGCTAGTAAATATTTTAGCCCTCCACATCTGGTTCATGCTAATAGTTGCACAATGAGGAGAGAGGATCCCTGAAATATTCATGCCCAGCATCTGCTGCTCCGGTCCAGCCCAGAGGAGTGACACTGGTCTTGCCCCATTGAGCTGCTGAGTCTTTAGAGGCAGTGCTGGGGGTTCTCAAGCTCAGGCCACTTTAATCTTAAACCAACAACCCAAACAAGAGCTGAGGGCAGCCCTCTCCACCACGGTTTATTTTGCCAACAGGTATAAATTAATACTGTAATATCAACATTCACCCTCATGCTACAAAATACAACATTTCTCTTAAAGGGTAGGATAGTCGGATAGTTCACTCACAAATTTCTGACTTTCAAGTTCCAAACCTGTATGACTTTTAAAACACTTAAGATGATATTTTGAAGAGTACAATGCAATGACAGTGAATTGGGGACTGAAGCTTTCAAGCTTTAAAAGGACACAAAAACGCCATAGAAAATATCATGAAAGTGATTCATACGACTGTCTTCTGAAGTCAAACAATAGCTTTGTATGTCAGATGAACAGACCAAAATGTCATTATTCAAAGAAAAGCTTGACATCTAGACGTCCTTTGCACATTCATATGAGAAAGCCTTAAGATTCATAAACATTGATAAATAAAACTATTAAAAACATTTTTGTTATTTGAAATAAAGCTGAAATAAAATATAAATATTAGATGGATAAAAAAAAGGCAATAAAATGTTTCGCCTGAAATTACTAAAATTACTAAAACTAAATAAAAAAAATAAAGCTGAAATATAAACACATAACAAAATTACTAACATTTTAAATAAATTAAAATGAAAAATAAAAATATAAAAATAAAAGCTAATTCAAAATATTAATAAATACTGTAATAGTACATTATTATTTTTACTTCACACAAATTTATCGTATGACCAAGGGATATTATAGTTAAACAAAAACCGTTAAAAATAAAAATCACTTGAAATAAAATAAACTTTAATTGAATTTTATAAATATTTAAACTTATTTTATTTCAGCTAGTTGGCAAGAAACCATTTCTCACTTCCATTTATTTTAGTGATGTACTAAAAAAAAACCTAAAAATGAAAAAAAAAAACCCATTAATACAAAAAATGAAAAAACTACTAAAAACATACATACATACACATACACATACATACATACACACACATATATATATATATATACATATATATACATATATATATATATATTTTTTTTATTTTTTATTTTTATTATTATTATTATTATTATTTTTATTTTTTTTATGACTATATAAGACATGAGTGTCTTAATGATACAAAAATGACACGGAAATTTCACGTTCCTTTTTGAATTAACTGTAATTGCCTGTTAAAGAGCGACCAGTGCGCTCTTCAAAATGCCTCTTCGTATTTTCAATATATTTTATGGTGAGTGAATGCTGACAGTATATAAATTTGAGTCCCCTTTCCCTTTAAGTGAATTACTGGCTGTCCACCCCCCCCCAAAAGAAAGGAGGAACAGACCCCCCGCCCCCATCTCCTCTATATCTATCCATCACAGCCATCCCCAGGGAAACACAATGATTTCTTGTTAGGGAATGGCAACTACAAAATGACATCTTCAGAGGAGAGAGTGGGGGAGGCTGGGAAAAGGGGAGGGCGGGAAGGAGGGAGCGAAAGAGGAGAAATGGGGAGAAAGAAAGAAAAAAGCGGCTAGAAGAAAGGCACAGTTAAGGAAATTACAGAGTGATGGGAGATGCAGAAAGATGAGGGAGGGGGAGTTACATTAGAGAAGGGAATTCGTGGAGCATGTCAAAAAAGAAGTGCAATTGAAACAGAGGAAGAGAACAGACGCTCCGAGAGCACTGACCTAATTTAAACTGACCTGACATCTGCACGAGAAAGAGAGAGAGAAAGAGAGAGACTGAGCGAGGAAGGTCGGGAAATGCAGATGCAGTACGCAATTTATGAGGAAGGAGAGCGAGAAAGACATAGCTAGCTACTTTTAGATAATCGCTTGTATGTGTGTGTGTATGTATGTGTGTGTGTGGGGGGGGGGGAGTGTGTGCCGTAGTAGACACGTTATTTGTTGATCTAATTAGTGTGTTTGCAGATTAATTTTAAAACAAGTGCCACGAGCCAGACCTAAGAGGATTTCAACTATATAAAACGGCTGTGGAAAAAAGATCCCTGCATAATTGAATCTGAATTATGAACCCTACAAAAGATAAAAGGAATAATAAAACTCTTCAGCACAAATCACAACGTGACATTGAATAGGCATTTTTACACCGGCAGCCCACGTTAAAACCGTCGAGTGTTTGCATGTATATGACTAGGGAAGGGTCACGATTGTCAGCTAGTCAGAGGATTATGCTTTGGTTTTTTTCATATAAAGTTCTGAAATTGTGAGGGAATAGTGGGGATCCTTTATTCAGCTAATTTTTAGCTTATCCTGTAGAAAGCATGCCTTGGTCATAATAAAGCCCTAATGAGAAAATTGCAATTGCAATTGCGGGAACATTTAAAGGCGTTTACATGACTTTTGGCTTAAGCATAATTGACAAATTTGCTTAAAAAGAAACCAGCAAACTTACCTGTTTGTGCATCTCTATGTTGAGGCCGTAGGACATTTCATAGTACTGAAAAAGAAGAGGATATCATTAAATCCTTATTTGCTTGGAAAAAGAAGCAAAAGAGGTTCATCGTCTACTGTCACTGTCACCAATGGAGTGATGTATGAGGCACAGCTCACATAAAAGTCACTTTCAAAGCAAGCTTTCTGTTGGTCAAGGCAGCGAATTTGAGAGACCAACTTGAACCCGTGGTGAAATCAGCAAAAATTCTGATTGCATGGATTCCTATTGACACAACTAGATGTGACTGCAGGGTCTTACCACAAACGGCTTGTTAATACTGATCTAAGGCCAGTGTGTGCAGATGATTCATTATAAAAAACAGTCTGGAGAAGTTGGTCCTCATCCAGTATCAAAGTCCATCTTGAATCTCATTTCTCTGCCATTTTACCATTTATCTTATTATAACACCGTCTCTACACTGAACGCGCTGCGCCGCAACAGCTAGATGTCGACAATTGATGCGACAAAGCAACTGTTGCAAATCCATTTGTCCTTCTTATGAGAAGTATCGCAAGTGCTTGGAGACGGTCAAAAATAGAACAAGGCGTCAGATTACTGTTGGGGATTTGTCATGTAGCATCGCGTCACGCCGTATTCCAGTGTAGACGGCATCACGGATTATAATGGATTCTATTATCATTTGTTGTGTCGCGACCGGTGTGGACACGGTGTAAACCTGTATGAGGTTATTTTTAAAGCGGGGCTCAGTAGTTTCGGGATTTCTTCGCTGTATTCTCGCTTTTTGCTCGCAGGTTTCTCTCTAGAGCTCCCCCCACAGCTTCGGAATAGATATTTGACAACACTGTTGTAAAAACTCGTTGGTGATTCTCAGACACCAGAGGCTAGTAGATCAACGACATCAAAGCAGATGGGACATTCTTTAAAACGTCTTCTTCATTCGGGTTCGAACAGCGTGAGGGAGCGCAATAATAACAGCATTTTAGCAGATTTCTTTTGGCCGTAAAGCAATTGTTTACATCGCGAGACCTGATATCACGCGATACTTCCTGACGCGGCGGCCGGCGGGCACCAGGGGGGTGCGAAACGACCACCATTCAACCCGAAATAAGTAATATAACCATTCCAATGACTCCGAAGCTGTTCAGTTAGGGTAAAAAAGTTACTTAGTTCACCTTTAAAGAGTCTTTTATACAGTTCTTGCCATACATAGTGATTACGTCCTAAAGGTTCAAAAAGGTAGGTCCACATGAACTTCAAACTATAATTCAAGACTGTATTAATGGAAAATATTCACCCTCACAGAATCTCACAGTAAGTCATCTTTTTTTAATCTGAATGTGGGTGCAAAATAAGTGAATACTAGTGCTGTCAAATCGATTAAATCGCAAATAAATCGCATCTAACATGAAAGTTTGCAAATATGCTAGGCCCCGTTTACACCCATTACCCCTAGTGGACGACGCTAAATACTATTAAACGTTTTGAGTCTAAAACGTTTCGAGTTTATCCACTTTTGACCACTTCCAGAGGAAGTTGAAAACGGATTCGACCGGATTGCTTTCGTAGTGTAAACGCTCCTGTGCTCAATGAGTTCGAACAGCCACAAAAGTCTTCTCTCCGCCTACTGACCTAATGCAGAAATATCAAGGGAAGCGCGCTAGACAGACGGGATTTAAACTTTGTCGGCTGAAGACCCAGGTTTGGTTTGAAGATGAAAAACGCACCAAGCACAATGTTCTCTGACCATTCCTGATTTCTAACACACACTCATAGTGTTCGGCCTGGTCTTGAGGCTGTCAGAACAGAAACGAAAGCGGATTAAAAAAAAAAAAAACGAAATCTCCGTATGTTTCTCCGTCGTCTCGGGGCGCATTCATATGTAAATTCTTATTTCGTCCATTAGATTGAAAGATCTGAAAAAACACATACATTTACCCACCAATAGACCCTCCCCTCGGAGAAGAAATCAGGACAGAAGTGGTTGAAAGTGGACAAAAGAGACGGATTAAAACACCAGGTGTAAACGGGAATGTGTCTCCCTCGTCTGCCTTTGATCCGATCGACCAAAACGGATCTTAATACCAGATGTAAACAGGGCCTCAAATACGATTAACCAATATGAATACCGACACATTTTGACCTCAGCATACTTATATATAAAGCATTTAACCCACAGACTACTTTTGTTTGCGGTTTTATCGTTCAACTAATTCATCAAAAACTCTTTTCCATTGGACTTGTCTGTTCTGATGGGAAAAAAAGGAATAAGATGGTGAGAAAACAATATGAACTTTTTACTATACAATTCCTTTTAGCTAGCTGGATAAATAGTGGTATGGCAGAGTCAAACAAGTGTAATTTTATTAGATGGAGAGAATCAACTAAAAAGGAAAGGAGAGGCAGATAGAGAAGGGTAAAAACAACAGAGACGGAGGGATAGAAAGACCCTGGCAATAAAAGAAGCCGGCCTGACAGCTGCCTGTTGTATTCACCAGCTCTGCCAAGAGCCCACGGTGTTGCTAGGCGACTCCCACACTAAAAAAATTATGAGCCAAGAAAAAAAAAAAAAAAAGGGAGAGAAAGAAAACGGACAGAGAAAAGGGGTTAACCCGTCTGCCAAGAGCAAATGGCATGCCAGGCGCACATAGCTGCCATATCTGTGGGCACTGAGGCACATGGCAGCGGCTCTGAAAACTCATTCTCTGTGATAGATGAGCCGCGTTTGAAGGACTTCTGATTGAGAGCTGAAGGAAGATGGTGTCTGGTGTTTGGATGTGTCGCATCTGATGCCCGATGCAAAACTAAGTTGGTGTGTGTGTGTGTGTGTTTTTCTTACCATGACATAATGTCTCTGTATTTCTGTCTTCTCTGTGGCCAGCTTTTCACACTCCAACTTCAGACTGCAGAAGAGAGAGAGAGAGAGAGAGATGTTTTGTTGGATTGGTGGAAAGAGAGATTCTGTTGGACAGTTTTGGTGCTCGGACATTTTGATTTACTTATAGTGTTTATGAATTGTCTAATAAATGTATAAATTTCTCTTTTGAATCACTCCCCTCCACTTGTAACAAATGCAGTGTATGCTGCCTTTGACAAACTGCGAAAACATGACGCAAGGACAGACATAAATATATAAAGATATACAGAAAAACACACAAGACCCATGGATAAATAGGCAGAGAGATGACAAAGACATAAGACAATTACAGACCAAAAGAGACAAACTGAGAAACAAGAAAGACACAAAGACAAACTGATGGATAATTATGCAAAAAATAAATAAAACGGATACAAATATATATAAAGACACAAGATAGATATAGCCTAAAGACAGACAGAAACATACAGGACAGAAAGAGACCTATAGAAAGACAGACAGGAGTAGACTGACAGACAGACCGACCGACAAAAAGAGACACAAACCAACAAGAAGTATACAGAAAGACATTTACAAGACAGACAAACATACAGAAAGACACACACAGAAAGCGAAGACAGATAGACAGACAGACCCAGACTAAATCCACTAAGATCAAACAGCACACACTTTCTCATCTCCTGGCTGTATTTCAGCTCTTCACACACACACTGACTTGTTTGCAGGCGTCAGATTTATGCGAGCGCGCGGGAGGGCCTGGGAAAATTAGAATATGATTAATACCGCAACATTACTGCGCCGCAACAGGTAATAACGGCACATCCGCTCTCCTTCACTGACTGCGCACAACCGTCGATAATTGACTCATTTATCACCGCGAGTGAGGAAGAGCGCAGAGGATGATGGGCGTGGGGTGTGCGGGAAGTGAGAGAGTGATAGAGGGAGCTGTGGAGGATTAAATTCATTCCCCTGCTAGAATTTATTACACTGGAATTGCCTCACTGCAAAAGTCACCCCCGTCACAGGATTTCCGAGAACTGACAAATCTATCGGTGCGCGTTTCGCTGAGACCGTCTCTGCTTATTTATTTATTTCCCATCTCGCCTGAATGAGTTGGCCTCAATTATGCGATGCGGTGAAGACATCGCTCCCTTGTGCAAAATCGCAGGGGAAGTTGGAGAAAACAGCATGACGGCTCCAAATATTGTCTGGTTCATTGGATAAAGATGCTAGATCTGTTTTCAGGCTTATATTTACACAGTTACGAGTTTAAATGCGATCATTAAAAATTCTGCAACATCTCCCACGTGGAAAAAGGGCAGCTGAGAGTTCAGCGCGCCGCGAGGCTGGAGTGGATTGAGGTAAATCAAGGCTAATGTGGAATTAAACTTTAAGGGGTAAAATCCGTTAAATGCAGGCACGACACCTCAACACGCAATAAACAACAGCAACTGGAAGGTTCTGCAAGTCCAAACAAAATGACTAATCATTATTGTTCCATGATGGAACTGCAAGTGGTTCTGGTTCTGGAACTGGTTCTGCAAGTCCAAACAAAATGACTTATCATTATTGTTGTTTGGACTTGCAGAACCTTCCAGTTGCTGTTGTTTGCGTGTTTCCATCCCTTAAAATGTATCAAGTAACAGCTTGACAATTGTTATCAATGAAAGATCTTAATGTCAAAGAATCAAAAAGCTTTTTTAAAGATCCCATCTTCAATTATTAGTGGTGTTCTTTTTATAACCCAAGTCTCTTTTAACATGCATCATGGTGTTTGAATGGTTAAATGTGTTGTTAGGTGATCAAAACGATATTCAAATTCTACATTACCTCTGAAAAGCTGAAAGCACTAAAAAGTAGGGGTGGGAATTACAGGGGTACCTCACGATACATGGCTCACAATACCGATAATATCACGATACAGCAATTCTGCGATAATCAATATATGGCTAGACAATCCTGTAATGATACATCACGATATCTGTCTAACTATGAAAACAAAATAAAGGTTAAGTGCGTGTTTTCCAGCCTTTGGACTTAAACGTGGTTATTATTCTACTCGCACTGCTGTCCGCCATCCCGTTAAAAAAAAAACTCTTTTTCTTAGGCTAGTTAATTTATGTTCACGTTTCCCTCATTCATGTGTTGAGCGCCACCTTGAAGACGCATGAAGTAGCGACGCTGGGAGCAGGGAAATCTATTTAGAGAGCCTTATTTTATCAATTAAAATACTGATAATTGGCGCCAGTGATTCTCGTATCGCACGAAGATGGACAATGATATATTGCCCTATCGATATTTTGTCCTATCCCAACTAAAAAGTAAAATAAATCAATTAAATACTACAAGTTAATTTAGGCGTCAATGTATGTAATTCTACAGTACAAAAAATGGACACTGATTTTCAGATTTGCTATTAAATTTGTGCTTAAGATTCACTTTAAATGAGCATTAGGTCATGTAATAGTAAAAATAATGCATAAAGTAGGCCTAATCATCAATCTTACTTTAATTCCCCTATGCTGTTGCGGAGAATATGAGACCATCCAATAAATGCAAGGAAAACACCAACTGCCCAAACATTGCTAAAGATCCCAGCCCTTAATTACATAAAATCCAAACCATGGTTGATAAAGAAATTATGGTCTCTTTCTTTCCCTGACAACAAATAAGGTGATCGTCGGAACGGGCAACAAAACTGCAGGCTGCATCACAACAGTCGAGCCAGCAAAGCACCATTAGGTTACTTCAATACACTCACAAGCTAACTGCACTTTTAATCATGTTGCACACCACAACAGAGTGAATTTATAATGATGACTTAAAGTAAAGCATCTGAATGAGAAATTTGAGTGAAAAAGCAAATATTCAGTCTGACGGTGAGGAGTATCAGTCCAATTAGAGAAAGTGAGGACACTTCCTCACAGATCTCATCCTCATTTGCCATGCCTGTGCCTCATTAGTAAAAGCCCTTGTGTCTTCTGTATTCTCATAGTGCTTTTTCATCTCTCTGCTTAGAGTGCACGCACACATAGTGATTAGTTAGTGAAATAGTCCAGTTCAGAGCTAAATTAAACCCCATTACTGCCTGAGAGAGGATTGATGAAGGTTTTGACTTTGGCAAATTTGCATTTGCGGCACACACTCTTTGAAGCCTGAAATGTGCTTTATGATAGAGCATGAAGAATAATACATTTTATGCTTTGTCGTGTTCAGAAATCGCAGATTCGTAAAGCAACGTTGCATTCTCTCCATTTACCACAGGGGGTGCTAATGTTTTTTGTTTTTTTCTTCAGGTCAACAACTGTCATGGTGGAGCACCAGTTTGAAGAGAATACTGCTGAACAAGTTGATACATTTTTATCATGTAACAGTTATAATGGAATATATATAGCGAGGTTTAATGCATACGTATGCATTATGTATAGTATGCAAATCTTACACTAAGGTGGCAAAATGTAAATGGTATAAAACAAGGCTGTGCCCATGTTATACCACATGTTGAAAACCCCCAAAAAACCTCCATCGATACAAGTATATGGCAAACATTCCTGATGAAATACTCTGTCAGACACACACCAACATTAAAGCGCAATTGCAAACCAAACCACCCACCACAAACACATGCACTTAAATACACACGCGCTCGATGGGGGAATGCCGGGCCACACACATACAGATGTATTCAGCAAAGCAGGCCTAAACCACAAACCCCAGACTTCATCATAAAGATGCCTAGAATCCACTAAAAAGTCCACTCTGTCTAGGCACAAAGAAGATATCATGGGTATCAGCGCAAAGCTGTTTCTGTGCGGGTGGCTGTCTGTGGGTTGGTTGTCTTCATGTCTGAGCCATTGCAAACCCAGAGGACACATTAGCAAGGTAGGTGAGCTGCTGTGTTCGTAAAAGGGCTGGGCAAAGCAAAAACTACTGTAATGAGAACCTCCGGTCTAAAGCCCTCCTGTCTGCTGATTAGAGGCCTTCTACACAAAAAAACACCCAAACCTAAGCACACAATCACGAACATGCAGAGACATAGTCAAGTCAAATCACCTTCATTTATATAGCGCTTTTAACTTTATGGACTGTTTCAAAGCAGCTTTACAGTGATAATAGGAAATTAAATTAATAGGAAATTAAAGTAACAGAGATTGTATTGGCTTTACAGCAGCTCTAGAATAAAAGTTATTGTCAGGCTTAAGTTAGTTTTGATCGATTCACTTCCATTGCAAAGATCATTAGTTATTAACTATGGGGCTGCTAACACGACACCGTTCTAACAGAAAACCCTTGCAGAATTATATATCGCTTCCGAGTAGCCATGTGAAGCGGAACTATTTTGACAACGTTTTATCTGTACAGAGGTAAAGGGAAGGAGAAGGGGGCCTCCACAAGGGAGAGACTAGTTGACACTTCAGGACTGCGTTGTCGTCGTGTCAAGGCGCAGGTCCTTCATCAGATCTGGATACGACCTGGATCCGGCGGACTGCGGTAAACCTCGGGATAAACAGAGAGACTAATATTAGCGTAGACGCCATTCTTCTTATGATGTGACGAAGACATCAGGATTTATGGAAAGTGTTCCCAGTTCCGGCTGACCTAATCTATGCAGCCTACCATTGAATTATAGAAGTTTATAATGTGTTGTGTGTATGCTAGGTCAAAGAGATGTGTTTTTAGTCTAGATTTGAACTGACAGTGTGTGTTCGCTTCCCGGACAATGTTAGGAAGACTGTTCCAGAGTTTTGGTGCTAAATAGGAAAAGGATCTACGCAACGGTTATAAATGAGGCCCCAGAAATGTTATTAATAAAGCAATCTTTAGTAACAGAAGTGATAGGTCTAACATATTTTTTACACGGAGTCGGCTTTGAAGCCTTGGCTAAATGAAGTTTACACAAGACTAGATAATGATCTGAGATGTCATCGCTCTGCTGCAGAATTTCAACAGCATCAACATTGATTCCATGTGATAATATTAGCCTAGATCTAGAGTATGATTACGACAATGAGTAGGTCCTGACACGTGTTGTCTAACTCCAATAGAGTTCAGAATGTCTTTAAATGCCAATCCCAATGCATCTTTTTTTCGTTATCTACATGTGTATAAAAATCACCAACAATTAGGACTTTATTTGCAGCTAGTACTAAATCTGATAGAAAATTTGCAATTTCTTTGATAAAGTCTGTATGGTGTCCTGGTGGCCTGTATACAGTAGCCAGCACAAATCTCATTGCGATTTATCATTTACACTAGATAGTGTTACATTAAGCACCAACACTTCAAAATAATTATATTTGAAACAAGACTTCAGTAATTCTTAAGATATTACTATAAATTACAGCAACACCTCCCCCTTTGCCTTTCAGACAAGGCTCATGTTTATAACAATAATCTTGGGGGGTGGACTCATTTAAAGTAAGGTAATCGTCTGGTTTTAGACAGGTTTCTGTCAAACACAGCACATCTAGGTTATAATCTGTGATCATATCATTAACATGAAGTGCTTTTGAAGTAAGGGATCAAATATTCAGCAACCCAAGATTTATCCTTTGTTCATTTGTATTCATCTGTTTTTTTTATTTGTTTTTATTACATACGCAAAACATGTGCAGTGCAAACAACACAGCATGGTAACACCGTATGGAGCAGCTCTCTTTGTTATGCAGTTCCTGCCCAGTTCACATTTCCTGCCGGACCTTGCGCTGTAACCTGACCTCGGCCTAAGTGTGTTTCTCACATAGACCAGCGCCCAGCCACCCACACACAAACACACCTCTCCCTAACTCATCTTGCCAAATCTCTTTAGCTCTGACTCTTTCCTGTCCTTTAATCCAACACCAATCAGCCTCCAGACACAAATTACGAGAACTAAAATTAAAATCTAAGCCACGCCACGTATAGCCAAGAGCTGTCTGTGCCTGTCTGGCGCGTCCCGTGTGTGCCTGCCACGTTCTACCTGGAGCGGGACCAGCTCAGTGGCAGGAGAATGCTTATGGGAAATGCCACATCTGAAACACCATGGGAAGGCCACTGCTAATCTTGTTGCCTGACCTAAAGGAGGTCTGTGATTTTAGACTTCACATTGTAATGCTTCATGAAGTGCCATTCAGGGGCTAATTACAGTGCTAGTAAGAAAATTAGATCAAACTGTAAAATCACCCATTGACTTGAAGTCATAGAATGTTTGACATTCAAATTATAATGCTGCCTTCGTCGTGTTGGAATGATTGTATTTACGAGCTAAGCATACATTTACAATATTGGCTGTAAATACCAGTGGGGAAACTCTGGATTTTCTTACAGCCCAGACTTTGAGTTGGGGGCATGTCGATTAATAGGAGAAGCTTAGTGGTATGATCATAATTGTGAATCTTGACTCTACGGTGTAGTATTCACCCATTTTGTGTACCATTGTGTACCAAAACAGTGATAAAGCTTGTCAGAAAATTCTACTCTTTTAGCCGGGTTATGAGATGCCAGCCTTGTACATCCAATTTCCCATCTGTGGCAGCATCTGAATGAAACAAAAGCATTAATTGCACACCTAACCCTAACCATGCACATATTTTGCTCTTTATTTTGTCCACTGGCTAAAAAAGCTTGTTGGAGAAAATGAAATAAAAAGGAAAAGGAAATTAACCACGTTGTCCATTTCATTTGTACCCAAATCACATTGAAAATTAAAACTGTAATATCGTAATAATTACAAACTCCCACACCATAACTTTCATAAATCATGCAACTCCAGTATTTGCATACAGTACTGATTGTCATGAAACACAAATGTAGTTCATTACTCCTTGAGCAAAGTATTCAACTTATGTTGAAATGCTCTAATTATAATAAACACCCAACAAATGAAACCAAGAAATGTCTCCCTCTCTAATTTGATAACAAGTGTGCAGGTGTTTGGCCCTCTGCATCAGGCTTGAGCCAGATTCATTAGATATTCGAGCACCAGCTAACTGCGAAAATCAAGAACAGATGAACAACTCTTAAAATCTGATTGGGAGACAAATACAGAGCCACATGAGAGTGGTATTATCCATTAATTTAGAAAGGTGCACAAAATATCTGCTTAGCTGTTGGCTTCTGGGAAAGATTTTGAGCAAATACAGCCATAAATATCCAGGCTGATATATGTGTAAACCCAGCAGCCATCAGAAAGGCTGAACTCTGTTTATACAGAGGATTTTTGAGCTTATTTGACTGAACACTGAAGGCAGGAACAGAAGAGACTAACAATAGGAATGTGGGGACTGGGTGGATTTGCCGAGTCTGGCATGAGGAATCAAAGCTGTAGCCGTGTGAAGGCTTGCCAGTAATAAGGAAGGGTGTGCGGGTGTGCAGAGGGGGCATGGACTACTGTACCGGAGAGGATGCCAGCACCTACTAGAAATCACACACAGGTCATGCCTGGTCTGGCCACATTCCTGAGCCTTAGAGTGCACATAAAACAAACCCACAGAACCAAAGGAGTATGTATGTGTTATGAGAAAGCAGTGGGCCTTCCCCTTTTAGAAGCTACATCAAGGGATTTCTTTTGAATACTAACAAAAATCTAAGCCCTACTTGTTAGAAATTCCCACTAAAACTACACTCTGATGGTAGCTAATTTACATGTTGCCTGGCTGGTCCAAGCGAGTGATTAGCTGGTGTCGAAAAGGGATGTCCAATCTTGCTCATGGAGGGCCACCTTTTAGCAGAGTTAAGCTCTAACCTCCCTAGAATTTTCTAGTAATACAGAAGATCTTGATTAGCTAGTTCAGGTGCATTTAACAATGGATGGAACTATACTCTGCAAGAAAGTATCCCGCCAGGAGTAAGATTATACATTCCTGGTATAGATGGATTTTTAGATGGACAGCAAGAAGTCAATCATCTTTGTCAAGCAGCCACCATGTCCCAGAAAGCAACCTGACCGCCCTAACCACTGACATTTTAACCTTTCTTCAGCCTTCTTCCTACAATTACATTGCATCAGGAATTCAGCAAAGACATTCTCCCATGGGTTAACTAAATTACAGGCTTGGGAAAAATGTATTTCGATTATATTGACATAGAACATCTTAGCGAGTGTATGTATTAGCAAGGGGGGTTGTACCTGTGATACTGTGTCTGCAGGAACTGGAACTCCTCCTTTATGCGGTCCAGAGTCTCGGGGTAAGTGAGTTTCAGAGGTTGGGTCGACCCCGATGCTGCAGCAACTGCGGCTGCTGCTGCTGCAGCTGAAGCCGAGGACCCAGGGGGTGGTTGCAAAGGTGCCTATGGGGGGGGGGGGGGGGGGGAGAAAGTAGGGTTAGAATCTGAAACTCTTTTTTTTTTAACAGGATGAAAAGCATTTTTAAAAAGAAATTACACTTAAAAGCTCATTTCAGGCAACTGCAAAAAGCTCTGTCGTAACGCATGAGTCAATAATAGTCATATTTTGCATTCTTTAAAAAAATCAGACGATTCAGAGACCTGATCAGAATCATTCAGTGCGAAAATATGATTTGAGGAGCTCATTGCATGGAGGTCTGTGAGCAAGATAGAGAGAGCTGTGCACAAGGCAGAAATGAAGGACACTGATGAAAGACAAGCTCCACAGAATGAGAGATAAAGCAATGAAAGAATGAGAGTGGATGGGGGTTGGGGAAGTTCCATGACATAGGCTCCATTGTAAAAGGATAAAGCATTACAGACAGATGCGTGTCTATATCAGAGTGGTTGTGTGCTGGGATGTGGGACTGGGGTGGGGACCATGCTCACTGCTAGAATTAAGACATTTGTTTAAAATTAAGCATGGATTAGAAGAGGGAGCAAGAAAGACTACCCCATCAGAAAGGGACCCCACCAAGCTAACTGAATTCCGCTGGCACCAGCAATTAGGAGCTTGGCCTCAGGGTAATGCAGACAGACAGGCAGACAAAAGCCTACGTGCGGTACAGTAAGGCCTGTCTATCCATCTATCTGTCTCCAAGCACCTCTGCTGACGAAGGTCCTCGTGCTTGTGACTGCGCATCACAGGGGTTCTTGCACTTCTCACGGGAATCTCTTCTTCTAATGAGCTAAAAGGAAAAACTGCCAAAAGGGACATGATTGACCAAATGTGAAAGTGCATAAAGCCCCATTACTTCAATTAACATGGAGCATGGTTTTGACGGTAGTCGCATTTACTGCCAAACACTTGAGCGGCTAACCGTTGGCAAAGTATCATAGGGTGTTATGAGCATGTGTGACCTGCATTAACACAGAAAAGGCTTTGACCTAGCCAAGAATTACTGAGAAAATGAAAACATAGTACATGGACAGTTTAAGCTTAAAGCTTGTCTTGGAGGGATGGGGACAGATGTAGCTGCAAATGTCAGGGGGGTGGAGGGTGTCTGTGGGTAAAAGGGGTCACCCTGTGTCGGGGCAGCAGGCTTGGAGTACTAGGGGGGATGTTTGAGGAGGGGTTGGACCGAACTACACAGGGAGAATAGAGCTACTCGGCCTTCGGCTCATGGGAGACACGGCGCATTGTTAGAGTCTCTAACGAGCTCCTCTCTCCAGCCCTGCATTTCAATCTGCTGTCCAGATCCCCAGGCTCTCACAGCTCCAGCCTAGCAGGGAGCACACACACACTACAATTACTTCTCACAGGCCAAAGAAAAGAGTCTGGAGAACAAGAGGAAGGCCATTTGACAGGGGGAGGCGGGAAGAAGGGGGAATGACACTTGGCTCTATTCCCTTCTTCCCCTTTATCTCCTCTCTCTCTACCCCACCCAGCCTCTCACTCTGATATTCACCTCTTTTTATTGAATTTTGCGTACAGGTGCAAAGAGACTTCCGGAAAAAAAAAAAAAGGGAACAAAGAAAGCAGGTCTTTGCTGAAAGGCTGAGACCAAAACGCCAGTCGCATGGAGCTTCTTGGAAACTGAATGTTCATTAATTTGACATTCAGGTTTCCGAAACCAGTTTGTCACTACCTCTCAGAGGCCATTATTGTGGTTTTTTCTATGTGTCCAGTCTCAATATGGGAGCCATTTTACTAATGCTCTTATAACCTGCTTCTCAGGCTAAATCGCCTTACAAATCCTCTCTGCAACTTTCCTTGGTGGTTGTCACAATAAATGGCTCACTTGACCTTGACAGTTTCACAACAAGGTTTTAACCTGGTATGGTTTTGGCAGAACATAATCAGCAATGTGGGCCACTCTTGTCTTAGTGAAAGTCATGGTCACAGTTATCTGTATTATGGCAAAACTCTGAACACTCAAGTTGATTGAACTGATTAAATATCTTATGCCATGGCATGCTGACGGGTCACACAAGAAAAAGGTACCTTGAGGCAGTAATGACTTCAATCAAGGCTAAATGAAATTCTCACTTTTTGGATTTTAAATAGTGAAGAATCTCTTCGTTCTCACATGACCCTTAGTAAGGAATAGCTCAGGATGAAGTTGGGAGTCTGCTGGAAATTATAGCTTGAGCTGCCTAGATCCTATGAAAAGCCAAGTATATAAGTATATATATATATATATATATATATATATATATATATATATATATATATATATATATATATATAACACTTTTTTTATATATATATAGGCATGTCCAAGTCCATTTCTTTACCAGACTCAGTGGTAAACACTCACACTCAACAATGAGTCTTGGAAATTGTGAGTGTGCATGCAATGTTTTCATTTCTTTTCCTCTAATTACATTGTGTGTTGATGTGTTGCATCAACCAATAATGATCTCCCAAATCCCCCTACCCACCCACTTACTAAGACACAAAATGTAGAAGACTAAAGAGACTGCTAAACACTACAAACAATCATACACACAGAGGGAGAATTGCTGCTTCTGTGTCCACTGAGCTGTCCAAACCACAGCTTCTTTCTTTCTGTCAGAGGTCTGGCTGAGGGACCTACAAGACTCCCACATGGCCTACATCTGAGAATTGCTACACAGCCTGTGAAATGCTGTGGCCGGGCCATGATGACCGACATGGCAAAACCTGTCAACACGGTTGCCTAACCTTTGATAAAGCCGTTTCTCTTTTCACACACAAATCACTTGGAAAGAACAGACCACGTGCTTGACGTTTCCATTCCCAGAGAATAGCTACAAAGCCCAATAAGAGATTCTCCAAAGCTTCTAACTCTTTCAGACCAAAGTATAAATTACAACTGTGCTTTAAATACAGTTGTATATTCTCTTTAGGTGTCTTTTCATGGTAGCCTCCCCAAGTGAAGCCTCTGAGAACCAGCAACCCCACTAATTATATCATGTTTTTCCCTAAAAAAAAACAAAAAAAAACATCCACCCTAGGAAATGGGGTGGAGATAGGCTAAAAATAATTGGAATGGACTTTCTGCATCTCTGAACCATTTGAAGAAGAACCTCTTTTTAGGTGTACACACAAATCCAAGGAACCAGGCGTTGCTTTCTGCAGCAACGTTTGAAGTTCAGGCATTGTATATGAAATCTTTCGACTACAGTGTCAACAACCGGCAGGCATTTGCATTTTAAAAAACCTCCCCGGGAATCCGACCTAGGCGCGGCCTTGTTTCATTGATTCCGTGCTCTACGGCAGCATAGAGCTTTAAGGAATGCCCCAGTAATCCCTTACTTAGACAGGGGGAGGGGACATGGGGTGTAGTATGGTGCCAAGCACCTGTTTCATTAACATCACATCTTTTCTCTACCCTCTCCGCAAGCTCGTTATTCAAATTTCCCCGCTGTCAGGATACATTAGCAGTGCCGCGACGTTGGCTTGTCAGCTGTGGTAATTGCTGTAGGTGCTTCTTTATGAGGTAACCCGCAGCCTGTTTGTTCTTTTGCTTTCAAGGAATTCCACACTTTCTTCCAATGACTTTTGCAAACCTTGCCCAAAATGCTTCATTTAATGGCTGAGGTTGCCAAGGCCGGAATGGGCCATGCCCTGATTCCCTTGGATTCCTCTGGAAACAGAAGGCTGGAGGAAATGGGATCACCGTCAGGGAGGAATACTGAGAAATACCTCACATAGGAAGGATAGTGGTGCACCTCTGTTGGAGACATCTTGGCAAGAGCAGATCCCTCC
Source organism: Rutilus rutilus (assembly GCF_951802725.1). Lineage (NCBI taxonomy): Eukaryota > Metazoa > Chordata > Actinopteri > Cypriniformes > Leuciscidae > Rutilus > Rutilus rutilus. The sequence continues at coordinate 29,193,021 of NC_140222.1, read as the reverse complement.
AGAAGACAGAATCAAAACCAATCAGCAGGTGTCAGTAGGCAATCTGTAGGAATTGCCCACTGTTTCAAACTGGGAAATAAGATTTTCCACTTGGTAGTTCAATTATATGCAATGTAATAATAAAAGAAGTCGCTAATGATGAAATTTGCAGTCTCATCTGTAAACAACCCAGTCTGTAGTTTACTCAAACAGCAATATAAATACAGGTGCAAATAATTTCCTCTCCTTTACCCGAATACAAAAGCCTTGTTTAATCCCTTAAAATATATGACTCTCCCTATTAGCCTAAAGTTAACCTGTGTACAACAACTACTTACTCTCTCATTCAATGTTAAATGCACTTTTAAAAACTGATGCACTGACTAATTAGCATGAAATTTGTCTTGGTTAAGAGTGGAATTGAGAGATTTTTTACTGAAACCATCCCTTCAAACAAAATGTTTTGTGTTAAAATGCTTGTTTTAAACAAGATGGTAATTTTTGTATGTATTAACCTTTTTCACACGTTGAGGAATGTGTGGGTTGGTTCTGTCTGTTTCAACCGCTTTATTTATTGCACGTTGTCTTTCATCAAGATATTTCTACTCATAATTGACTAAATTAAATACCTGTGCCATAGTAACACTCGATTAAGATTTCATTCTTTATGTTGATACTTAGCCTACAGGTTTTGTCTAGAAACTTAAAAAAAATGATTTGGACTGAAGAACATGTCTTCCTTGAACGACAAAACAGCTGCATCACATCCCAACCACCTTTTCATGTTTTAGGCTGTTCAAGGTGAGCGGAGAGAGGCCATATTCAGAAGTAGCTGGGTGCCCTGGAAAAACAGGTTGGACCAATCTTTCATTCTAAAGAGAAATAAGAAAAGAACCGAGCAGTCTGGTCACTGCAGGGCAACAACCAAGGGTTGGAAAACCTAAATACTTCACCCATGTACCATGCATCTCCTTCAGATCACGAAATTGCACACCCCAGTGGAATCTAATTTCCATCCCTTAGGAAATGAATGTCAAAGCACTCTTAGGGAAGGTTGGGGGTGCTGGGGGAGGGGTGTATGGTGACTGTAGAGAAATCTCATGAAGGATTTTAACACATAGTTTGATTCAATCAGTCCAGTCCATTCAATAATAACTGCCTTTTATTAAATAGAGGTCGACCAGTATGAGCTTTTCAACAGTCAATACTGCCAATATGACAACTAGAGAGCATGGTGACCAAGAAGATAACACCCGATATACTTGATAAGGCTCGTACACAACACATTTTAGGTTTGAGCAAATTCAATGTACACTGAAACCAAACAAACTTTTCTGACACAAGGGAGATCTACAGCATCTATTAATCGGCCAATTAACATCATAATGGTCAGACACAGACCGATTTATCGGTATGGCTGATATATCAAGTCCCAAACTAGCTTTATGGGATGATACTTATGGTAAACAAAACAACAACCAAAAACATTGCAAAATGAGCATACATGAGACCATAAAGCAAAAAGTCTAAAAGACCTTTATCAACATTGTGGTCAACATTGGAGATTCATGCAGAACGGAAATTTGAATATTCATGAAACTTACATGTATGAAAGATGAAAAGCAATGTACTGTGGCACTTGAAATTACAGTAGCTGAAACTTACAGTAGCTGAAACATCAGAAATACAGAGATCTGCCTATAAGCTATTAGGGGGTAGGCTATAACAATAACATAACGGGAAGGTAGTATAATTTAAGCACATTGATTAATGTGGCTGCCTTGAATATCTCGGATAAAAAACAGACTATTTAAAGCACATTTCAGTGTGGTTTGATTTGATCTAATCATGCCTTGATGAGCAGCACTACTCGGCCAACTCCAGTTTCACAATCCATGTGAACGTGTACCTTAAATGATGAGACAAAGGGTACAAACACACTTTGTTTTAGCCTGTATGTGGAATGCACTAAAGCGCATTGCGCACCAAGCAGACGGTCATTTTACAGAGTAGTAAGGCAACTTACCGGGGGTCGATTCTGGGGAAACATGGCGAATAACGGGGTCGTTGCCGTTTGAGGTTCTTCTGTTTCGGTGTTGTGTTAAACGTTGTTTCAGAAGAGTTTGCACCTTTTTGTGGGTCTCAGAAGAACATTTGGCCCTGTTTCGGCGGCGCCAGGCTCGGTCCGCGCATTCCTCGCTCAAGACTCCCTTTGTTCTGCTTTATCGCGCGATATAAGATGCGCCCAGTCCGGTATCGAGTCCCTCAATACGACGCACCTCGAAATATCAGAATGCTCGGCCTTCAGAGCTCCCCCACCCTTGATGTGTTTTACTGATGAAAATAATAAAGAAACCAAGTGGATGGCGAGCTATCGTGCTCCCAAGACGCGACACTCTACGCAGCCGCAGCTTCTTTTGTCTGCCTCTCTCTCTCTCTCTCTCTCTCTCTCTCTCTCTCTCTCTCTCTCTCTCTCTCTCTCTCTCTCTCTCTCTCTCTCTCTCTCTCTCTTCTCCCTCCTCATCCGCTCCTTCCTTTCGACCCTCAGCTGTTTTTCAATGGGACATGCGAGTTGTTTTCTTCAAGAGAAACGCAAGCCCCCCCTGTGCAAAAAAAGAGAAGGGGTTTGGCTTGTGGTAACCAGAAGCAAAGAGTTAAATTATCAAGTTACACTCATTTTAGGCTGCGGTGGGAGTAACCCTTAAAACGCATGGATTGATCTGTTCAGTGCTGTATTTGTTGTTATTGACAGGGGATGTCTGAGGTGATTAAAAAGAGAAATTAGTTTGTGGCTTGTTATTAAAAATGTGATCTGCAGTGTTTATGCTGGTTTCATACATTTTTGAAAAGAATTTATATATTTTTCTACAAACATTCTGATTTAATGACTCCAAAAATGTCAACACTGTAAACAATTATATTCATGATTTGGTCTCACAACATTTTTTCTTTTGTCAAATCAACTTTAATTTATAATAATTTATATGGTTCAGATAACATAATATTGCAAGTTTCTGTTGATTAAACCAATCTCCTTCATTGTATTAACTCAATTTTTTTAATTTCAATGACCTTAAATTTTGAAGGCAACCAGGTTATACAGGTTACAATATTTGTTTACAATGCAGTAGCCTAATATAACCATCAAGAAGTAGTGAGTGCACACAACCTTTTTGATTTATGAATATGAGGACATTCTTGGGGTTACTCCATTTGAAATGAACAAACAGCTGTTTTTTTAACTATTTTTTTATGGCACATGATAACAAAATGGCTACCTTAATTTCAGTTACACCACTAACCTTAATTTGGTATAGATCTGTTTGCTTCAATGCTCTAGAAATAAAAAGGTTACCAAACAACTTGTGCCAACATTTCTTCTTTTTTTTTTACGAATTTAAACTGTATAGTGAGACTTTAGTTATTTGTGATGATCCGTTGAACATAACACCACCTACACATTTATATAAATATTGAAATATAAAAACTTCATTAAATAAGAATTTCAACATAGGTGCAAGTCATTTTCTGTATATAGCATACTGATTTTCTATGCATTTTAGTGCAATAATGTAAAATACAAGCATCACGACTTTATGTGCAAAATAGATGATCCAAAATGCCTAAGTAGTGTTTTAGCAAATATATCGATAAAGATGATTAAAATAAATAGGTCTAATAAAATCTCCTCTGCACAAAATTGTATATTTTGAGATGTGGTTTAAATATAGCACCGTCTCTGTCGGCTATTCACACGTTCTCTTCACGTTGTCTAATTTTATGCACAGGACTTCGATTGAAAAATAAGGGTGCAGCTAACTGTACAATGATTGAATGAAATCTCCACGTGGGGTTTGACCCAGCCACAATCAACACTGGCTGCGGTAGCCAATCAGCGCCGAGAGAGCCCCACGTTGGGTACGCTGACCGCTCTCCGATTGGTGCGCGTCACAATTATAGAACCCCAAACGTCAGTCAGGCGCTCAGAGCGACCGAGAAAACCATTTAACCCTTTCGGTGCGCGCGGTGGAGACATTTGATTTCAAATTCCTTTTGTGATGTAAAGTAGTTTTTTTTTTTTCTCCTCTCCTTTTTATTACTTTAAATCGCTTTGCATTGTTTCAGGGCGACCACAATGAAATCCCACGGCTAGTGGTTTAAAACGAGGGCCTATTTCCTATGTAAATCACCTTTTGTTTAGGCCACCAGTCTCTTCATCTGTTTATGAAATGTCTTGATTTGAAGATTCCTAAGATAGTCAGTCCGGTATTTTGATCTTTGATCTCGAAGACACACGAAACATCCCTTCGCTATAAAGATAACATGCTCCGGGGAACAATAAGAACCAGTGTGTGACCTAAATCAAATCTCTTGTGAGTGTGTGTTGCTCTGGGTCAGGGAATACAGCTTAATATGTTCACAAAGGTATTATAAACCCAAGGAATCATGGAAGATCTTGGATAGCTTTTTTTGACAAAATATGAACGACAGCTATTTTCATGCACTGCTGTGACATAATCAAATACGCAAACTCTCTTTTGGTGTTAAGAAATGCAAAAACGCATGAGCTATTTATTAGTATTCCAGTGGCATGACCCCTTTAGCTGGGCTCATAATTAGAGAGGCAGATATTGAAAAAGCAATTTTCCCACTGTAGAAATCACTACCTGGCAGCAGTGCGGCTGAAAAACAGAAAGAAGGGATGCAGAGGAGGAGAGAAAATAGAGGGAAGGAGGAGTGCAGGGATCTGCTGAAAAGAGAGATACAGATTTAGAGGATGTATGGAGACTGGAAGTCGAAGGGGGAGGCGGAGGGGGGTCATTATTGCCATTTTTTCCCATGAATTTTAATGCACAGAGCAGGTCTCCTGGCCACTGCGGTCCATATTGGAAACAGTCATAAGCGAGCCACATATTAGAGTCATGCTGCAGGATGTCTGATATATGATGTTTGGTGTGTGTGTGTGTGTGTGTGTGGGCAGAGAGAAAAATAAGCGTTTTAAAGCTCAGATTTCACAAAAGTTTTACAAGCAACGGTCAATATCTCCATTTTTCAGATCAGACGAGAGACGCCTTTGAACCATGTTTCCATTGGGCCCAAGAAAACCGAACAAAAAGACATTTTTATCCCCTACAATGTTTGACATTATTTATTCCAGAGACGTCCTTCACAAGTAACAAACTTGATCAATGATCTTCCCCCGTAATTCACTTTCACATTCAGCCCACACAATTGCAACAACACAGATATGAGCATTTTTGAAAGCTGAACAGAAAAAGACCAACTTGCTTCGGTACTGGGAAAATATGCTTTTAGCATTTAGAACTGCAGTAGGGGAGAATATTTAAAGGGATAGTACACTGTAAAAAAAAAAGTTGCTGATTATTTTTTTTAAGTACAATCAACCTCGGATGTTTAAGTCATTTCAACTTAAATTACATTAAACTGACTTAAAAAATGAGTCGAATCTTGTATAACTATCAATAAGTTATGACAATATGTTTTTACATTGCTTTAACTCATCAAAATAAGTTAAGCAATTTTTTACCGTACAAATTTTTTAAGTTAGTTAAATGTAATTTAAGTTGAAATTACTTAAACATCCAAGTTGATTGTACTTCATTTAAGGCAGCAACTATTTTTTAAATGTTATAACTATCACATTTTTTTATACGTGCAATGTAATTTTCAAGATAAAACAGTTGCACTACATTTTACCACCTGAACTAACCTTAAAAGTGAATTTACCAGATTTTTTAAGAGACATATTGACCTTGACAGTCAAGAATGTCTTCAGGGGTCCTCTTTGTGACATCATTTCCTGTTCTGTTTCATTATGATATCAGGACAGTTGTGTCACCCTGACATTTTACTATATTTATTTTACAAATATGTATGTATAATGCTATTCTGGAACTGGAATATTCCATTAAAGGGACAGTTCACCCAAACATTTTATTTCTGTCATCATTTACTCAACCTCATGTTGTTCAAACCTGTATGAGTTTCTTTCTTCTGTTGAACACAGAAGATATTCTGAAGAATGTTGTTAATCAAACGGTTGACGGAACCCATTGACTTCCATAGTATATTTTTCCAGCTTTGGAACAACTTTTCATATTTGGATGAACTATCCCTTTCAACACAAACACAAGGCTTTTGGTTTCCCCTTTCCCTAACAACATACAGTTTCCATGGTGGATATATTGTTTCACGCACTGGATTGCAAACATACCTGCACACATATATCAAACTGACAGCGCTGACTTCACTTTCTCCAATTAAAGAACTATATTTAGAGCAGAAATGGTCACTTATTCCATTTGTGTTGGTACTGCGACACTCGTAGTACTTGACAATCTGCTTAATGTGATTGCTGCAATATATGCACTTAAAATAATGTGGTCTTGCTAAGAAAGCTCTTAATATGAATGTAAACTTGATACATGCACTTATCCACTTTTGTATAAACTTGACATTCAAAACACTAAAGAAAGAAAAGGAGAAGTAAGAAACTGCTAAATGAATGGATGTATGGTAATGAAGGTCTGCGGCCTCATGATTGGAGGCGTGTGAGTTTGTTGCCTGGCCAGTATGGAGGTGACTGACAGCTAGACAAGGCTATGCTGTTGTTGTGATCCCCCTCTACACACACACATACACACAAACACACACCCCTCACAGACAAGCCCCATGTCAGCACGGAGACGGGAGGCTGATTTATTGGACTCTCCTCCCCTGGGAACCCCCTACCATCCTCCACCTTTTCCCCCATCCATCCCTCCATCCCTCCTCCTCTTTCCTGCTTTCCCCAGGGGGCAAAGAAGGGGTAATGACCCACATCAGCATCCACACACACACACAGACCCTATCGTTCAAGCACATTTGCACCCTTCACAGGATATCAAACGTCAAAAAAACAGGAATCAGAAATTCCACGGCACCCATTATTTAAAGTATAATTAAGATGATTCATTCAGACAAAAGGTTTGAGGCTTCAACCTGGAACCAAGACAATGTATTTGCATATACAGAGATATGTCTCTATTATCATAGATCTGTATCAATACGCTGTTGGCTTCCTGTCAGTTCTTTTTTATTAGAACAAATTCCTATCTGATCAGATTGGCAATAGGCTTTTACATAATGAACTATTTTATTGTTGTATTTTTCTGACCACCTTTTATAAGCCAACTGCGGTGATGACATAAATCTTAATGTCTTAAAGGGACAGTTCACCCAAAAATGAAAATTCTGTCATCATTTACTCCCCCTCAAGGTGTTCCAAACCTCTATGAGTTTCTTTCTTCTGGTGAACACAAAAGAAGATGTTGGTAATCAAACAGTTGACAGCAACCATTTACTTACAGAGTATTTTTTTTCTTACTATGGCTACCGTCAACTGTTTGGTTACCAACATTCTTTAAAACATATTCTTTTGTGTTCAACAGAAGAAAGAAACTCATACAGGTTTGGAACAACATGAGGGTGAGTAAATGATGACAACATTTACATTTTTGGGTTGAACTGTCCCTCTAATTATATATTTTGTATAGTTTTGCAAGTGTAAGTGATTAGCAATATGCTATGCTAATAAATAAAACAGTATATATTAGCCTAATAAATACTGTTTTATTTATTGGTTAATAATATATTGATTTTAAATAAGTCTAATTTGTGTGCTCATTGTCGTATTCATTGCAAATCTGCTAATTTGCTTCTAATAAAGACTGCAATCGCAGTCATAATAATGACAACAAATAGCATGTGTGTTACGAGCTCCGGCTGCCCCCTTCAGTTCATTATCAGTATTGCAAGTGAGGGAGTCAGCTCAGCTTACCATTAAAATTCATAGAAGAGGTGTTATAATGCGGTGAACATGTTGACCGTGGGCGTCATTACAATCCTCACATGTTGCGGTCTATTTCTGAAATAGATTCTCACGGTTGGTGCATCTTTATCTTGAGCACTTGGTACGATAACGTTAGCTTAGCTTGCGGATCTCGTGGACGTTTGTTGTTTAGTAAATATAGTGAATATAATTGGATAACTTCTATAGTAATGCAAAAGTATATGTTGTACTTACTCGCAGACATGTTAAATAAATAAAAAATCTGTAAATTGTCACTCAAAGTTAGGAAGACACGGTGAGACGTTTTCTCAAAAACATAAAGGGTCTACCTGTTTTGTAAAGTGACTATGTTTTACAGATTAAAACATGTTAATGGCATTATCATGGTTTTTGTGAGGGTTCGTGGGATTGTCAAATATCATGTTGTGCCTCACGTGTTCACGCGGTTCTATGGTGTAATGGTTAGCACTCTGGACTTTGAATCCAGCGATCCGAGTTCAAATCTCGGTAGAACCTATATTTTTTTTCATCGAAGTATCGCAAATAGTAAATACGCCGAAAACAACATGTAGAACTTGATGAAATTCCTATGTGAACGATAAAGACGACAGACTACCTATATGGTCACTTGCTTACTGCTTACTGTTTACTACTCTGAAATATTATTATATATATATATATATATATATATATATATATATATATATATATATATAGTTTTAAATATTAATTTGTTTAACCAGTTTTATTTTAAATAGTAAATTAAATTATTCCATCATAAATATTTAAAATATGCTGCATTGTGACAGTCTCAATATGTATCACGTGATTCAGTGGCGTCCACTGTCCAGATATCATTACAGTTAAAACAGTAAAAACATCTTGACTGTTGGTATTCTGTCCATTTGAGGAATAACTCCTAAATAGTTCAATAAAATAAAACAAATAAAACTCCTACTAAAGTAGTTATAGCAGCATTTAGTCACGTGACAGTTAAGGTGTTATACTTGAAATGCCCAAGAGGAGTCAGTATATCACATATTACATGAACGTGGAAAAAGTGCATGTTTCGAGTTCATCAATGTTAGGCTATTACTATTTTAGTATCGTAAAGGAGGGAAATATATATAAGCTTAATAACATTTAACATGAATTCAAAACAAGATTTACTTTATTTATTAATCATTTAACCTTTCAGGGCCGTACCCAGATGCAAACAAAGAGAGGTTTTGTCAGATTTAGCTAACTTCTGGTATAGCTAAGAAACCCCTACACAAATACGCAATCTGCTCCCTTGATTTTTTTTTTTTTTTTTTTTAGTCCCTCCACTTTCTAGATCTTAAAATACTCAATTTCTCTCCTCTCTCCAGCCGTAGAACTCACATTTTCCCCCTTTACCCACTATCTGTTCAACTTGGCAGTTTAACAGACCCTGCATTTTCCAGGCCTGAGCCACTGCTGCCCATTCCAGATGTCTGTGGATTCAGGCTCAAAGGTCAGTCCTTCAGGCTCAAAGGACTGTACATGACTGTAATTTGCAGGTATAAAATTCCAAATTTATTAAGTATACAAGGCTACTTGTCTTGACCACCACAACATGCTTTTTTGTGCAAGTAAGAAGGAAATTTAGCTTGGCTAGTGTTCAGGACAGGTTTTCATTGGATCAAGCATTTGTGCATCAAAGTTACTTTAATTATGACCTTATAAAAAGCTATGGAAAAGTTTACTTTGAACTTTTAAACACAATTAAATAGGGAAACTTTTTTTAGTTTCACTCAAGTATGCTTTTGGCTGGTCAAAGGACTTGTATTTTCTCCCTTTTACGCGACTGTCGACCACTCGCAACGTGTACAACCGTCCAATGTGTTTTACCTGTAATAATTCCTCGCGGAGCCACAGAGAACAGCAGCAACAGTGAGCGAGTATAAATATATAACCCATCCAGCCGGTGGTGGGTATGGCCGGGAGCCAGGCATCACTGACCCCTGGGCTGAAAGAAGTGTAGCATTGTCTCTCTGGGCCTCCAGCTCAGTGCATTTCAAAATGAACACAAGCCCTTCTGGATTATTTACTTTTGCCAGGCTATATGCCACATATGAGTCAAAATGACTATTTCCATAAAGGAAGAAGGCTTTCTCTGGGCAATAATGAACTGTAGGAAATTATTCTAACAACTAAGTACCTTTTTGTAGCAGTTGGGCTTGCATTTATAAGCAGTAAACAAGAAAACCAAAAATTATGTAGACGAACAAAGTTATGATATATACAGTACCAGGCTATTGACATTTCAGAAACATTGCAAATTTAGACTAGCCAAAACTCACCAATGATTCTTTAACGTGAAAATGTGCCCTTCTTTCCCAAAAAAAAAAAAAAAAGGTGATCACTTTTTGCCACTCCTGCCAATGGCCGGTGACTTAAAAAAATTTACCGGCCATAAATATGTTTTAACAGCCATGAAACATAGAATAATCCTTATTAAAGTTCCAAAAGTTTTTCAGTCAAGAGCAATGAGTCATAGTGGCATAGTGCCCCCTACCGTATAACAGTGAAAACACGGAAAGCCGGAACATTCCGTCAATGGCGGGGAAAGTTAACATTAAAAACACTGGCGGCAGCAGGAATATTTGGCTGCTGTCACTTTAAGAGCTAATGCACGACTCCAATATAATGTTACATATGTGTTTTATTTCTCAACTGTTTACGTTCAGTCAAGACGGGTATTTTGACATAATTTTGTTTGAATGTGTCTGTTCAAGCACAAGAGGACCTGAAAGAGAGCTCAATTCAGTATTCGCGCACTGTCTGAGACGCGGATTTCTGGGTGTGTGCTTTGCGTGTTTGCGCTCAGAAAACTTCCCACACTGCGTGCAAGTAACGAATTGAATTTCCTTTCGTGTCTTTTTGAACTTGAATATTTCAATTTGGCTTAAACTTTAGTGATGATGCATCACTGGCTCGTCAACGTTCCCGAGCATCGTTCACGTTTGTTCACGTTCTCACAATTTTGCATTGTTAGAATTCATAAAATGTTAGCGGTCAACTGGCGATTGATACAGTTTCACATACTCACCAACACTGATTTTTACTCGAACTTGGCAGTTGGCGAGTGTTAATTTTTAGGCCCTGTACGCAGCTCTCTGGAAAACTTGATTCTGATTGGTTAGTCGTGGCATTCAGCGGACAGATATTTCCTAATGTTTGCATGGTAATACTGTATATCAGTCCGCTTATTGGTGGAGCTGAAACCGCGGCGCTACTTTCATGTCTCAATTCTCTTAAATGGGGGAGGGGCTTATAATAAGGGACTTGCGCTCTCGTGTTTCACGCAATTGCAACTGGCGCCATTACATTTCAGTATTCAATTGTAGTGAAAATGACCTCGATAATATACATGTAAATTTATTAAACAATTTCAAATGGCATATTAATTGTAAAAATAAATAGGAGTTCCTTTTGAGGGAACACCAAATAACATTAGCAAACATTATGAACATTATGAAACAGACTATAACATGAAATGCAGTACAGTTGCCGCACACTGACTAAAAGATTCATCCTGGGGTGCGTTTCCCAGAAGCATCGTTAGCCAACTATAGTCGCAAGTTCCGTCGTTAGCATAGTTCAACGAGTCTGTGTTTCCCGAAACCATAGTTCTAACGAACATTCACAAACAGCATTGCAAAGTTGTGTGGTTGGAACGACAGCTCTCGAGCTGTGGTTAGAAGCATAGTTTCTTTTTTGCATGACTTATTTTATTGTGGACTCAATAAATCCTTATCTTGAGCAAAATAAGCAAGCTGACATTCAGTACAACTTGTGTCTTTTATTTAGAATATGTACAAATGTCATTTACGTCTTTTAGTTTGTCAAGAGATTGAGATTTAGTTTTTGCAGAATGTGTCAAGCTAAAAACTGAGCCCTCTTTACACAGAATGATCCCCAAATTAGTTATTGGGGGGAATATCAACAATACACATGTAACGTACGTAGGCCAGTAAGAGCTGTGCATGTAAACTTCACTATTTGCGTTCTCGGTTTTTGCATCACTAATTTGCGATTAACGCTAGTGGCTGTGGTCTTTAGCGTCCTTGTTAGCGTGCCTCCCTCCCAGACCCCGTTTCGAATCCCGCTCAGAGTGGGTCGAGTAGGACTGGTTACATTTGGTGCCGTGACCCGGTTGGGAGTGAGGTTTAGGGGGGTGAGTGTAACACCGCCTTCACACTGGCAGTTGAAATCAGCTCCGTAATACGCAATACGCCCCCAGCGGACGTCGTACTACACCGTTGAAAAGCGTCGGAAGCGAGTAGAACAAAAATGGCGGAGAGATTAGAACGGTTGATTTTGTCAGTGTCAGAATGTACAATTCTGTATGATCTCTCCAGTATAGGAGAGCAACAGCAAGAGCATTGACCAGCCGTCGATTTGCCATCATGGAATTTTCTGGCTGTATGTGAATGAGCGGGGGCCACAATATTTAATTATACATTTTAATTGTATTAACTGCCCTAATAACGTTAGAAAATCATGAAAAAAAAAAAAATGACATGACAACTTATTATAAAACCATTATTTATTTGATTAAAAGTTAAGAATTCAGGTTTGTTTATCAGTACCATAGCAACGCTAACTTCCACTGGAATTGTCGGATAGGAACCGTCCGTAGCATTTCGCAAGAGTTAAATCTTTTGAACGCATCCGGATGACCAACTGACACGATTTTTTTTTCGCACCGCACTCGTTCGGATCCGGTTCGGACCCATTCGCATGCGGTCTGCGAATCTCCATAGGAAGTGAATGACTTCCGATCGTTTCGAAGCTGTATCGGAGCTGATTTCAACTGCCAGTGTGAAGGCGGCGTAACGGACGTAGGCCAGTAAGAGCTGTGCGTGTAAACCTCACTCCCCTGATCCCAAGGTCTTTAGCGTCCTTGTTAGCGTGCCCGCCTCCCACACCCTAGTTCGAATCCCGTTCGGAGCAGGTCGGGTAGGACTGGTTACACACAGCTAAAATAGTTCTGAACAGTGGTGTGACAACAGACAATAATCCCCAAACAAATAAAGGTGTGAAATATGTTAGAACGGCCTATGCTTTCTTTGACATCTTCTAAACCCCCATCTTGCATAAGCAGAGGCATCAGGCCAGATGGAAACCCACAAAATAACAACTTACAGCTGAGGTAAAAGGAACGCAACATGATATAGAGTAGCAAGAGGGGTTTTGTCTTACCATTGCAGTTTAGGAACACAAGGGTAGGATGGAAGTTTTGTTACTATCCCGACTAGCGATTACAGTTCATACTAACATACAAATAATGAACTGAGTGCATGTAACAACATATCTGCCCATTCATACCTAATCACAGTGCAAAATTTTATATAGGTCTAATATTATAATATATACTTTAAATAAGAGATAATTGTATTAATTAGGCCTATAATATTACTTAAATGTATTATAAAAAGCATAGAATATAACTAGATGTACCGCATGGCGGTACAAAATATGACCGCCGATCAGGCCTGCACTGGCTTTCCACAAAAATAAATGACGTGGAGCAATTTGGCTGTATTGCGTGTTTATGTATATACCTAAAAAAAGTAGTAGTATGTGCATGTCTGTCTGTGTGTGTGTGTATGTGTGTGTGTGCGCATGTGTGTTTGTGTGTGTGTGTCTGTGCATGTGGATTTGTATGCGTGTATGGGTGTGTGTCTGTGCGTGTGGATGTCAGTGTGTGTGCATGCTTGCGTTTGTTTGTATTCCTGCATGTGTGTGTGTGACAGTATCATCCTAAACCAGCAACCCTTCGCTCAACAGCACCATCTACAGGCCGATGAGTGTACAGTCACTAAATGTGCACATAAATTAATTTATTTTATACCCCCCCATGGATGAAATTCTACGAAACTTAGCATACCCCCAGAGGATGTCAAGTTAATCATACACATGAAATCTGGTGCAGTTCTGAACATCTCCACTGAAGATAGGGGCGATTACAGCAGAATAATATTGCATTTTCATTTTTTATGGGAGGGGCGCAAATCACAAATGACTGATTATGGGCTAGGTTGATGTGGGCCCTTAAGACCAACATACCATAAAAATTTCTTCATCCTCGGTTCCACGGTTCAAGTAGTTATTTAGGAAAAACTGCATTTTTGGGGTTTGGGGGGGCCCAGCGCGGGGGGGGAGTGGCCCCCGGGGACCAAACGAAATTTTTCCGTAAAAGTCTAGTGGGGCTACATGCCCACCAAATTTCATGTTCCCCCGTGTTTCGGTGTCCCTGGTATCGTTGACGGAAAATTCAGTAGATTGACGGGAAAAAAAAAAAAAAAAAAACTTTGACAATCCCTATATGACCGCTTTCGCTAGCTATGCTAGCGCCGGTCATAATTAACAGTGCATTTCTTTCTCAATTTCTTTACCCTGACATGGAATTTTTTATCATGGAGACTTTTATTTTGAAAGAAAACTAATTTTGCTTAGCACATTTGTAGTCATAGCTGTGGCTGAATAGATGGTCATCATTAGATGTCTGGCTACTGCAGTTCTGGACTGACAGGAAAGTGCCCAGTAGAACATGGCTAAAGTAAACTACATTTGCAAACCGAATAAAATAAAAAGTGTTTGACAACCACTTCTGGCTGATATGTCCTTTAGGGTATGAAAAACTAAAGTTTGCATGCGGATTGAATTCATGTTTGTTCATGCTTACATAAATACATATATTATTGACATAGTCCTTCTGGATTAAAATATGCTAACTGGATATGCAAACATTAAATGTACCAAGTACACTAGAATACAAATGTAGTCAAAATAGGCATTTTATGATATTTATCATTTAAAGTAGTGCTATCCATAATACTAAAGCGTGGTACTTAACAACAAGCAGATTATTATTACAAATATTTATTAGGAATTTAGACAAATGTAAACAACAATTCACAAAGTACAAAGAAAATTTAAAATTAAGCAAGGCTTGCAGATGTTGTAGTGGTATCTCAATTTAAAATTTTAAACATAGGGGGACAAAAAAAAGATATCCTAACAATTTTATGACATTATTCACTCTCTGCAATCCAGATTACTATTTATAATTATATACTAGATATAATTACTAAGGCACATAATATTGGAAAAATACAGACAAGCAATGATTTCCAACATTTTAAACCACAGAATATGGGATTCTGTTTGGTTCGCCATTATTTCAGTAAGATTTACAATTCAAACAAAGATACATGTTGTACGTAAAACCTGATCCAGTACGCAGATTTAAAAAACCGATTCAGTCCCTTAATATCTGCGGCAAATCGTTTTGATTAAAATAAGTTGATTAAATACGTATAAAGAGTTCTCTCTCACTTGAAACAAAAGGAACAGACACTAAAGCTTTTTCAAGGAGGACCATTGTGAGCATGTGCAGTCTTGCTCCGCCCCCTCCCGTCAGTCCAGTGGTTTGTGGGAGATGTAGTGCGAGTGTTTGTTCTCATTTCTCTCACACAGGTCCGTAATAGCCGAAATGGTTATGGTGGTCCACCTCGAAAGCTGTGTTTCTGCTCCTCGACTTCTGCTTCTGCCTCTGAACTCGAGTATTGAGGTGAAGGACGGACCTTGAAGAAATTCGCCACGTATCGCACCTGTAAGAGACAAGGAATGTTAGAAGAGTTAAAGACCTCACAATGCTACATTTTAAACTGAATGGCCTCTTACTTTTGGGTCACTTTACCAGAAAAGGAAATATTCAGTGGGGTAAAAAAAAGTTTGAGGTTTGAAAGAAAGTCATACTGGTTTGGAACAACATGAGGATGAGGAAATGATGACAGATGTAAAAATGTTGGGTAAAATTGCTCTAAAACAAAAAAGTGTTAACTTACAATGAGAATTGCAATGAGCGCCCCCTGGAGGAGCCCCACCAGCACGTCGCTCCAGTGGTGCTTATAATCGGACACGCGGGTGTAACCTACATACACAGCAAAGGCCACCAGGAAGAACTGGATGGTTGGCCTCAGAAGACGGGCCCATTTCGCATTCAGTCTGGCCTGGACATAGAACTAGGGAGAGAAAAGAAAAAGAGGTGTCTTTCATTTGCTGAATGATAATGACTTAATTTGTTGGGAAGAAATAACGAAAGCAAATGGCGAGCTTTTAGCATTTGTACGTTTGCTTTGTAGTTCATCAGGATTATCATTGTGTACTAAGAATGATGCATCACTCTCTGATAGTTTCATTAAATTAGTTCAAGGTTTTGCAAACAAAAAACTCCTATTATTGTAAATACCCGCACACTATCTATTCCTCAGTGTCCTATTTACGTCATATCTATATTATGCTAAAACAGTTGCTCCTTACAATGCTACACTTGACAAGTGGACCGGTTTGGCTGCAAAATTGTTGGCAAAATTTTCGAATGTGACCGAATTTTATGAAGCACAGCTCACATACAAGTCTCTTTGAAACCAGGAAGCTTTCTGTTGGCAAACACTGCGAATTTGCGTGAACAATTTGAACCTGATTCAGAAATCTTTTGCTCTCACAAGGAATTCTCGATCACGATGATCCATACTGATATGACTGAATTTGCTGAAAAATGGTAAATGTGACTGCACATGCTCGCATGACAGTCACATTTTTTATTTATTAATTATTTCAATAAAATTTATGTTCTATAATTTAGTTTGATAATGTTTTTTTATTTAATATTTTGTATTTTTAGAGGATTTCTGAAAATTTCCAACTTAAACTGTCATAAATCTTAAGTTAGGTCTTTTTTTAAAGAAGACACATGGCAAATTATTGTTGAAGTGAAAAAAAAAGTTTTTTTTTAATAGAAGTTTAAGTTTATTATGATGAAAAATGCATACAATATTTTATGTAAATATTTTTTAAAAATTATTTATTTTATATGAAATATATATTTTCCAAAACACGTTTTACTCTAAAACTGTGAGAAAACCAAAGCCATAAATCTAAACAAGTTTTGTTCAAAATTTGAGGTTGATAAAACAATGAGCTCTCAGTAAGATTTTGTTTGGGCGCAGTACCAAACATTTCCACTAGATTAAATTCGTTTCCCATTTGATTCCAATGCGGCCAAGTACAAGTGTGACTATTTTTTTCAGGACCATTTAACCTTTTTGTGTGTGTGTGTGTGTGTGTGTGTGTTCACATAGCAAGTGCCAAAACCTTTACCGAGTTTAATACTATTCCGATGAAGTAAAACATTCTTTAAAAAAAAAAAAAAAAAAACGTAAAATTTTTCCGCCAAAAAAGACCGAACAGCACCAGAGGGTTAGATGTGTACTTTTGGTGACTCTAGTAAAACAAACGAAACTGCAGAAATAAAGCCTATTTTCAAACATGTTTCCCCATTTGCCATTGGTTGCAAAAACAAATAGTCCCACTCCCAAACTGTTGGTTGATCCCAAGGGGTAAATGTTTAGCGGGTAAGCATTCGATTGCTACACCACTCACCGCTAGAAACAGCATGCAGTACATCCCGAAGGAGGAGTGACCTGAGTAGAAGGACAACCTATGACACACAAATCACATATAGTTCACAGAAATTCACTGAAATCAAAGCGTTAAAACAGGGTTTCTCAAACTCGGTCCTTGTGGGCCACTGTCCTGCACAGTTTAGCTCCAACCCTGATCAAACACACCTAGCTGTGAGTTTCTAGTGATCCTGAAGACATTGATTAGCTTGCTCAGGTGTGTTTGATCAGGGTTGGAGCTAAACTGTGCAGGACAGTGGCCCTCCAGGACCGAGTTTGAGAAACTCCGCGTTAAAAGGATTTATGATGAGAGACATACCTGGCTTCGGTCACATCAGGTGGGTTGCCAGTGCAGTTGATCGCAGTCACGTATCCTTTGCAGACTTTGGGGGCACACACTGCTAAGAAATGTGGACGTGGTCGCCCAATGGTGTACTTAGCCAAGTCCGTCAGTGACTGGCTGACAGCTCCCCCAAACAGGAAGGCGCCCAGCACCTTATAGATGGCCGATACATATTGATTAAATGTAGAGTTGGAGTGAATTTTCTTGCTGTACACCAGATACGCTTCACCGGACGATATCTAGAGGAACAGAAGAGGTAAAAGTTAAGTAACGTGATGCATTTCTGTAGCTTTCAACAAGGATCAAAACGGTTACGCTACATTAGGTTTGTCATAAATGTGTCCATGAGCACAAAATGCTGTGTTGTTGTGCATAATAAACCCCTCTTCTGTGCAGAGTCATGAACGGACACTTTGTTGAGGATCAGCATGTGACTCAAGGGATGATGAGATCATGGGAGGGATGATGGAGATGAATGAATGAGGGACTCACGATAATGATAGTGCAGGTGATGGTGACCGCGGCCAGCGTCACGTGCGTGATGGTGTCCGGTCTTACAGGGTAACCGATGCTCTCGTCCTGGCAGTAGATCGCTCGCTCGTATGGCCGGGACGTGATATTCATTATAACGAAGGGCAGAGAAGCTACAGGAATAAGAAGAAGAGACCATAAAAAAATAAATACATAGGCTAGAGAAATAAATATCTGCTTCCTAAATGATGAGTTGACTAATGTGGAGAATATACAGGGTGAATCTCCTAAAACTTCACCTCAAGAAAATAAAATTTCCATATATTCATGACAATTAAAGTTTATGACAATCATGACAATTTCCAGCCATTTCTCATAACCAAATACATATCAACAATACCAACATATTATTTTCATTATAATGTATATATTTGCATGTATACATTATTGTATGTTTGTTACACTGCCTTTATTTTTATGAAAATCATACATTAAATAAAAAATAATTGCATAACTATTTATAATTAAACCAAATATAATTATTGATTTATGGGTGAGATGTTATATTTTTTGTTATTGTTAAAGTAACTAAATAGCCAAAAAAAAAAAAAAAATTTCCCTAACCATTTCTCACTACCTTAATGCCAAAAAACAATACATTTACATTATAAAGTATCGATATTAGATACCATTTTTGATATCACAGTGAAAATTTTTAGATAATTTTGTTGTAATAGCTTACACACAGCACAGGAAGGCTTTATTTGAATCGTTGAACTAAATTTACAAAAAAGACAAGTAAACAATCAGTAATAAAATAAGAACAAATAAACAAACTGCAAATGATAGCACAAATAAATACAATTTAATGCAGAGACAAATTAAATAAACATGGCTTTAAGTTTTTAAGGTGGCTCTAACAGTAGTATTCAGGTAAGAAATACTAAAAAAATTAGAGTAATCAAATGCGAAGACTATCCAGTGTTATTTTATTAAAAATACAGATTAATACTTACAATTACAGTTACAAAAGTTATTCAGTCAAGTGCAGCAAGTGATTTTCTTTCAGTTTGTAAAAGATTTTTTTAGTTTGTTGTTCTTTGATTAACATGACAGACAGTTTTATTAGGCTGCTGTCACTTTAAGAGCTTATGCGCGGATCCAATATACTGTTACACAACATGCGTTTTCTCCATAGACTGTAAAAAAATTATGGACGTAGTGTCCACGACGTCACCCGTAGGTTTTTGAAGAGCATTTTTGAAACCCAAAGCGGGAGGAGCCGGCCATCGCCATCTTGGCAGCGACCAAGTGTGTGTTTCCCGGATAACCGGAAATGGGCAAAGAGGCGGGATTAGCTGAGGTGACGCGTGACGCTAACAGACAGAAGACAATCGGCTAGTAGTGACAGCAGCGGCAATCCACCCGTCATTCAAGTGGCCACGCCCTTAATTATGCAGAACTTTAAGGCTTAATATAATTTAAACGAATAAGTTATAATTTTTTTTCAATTCTCACAGTTGTCATGAAGGGTAAAATTAGCTATATAGACCAAAACCACTTTTTGTACGAGGCTGTAAGCATATTCTTTTTCTGCTGTAAAGTTGGGCATATTAACATGGGGGTCTATGGGATTGACTCTCTTCTGGAGCCTGTCTCTAGTGGTCAGTCGATGAATTGCAGTTTAAGTCACTTCCATGTTGGATTCAAAAGAGAGATCGGTTGCCACCTGGTTTTCTTTCAACTATTTACTATAAGACTGTATAGACCTTTTTTTTTGTAACACTCAGAACACCATCTGAATTCAGTCATGGAAGCAGCGTGTATTTATAGTACCTCTTTTTTCCAGAGTCACACGGAAACACATTTATCCCACAGCTATGAGGAAGTCACCGTCTTAACCCAAAAACATGTTGTGTGCCACATCATAAACATTCCTGTACACACCCACAGCCTAGACATCCTTTCCACAATGCCTTGATCGGTGGACTGATGTGGCTGGAGATGCACATGTCTGAATGTTGCCACGGCGTGATCCTTTAATGAATGGAAAATGACCTTGGGACATTTGGAAATGTTACAAAATCACTCTGCAACCACGTGATCCTAAGCCACAGCACTTAAAGAGAACAG
Organism: Rutilus rutilus; assembly: GCF_951802725.1. NCBI lineage: Eukaryota > Metazoa > Chordata > Actinopteri > Cypriniformes > Leuciscidae > Rutilus > Rutilus rutilus. The sequence goes on along the minus strand of NC_140222.1, from coordinate 29,172,746 downwards.
TAGGAGCAATTCTACTTCCTGTAATTCCATTTTCTGGACACACAGCACAGTGTTCTAGTAAGTTTGCATATCTTTAACTGCCAGAAACCGTTTTGCTGTTTGAATGGAATATACTTGTGTAGATATTTTAAGCAGGCTAAGAATGTAACGGACCTTGTTTCTTCCAGTCAACATCAGGAAGATGCTACATCAGCAGGAAAACATGGGTTTTGTTGGTACAAGCCAAAAATGTAACTCTCTTGATTCTGGACCTTATGGTTGACTCAGTTTATGTCTAAATATGGATGAGCAGCATCCCACACAAATCCAGGATTGCTCAAGTGCCATTTATACCACTGCGGTATTACAATGTATTACAAGAGCATTTGTGAAACAGACGGTCAGGTCCATCTCAAAATTTAACTCTGGCCTCACTGTGATATTTACACATGGTTTATTCTTCAATATTATTCTACAAGGGCCATTAAAAATATACAAACAACAAGCTCATAATCTGTACATATGAAGCTTACTAACAGAATTTAGAATATTCCAACTAGAAATAATAATATTAATTTTGCCTCAAAGAAATGTTTACAAATATGTTTTGTTTTCTTTTGTTTTGTTAAAACAACAAAGCATTATGCTGGATAAAACATGGTAGCGATTTCAAAAATTTCATAATGAATGTTCTAGATGAATGAAAACATATGGAAACGAACAAGAAATTTGAAGTTTACCTGTTTTTAAATTTGTATTTTGTCAGTTTATAGACAGAGAGAAAAAGGGATTATTTACTTAATTGAATTGTTGGGTCATATGAAAAAACAACCAACCAATCACTTTAGCAAGTTAATCTTGATGCTGAATGACAACTAAAAATTCATTAATTGAAATTTAATTTTAAAGTTTTAGCACTAGAGATGTTGAACTAAATCCTTGAGAAAAGTTGAAATGCAATGGGGCAAAATACACATCCAAAACAAGTCCTTTTGAGTTTCAATGTATTCTTGAGACGTCACGAAAAGAGACAAAGAGTAATCGAGTCATAGAGAGTCACTTAAGAACAAATGAGTTTCTTTGTATTCCAAAAACAAAGAACAAGGGTGTTTGAAATGACACTGTATTTCCATACACTGTGGTCTGGGACAGTGAGAAAACACACACTCATTTACAAAACATCATAATGACATCCTCAATGGTGCACTAATAAAAACACACTGCTCATGTAACCTTGCCCCAAAAACAGTCATTAGTTTATTACGCTGTATATTATTGAACTAACAATTGTGAATTTTGGAGCAATGATTCACAATTGTCAAAATCTGGGTCAAATTGTATCCTCAGGTCAAACAGCTCTAATTAACTACTGTTAAATCAGACTCCGGCCTCAAACAGATGTGGCCCAACTTTGTGATTTATTCTTAAAAAATTATAATGTTTTGTTTTCTTTTGCTTTGTACCTTACATTTTATTTATATATATATATATATATATATATATATATATATATATATATATATATATATATATATATATATATATATACACACAAATGTTTTGATTTGTTTTGCATTTTACAAAACAAAAAAGATTTTTTATTTTTTTTAAATATTCACAAATGTTTTCTCTTTTGTTTTGTACCAGACAAAACAAAAAAAAGTGTTTTTTTATATTTACAAATATGTTTTGTTTTCTTTTGTTTTGCAGCTTGAAAATATTTACAAATATATTTTGATCTCTTTTGCTTTGCAGATTTCAAAAACTTTTTTTGAAAAATATTTACAAATAGGTTGTTTTCTTTTGTTCAAACCTCCTGGGAAAACAAACACAAAACAACTTTACCTTAAATAGTTCAGTTAACCAGTTAGCCTGAAAGGATGTGATCCACTTGCTGAAAACTGTGTACTGAATGTAAACCCCTAGTTTTATTGCCATTAAGGTGATTTACTGTTTACAAGTAATGAAAGAAAAAAATAAACTATCCCTCAGGCCTCATTGATCATCATGTTGAGGCACTCGAGACCCCAAACAATGGCTACCGTTTTAACACTAACTTGAGATTCAGACACTTTTCTGTATGTTTGCCAGCTGTATAATCTCCAAACAAATGAAAATAAATGCCCAATAAAACTTAAGTCTCATTTTTCCTTCTTCCTCTCCAGGCTTTTCAACTCTTGAGACACATTATTAGGAAACAAAAAGACTAGTAAGACTGAAAGGTTTTTGATACAGATTTGTATGGCCAATGGAAAAATGAAAAATGAACCCTGAGGAGTAGTTTTTTTTTATTTCAAACTGTCACTGATTAATGCCAAACACAATTAAAGCACCTAGAAACACTAAAATGTCAACTGTACAGTTAAAAAGGCCAAGCAGTATATTCTGGTACTCGTCAGTGAAATTCATGAGCATTACTTCTGAAATATTTTCCAGATTGTGTTCCCAAGGAATTAAGTCAGTATAAGGTACATTAAAAGGTCAAAGAACTTCAAACGGTTCGAGTTCAAAGCCTCAGTTGGCAGGTGCGAGCTTGGCGGTCGTTTAATTACGCAATGAAACAGGACTGCAGGGAGACGTGTGGCGCTTAGAAGAGAGAGGGCAAGAAGTCTTGAAGAAAGTCACAGTTGACACCCAACACATTGCAATATTGGGGCTGAAACTGAAAAACAAACCTCGTCTCAACTGCCACCAGCCGTCCCCCTCCAACCATTCCCTGAAACAAATTAGTTCCATTTGAAGGTACAGGAAGTCAAATTTCCTGTAAAACATTAAGGGACCCCGTTTTTGGTATGAGCTCTTTTTATGAGTCCATGGACTGTGTTTTCCCCCCTTCATGCCATGCAAGTAAAAGGAATGTACTCTAGTTTTCTGAATAGTTTTAATTAAAAGTCGGTCATTTACCTAACATCATGCATTTTTTACTTGAAAAAAAGTTGAAGAAAGGAATGAAAGTGGATAGGCTTCAAATTAAAGAAGACCATACAACTTCTGCTCTATATTCCGAGTCTTCCTAAGTCATAAGTCATAGTTTTGTGTGAGAACCCTAATTTTAAGTAGTTGCATTAGTTGAGTTGCAACAAAGCAATTTAGAGACTAAATCAAGAGGGGGAGGAGAGAGTAAAATGTTTCTGGGATGGCGATTGCTGAAGTGTTGAAGGACTGAGGATTGACATCCTTTTGCCCATCCCACAGCCAAAAATGAGCTTGCCACTCCTGTAGTCTCCACCTCATTCATTCATGGTTTCCCAGTTTGTTTGGAGCATCCTCCTTCAAAAACACTATAAATATGAAGGGCAGAACTGAGTGTTGCTATATTTGGTTCAATCTGATGTGCAGTTATGGTATGTAGGAAGATAATTGTTGGCAATCTGAGTTAACTGAGTTTGAAACACTTCCCCTCACACCGCTGGAGGAACGCCAGAGCCATTATTGGACCAAACCAACAGTTTCATTCAGTATACAAAAGAGAAGGTTCACCCAAAAATGAAATTGCCATACTCGCCCTTGTGTTATTCCAATTGGTGAAGTTAGAACAGGAAAGCAGAGGTTTATCAGAATGTCTGAGCTGCTCACTTTCCTACAATGAAAGTGAATGGGGACCAGGGACTGAACAGGTTCAAAGAGGACAAATAATATGCATTACAGGAGTAGTTTAGATGACATGTGCACTATATTCCAAGTCTTCTGAAGTCATTATGACGCTTTGGTGTGAGGACTAAACAAACTAAAGTCGGTGTGTAAATCTTGGTCACCATTCACTTTCATTAAAGGGAAAGGAGCAGCTTGGACACTGCTATAAATAACTACTTTTGTGTATCACAGAAAAAAAATCCACAGGAAAAACCCCATAGAGTCATCATTGTAAATGACACAATTTTCATTTTTGAGTGAACTTTCCCTTTAGCATCAGCTTACAGTAGCTCAGCTATTTTCAATCCAATTTTTTTTTTTTTTTTACTTTAAGGTTGTGGTACCCTGTACACACGTCTTTTTGCTGTGAAACCTTAAAAAAAAAAAAAGATAAACTAAAAATGACTTTTACATTTTTATTAATATTTCAAGACAAACATTTACTGGACAGAAGCAACTTAAGTTTACATGATTATCCATATATGATCAGGCTTTTGAGGAAAGTTAATTTTTACTCTCAATCATCTCTCAAGCAACATTATGTTTTGTTAAGCTTTGATCATAAAACTGAGCATTTAAATATCATCTTACTAAGTCATATTATTGTGAGATTTAGAGAGACATCTGATATTTATGTGCATTTTATGTAAGTGGTCTGTTATACTGTTATAAAGATCACACTGATTTTACAAGCTATCAGAATTTAATCTTACTTTTTGGCCATGTAAATATCAGCGACTGCATCAAATGGCATATTTTTGCAATTGTGTGGGTTTTTTTTACTTCTCAAATATGAGCTCCATGTTCTCCTATATGATATATGAGCAATACAATTCTGATATATCAAACACACAAAAAAAAAGAGATTGTCTAATAAACTGTCTTCGGCCTTCTGACTATTACTTTATATGTCAGGCTTTACATGGTTAACTACTTATTAAATAGTTTGTATCGTTGGAAGCTAAAGTTTCAAAGTAGCTTTCCCAACACAGGCAATGTTGGTCCAAGAAACTGAATGTCCTGTGAACATTTAGCTGATACGTTTACAGTAAATCTGAATTGCACCGCTTGCAGTTTCAAGGACATACGAGTTGGTGCATTTCCAATGTCACAGGACTTGAAAATAAGAAAACCCTGGCGAAAATCCCATTTGTTTTTGTCTATACCACACAGCCTGTGAGGGAGTAGCCTGTTTTCTTAGGGTCGGCTTTGACCTTCACCCTGACATCGGCTCACCGCCTTTCATTATCAAACCCTATGTTTTTATTGACCGCTTGTATTCTAACTCATTTTCAGGCATTTCAACAAATATATTAAGCTTTCAACACCTAACTTGATACATTCTGGCTTCATTTCAACATTTGAAACCCAGTTCATAGCGGCTAAACCCACAAAGATCACGTTCGGTTTCTACTCTGAAGATGAAAATGAGATGTTCTTGACTTTCTTTGTGGGTTTTCTGGAGTACCATCATAAGTGTTACGAAAATACAAGCCTGTCGCCCCTTAAGTGAGAGTTTTGAGGGCGGTCTGTCTGCCGGCAGCACTCCCTGCGCGGTAGTTTGGCAAGGACGCCTGACTCATTTGGAAGCTATGTGCTGAGCGTACAACCTCGCAGGAGAGTCTGGAATCCTACTTCAAGAAGAAACACCCGCCCTCCTCCTCTTTTCTTTCACCATACACCAAAGTCTATCCGTCCCAGCCCTCTACCTCCCCACGCTAATGCTAGTGTGTGATTTACACTCTTGGAAACCATGGAAATGTATAATATTGCGTTGGAAACAGGTTAGCTGGTACGCTAGTAGTGTTTAGCAAGTGTGTTTTGCTTTAAAAATAGCTTCTGTGATTAATGTAACAGCATCATTATGTTAATGGTCTCATGATGTGACCAATTTCTGAACAATTTTGTTGATGTTGCAATTGCTATCTCACACAGACGGTTCTGAACAAGTTTATCCAAGACCTGAAATATAAAGAATGACGGTCCTAACATCCTGCAATTGTTCTTGTCGTTCTCCCATATTTCCCCAGTAGGTTTAGGGAATGAATCCAAATCGTGTGGCAATATGTCTTTATAGGTTATTGCGCAATGATATGATGCTAAAAACCTTCACTATTCCTTGCTGGTGGAACCTTATACCGGAACAGCTGGCTTTTTTACTTTTCTTTTTATGTTCATTTTACTATTTAACTGTCACGCATAGTCTATATCTCCATCTCTGTCCTAGCTTGCTCTTTGAAAATATGTTGTATCGCAGCACTCATGTTTCATTACAACTTTACATTATTTGCTCGTTGTAGCATTCTTCATTCGTAAGTCACTTTGGATAAAAGGATCTGCATACAGGTCCTGTGAGCAATATAACAATTATCTTTGTGTTGAGAAAATTGTTAAAAATACCAATAAAATGAAATGTAAAAAGGTGCCTGTTAAAACAGTTTAACAGAAGCCAGCTAGTAAGAGCTGTGTTGGTAAACCTCACTCCCCTGGCCTCAAGAGGCGCACTAGAGACTGACACTAGAGGCTGTGGCTGTGGTCTTTAGCGTCCTTGTTATAGCATCTGCCTCCCATGCTAGAAACGCTGGTTTGAATCCCGCTCGGAGTGGTGCAAGTAGAAATGGAGGGGTTAAGTTAGCCGCTTTTCCACTTTCGGGCCAATGCGAGCCTGTGCTAACAATGTGCCAGGCGGGGCCACTAGCCTCGGACCTCAAGCACCGAGGTCAAAATCAATTTGCGTTTCCACTGTCGGGCCAGTAGCCCCGCAGCACTACTCTAAAACACGCCACAAATCCCACAGTCACCAGCATGGTGAAGCTAGCTGACTGAAAACTAGCTAGATTGTAAAATTAACATGACGTTTGGTCTTTACTTTACTTAAGCATTGATATTTGACCAATAATTTACGCTATAACTTTTTCACAGTGACAGTAATTTATTAATTTGTGTCAGGACTGCACATCAATCATGCTCAATCAAACCGGATTTATCATTATTTCTTTTTTATCATTATTTTCCATGAAATTATGGGATCTGAGGAGGTTTGAGCGATCTTTTCCATCTCACTATACTGTTATTGTTTCAGCTGGAGCAACAGAGGGAGCTCACGAGCAGAAAACAGGAGTTATACGAGTTTACCGGACTATATTTAATTTATGACATATGCGAATGCATTGCATCTGCATCAACAAAGGGACAGGGAAGAGATGGATGAAACATGAAACCAAACAAATACATGATTATAATCATATATGATTTGTTTAAGTTCTTCAAGCAGTCTTTGGTATTTTCCATAACCATGTATATTTATTATGGCAATGTAAGTAGCCTTTAGCATCGCATGTAAATAAAATATAGATTAGAATCCCCATCGGATCGCACTCTGAAGTTATTTCAGAAACTCGCTGGTGAGTTTTGAGCTGAAAATTGTTTTAAATGTCTTATATTTTGGAGTTAGCTGGTAGTCTGATATGAAGCATGGGAGATGAGCAGCAGTGTTGTCCCTCTCCTGACTCCGCCTTTGTTCATGAAGTCTCCTCAAGCCCCAGTTGGCCTGCTTTGGACCAAGGTATTAGGCGGGCCAATAACCCCTGGCCGTTGGCCCCGAGGAAACCCTGAGGAGGCCCGATCAAGCCCTGGAAGTGACAGTGGAAAGGCGACTGGCCCTGGCACGCACTAGTTAGTATGATCGATTTTGGGCCGACAGTGGAAATGCGTCAATTGGTGCCGTGACCCGGATGGGAGTGAGGTTTAGAGGGGTGAGTGTAACGGAGGCCAGCTAGCAAGAGCTGTGCATGTAAACCTCACTTCCCTGACCTCAAGAGGCGCACTAGTGACTGACACTAGAGGCAGTGGTCTTTAGCATCTTGTTAGCGCACCCGACTCCCATGCCTGTTCGAATCCTGCTTGGAGCAATGCGAGTAGAACCGGGGAGGTTACATTGGTGCCGTGACCCGAAACGGAGTGAGGTTTAGAGGCTCATTTAGTGTAACCTATCCCCTATTTAGTGTAACAGAGGCAATTTCACAATATAATGTTAAGAACGTTAAGAAATAACGAGCTTTATTAAAAACATACCAAAATACACTAGAGGTACCTGGAAGGAAGGCCTGGAAAGTCCTTCAGTACTGAGCCAAATGCTTAGCTTTTTATTGCCACAGATAAGCTTAGATAATTCTCACCAATTTCACTTTCACTGAAGTAAAATGCTGATCTTGTGGCTTTGACTTGCTGTATCAGTACAGAAGAACAGAGGCAGAATATTAAATGTCAACTCTTTTTTTCTGTCAGTACTCAATGACTGATGATGTAAAATATCATAAAGAAAGGCAGCAGTAAAATGCACACCGTTAGCCTGTGAGCGAAACCAAAAGCCAGACTGTGTTTGTGTGGAGGGAAAGTTTACTTAGACGGAAGAAAAAGAGAAGCAGAGGGTGGTGGGCTGGATTGAATGTCAAATACAGGGCTGGGGAAAGGATATTAAGTCCCTGAAACACTTACCGAAATTCGCAGTCAACTGGATTCAGGGACTTTTCTGTTAGTAATACAGCAATCTGAGAGGCTGATGTTTATTTGAAAATGACTGAATATTTCCACCTGTGCTGCAGTAAATCTTTCTGTACTTTCATTACCTCAAGGCCAGATGTCGCAAATTTATAGGACTTTGAACTATCTTTTATGTCAGAACCCAAACTATCCATACATAATGTAGTTATGGGTTTCTCAGCTGTGCCCTTTCTCCCATACATAATACATTACATTAATTTCTAGCAGAAAGCGGTACATTTGAATATATTTACAACAAGTTGGAAATTCTTTGATAAGGTTTGTAATAGTGACGGAATGTTCATATTTGATCAACTATTCTGTTGTACGAAAATATTGTTGGTCTTTTTATGTAAACTCTTAATGGTTTGAATGAATGATTCAATGACTCACTCATTTACACTTCACTTGTTTCATTACTGAATGAATCAGATTTTTTTAAAGAATCTCTCGATTGAATGAGTCAATGACAAATAAATTTAGCAGTTGCTTGTCACCACCTACTGGTGTAAGCGTCAAGTTACTTTCAAAAGGTGATTTATCCTTTTTTTCCGCACTGTAAACTTTTATCCCAGTACTTCTGTGATAATCTAAATTATATTAACACAGAAATAATGAAACTATTAAAAAGACTCTTAATAGAGAGTTGAATCATTGTCATTTCACCCTTCGCAGGGGGTTTGATTGACATGCGATCTGACCAATCATAATCCGCCATCCGCCATTTTGTCTAACAATTAATCATGCAGATCTACTATTTAGCTTTTTGCTTATTTCAGTTTTAGTAATTTTAGTACTTCAACTTGGCAAGAAAACAGTAAAAAAATTCATATAATTCTTAATCTATTTTTTGTTTTTATTTTCAGCTTTATATAAATGAACGAAAACTATTTTAAAAAAATAAGTCTTAGTTTACTATAACAACACTGCACCACATGACATTTTTTTTGAGTGATTACATTTAAACGTTTGCTGAAAATGGAATTTCAAAATCATATGTAACTCATATTCCCATATTCATATTAATAGAGTGAATTTCCCTTTTCTTGCATTTGTCATTGAGTCTCCTATAGCCTAAATGCAAGAAAAGAAACATCTGAAATTGTCCTAACCATCTGATGCCCTTTATAGACTAGACGGACAATATTGTCTATCCCTGTCTACAACATGGATCATTTCAAAACGAGAGACACTTGCACCTGATGGTAAAGGTGTAAAGGTGAAGGATCATGCCTAGGGCACATTCTAGCCCTCGTGAAATCCAAAGCAGAAGGTTGGAGAACACAGACACAACACAGACTTCAAAGGGCAGGTGCAGAAACTTCATCTCATAGTAGGGTTACCTCATGCGGTTAAGAAAAAACAGGCTCAAACACAATGTTTCCAAAGGAAGTAATGGTCATGATGGTTCACACTCACTTAAGCACTGAGGCAAGTCGAATCTTTCCGTAAATGTGACTGTGTTAGGATGTTTACGGTCATTGAGTTTGTCTCACAGTTGGTCTGCAAGCAAACCCCTAAATAAAGCCAAAAATGCAAGATGAGGAACATTTCTGTGGCACTACAAGCTGCCAAACACTGTGGGAAATACTGACAGGCTTGGATCACATTTCCATAAACAAATACTCAACTTCCTGAACGCGCAAAATCCAGGAAAAGAAGCAAGGACGAATGCAACTCAGCATTCAACACAGAGAACACACCTCCCAATACATATTTAAATATGAAAATCTTCTAAAGATAGGCCCCTCACATGGCCACTGTCATCTAAAGCACCTGTTTTTGCAATAAGATAATATACATGAAATATCTGCAAAAGTCAAATACACTCGCAGATCAGTTGTAAATATATATTGCAGTTTAGTACAAAGCCAAGGCAATATTGCAAGGTTGTAAATTTGTGAGAAAAACAAACCTGATTTAAAAAAAAAAACTGACCAATGTTGACTCTCACAACAAAAGTATATTTTATGTTTAAATGTCTAATAATAACCAATGCTCAGAAATAATTTTAAATGATCTAATAAAAAAAATAAAAAAAATTGGTCAATCAGATTCAGAGTCTCTCTTGTACATACACAGGTTAAACATAAACCTGTTTTTACATACTTGCATATTTTACGTATTGTTGTCATAAAGCACAAACTGAAAATAAGAAAGTTCCTTATAAAATACATATTTTCTCCTAAAATAATTTTGTTGATTAAAAAACGTCAGTGTATGTTATTTGTCAACAACCCAGTTACATAGCAGATATTGTTTAAAAAGACAAATCCCAATAAAAAAAATTAATAAAGTGGTGAAAGCCTTCAAAAAACAACTTGTAGCAGAAGTTTTGTAAATGAACTTCAGAATATGACACTGAACGTTGAAACATTGAACTCGCTTACCTACAACTACACACAGCACGTCAACCAGGACGAAGAGTCTCTTTTTCCTCAAGTCCGTCATTATTTCTTGAGCTCGGATGCACTTTAAAACTAGCACTTTAAAAGTCACTTCATTTATGAGATAATGTCAAAGATAATCCACTTGGAAGAAGAAAAACAAACTAAACGCGACCAGTATTGCGAGTTCTTCCGGCTCTGCTGTTCTACCTGCGCTGCTCGTGCTCCACTTCAGTTCATAGGTGACGGTCAAACACTCGCGTCCTTTACGACTTTATATATCTAGAACTTCAAATGCTGACGGCAGTGCCGCGTAGGTGCACATATTGCTTTTGTTAAAGAAAAGACTTGTGTCCAGCCCTTCAGCAGATTTTTTAGGACGCATCCACTCCTTTTCCACAAATAAAGCCACTGTGTTCCCACTCGCGCTTGTGTACTCTCTTCTCGCCGTGTCACACCTTGAGCTGACAGTGTGAGGCGCATGCGCAGTGTATAAATCTGCGTGGATATAAATCTCTGCACTTTGAGCTGAAGCGCAAAGCAGCATGACACACACATAGGCTATTTTTATTGCACATCATTCCATAAATATTAAATTGGTCAATTTATTCTACTACATGTATCTGTCACATTCATCGTTACATCTGTTGCTGCTGGACATGTTGTGATCATTCTGTGTTTCTGGGAATGGATGGATAGATAGATATTTTTAGTTGACTGTCTGAACACACCTCTGCCAATATGATAGACCTATATGTGACACAAAACAATGTATTTTTTTTTTTAAGTTAAGGGAACACCTAACTTATTTCTAGCACGTAAACATCGCCACACCCCAAAGGCTACCTAACAATTTTTGTCTACTAGAACCAAAGAGTATAGAAGCCCAAGAGGCGAAACTCAATAGAACGCCCCATAGCAACAGTTGCCCCCATGACTTGACGGCGCGGCCGCCATTATGGACTGAAAACTGAAGGAAAACGCCGAAAAATAAAGGGAGTCAATGGCACTGAAAAACTTAAAATAACAAAAACTTAACATAGCTTAATTTTTTCTGGCCGTCATATCTAAATATGAAAACAATTTAAAATACATTAATGAGGATGACCGACGTTAAATGACGTTAAATGACAGAAAATATACGTATATGTGTTGGTTAGGAAAATAGTATTTTGGGACAAAATATTACTATAGAAGTACTATAAGACTACTATAGAAATACTATAGCGGCTCTAGGATATTATAGAGGTATTACAGAACATAACATACTTCTGTGATGTTCTGTATAGCCTCTCTATAATATTTTTAAGCTGCTATAGTAGTCTTATCGTACTTATGTAGTATGTCCCAAATTACTATAGTATTCCTATAAGATTACTATAATATTTTGTCCCAAAATACTATAAATATGAAAACAATAATAATAAAAAACATTTATTTTGTCCCAAAATACTATAAGATTCCTTAGTACTTTTTAGTAAGGGTATCCGAATCGGCTTCATTAGCCTACCACTTACGGTTTGCAAAGATACAATTATAAAATTACTGCAAAACTTTAATCTATCAATATTTATGTTCTATTATGCATTTTCCTTGTTATATGACTAACAGAAATTCATGAAATAATATATGTTCGCTTGTCTATAGGCAGATACACAGTAATTAGATATAAGTAATAAGATATTTATTCAAATGTTGATTTTGAAATTAGTAAACATCACCATATATATGATTTGGAAAAAAATATATATAAATGAACATTTCTAAAGACAGTTAATATTTTACACAGTGAACGTTTCAATGGCAAGAAAAAAAAACTATGAATGTCCTATTACAGGCGGAAAGGTACAAAAAAGATGTGCAATCTAGCAGTGCACACATGATCTATTAACACATACTAAAATGGATTTTGCCATTGACTGGCGCTAACGATTCCAGCAGCTTTCAGTCCATAATGGCGGATTCGCCTCCGCAGCGCCATCTACAGACTGTTACCCATAACACAACAGAGTTTCGCCTCTTGGGCTTCTATACTCTTTGCTAGAACGTTATGGAAACGTCACTGACACTACAAATATTACAATTAGGCTATATAAATAAAACCTAAATAGTAGCGTACTTAGCTATACACATTATTTGGTTCACCTAGGTATAGCAAACATTTTAATAGTTTAATTACCGAATGCTTCATGGTGACGTTGAAATGCTTTCATAATGTAGGCTAGTTTAAAAAAACTATAGCTGATAGCTGGCTATAGTTGACGTCACTCAAATCAGGATATAATGGCAGATTACTATTCTAATTAGTAATACAAAGTTTTTTAAAGGTCCAGCCTAGAATGTAGGGTGTAAACCGAAGCTTGTGCATCAGTTCAATCTTCTTTATCCGCTTATTTGACATTTCATTTGTATGTTAATCTGCCCTCTAGTGGACACTGACAGGCCACACAGTAAAACTATAGCAGCAGTTCGAGAATTATGTTGACAGTACTAAAGGTTTATTAATCAGTCAGTCTACACATATTTACATCCCCTAATGATGTAATTAAAATGAAAACAGACCACAGATATTCATGCTTCAGAAATGACAAGCCGTCAGCTATATATATATTGATATATATAAAAATGGACAATATATATAATATATAACATATATATATATATATATATATATATATATATATATATATATATATATATATATATATATATATATATATATATATATATATAATATATATATATAATATAATATATATATAAAATATAATATATATATATTATATATTATATAATAATATAATATATATATATAATATAATATATATATAATATAATATATATATAATATAATATTTTATTTTATTAGTTTATTTGTCAGGGACAATGTACAAAATACATTAATCTTTCGAAAAGATGTTTTGTACCAGAATTAGCAAAAGCTATTTTCCATCTGTAGTCCCCGGGCAGGTGCACAATATTAAAACATTAAATAAATTAAAAAACGAATCAAAAAACCATAACATCCTAAATATATATATATATATATATATATATATATATATATATATATATATATATATATATATATATATATATATATATATAATATAATATATATATAATATAATATATATATAATATAATATAATATATATATATAATATAATATATATATAATATAATATAATATATATATAATATAATATAATATATATATAATATAATATAATATATATATAATATAATATATATATAATATAATATATATATATAATATAATATATATATAATATAATATATATATAATATAATATATATATAATATAATATATATATAATATAATATATATATAATATAATATATAATATAATATATATATAATATAATATATATATAATATAATATATATATAATATAATATATATATAATATAATATATATATAATATAATATATATATAATATAATATATATATAATATAATATATATATAATATAATATATATATAATATTATATATATATAATATAATATAATATATATATATAATATATATATATAATATAATATATATATAATATAATACATATATATATATATATATATATATATATATATAATATAAATATATATATATATATATATATATATAAAATATATATAAAATATAAGACAGACAGACAGATAGATAGAGTATATAGACAGAGTTTGTTTTCTAATTTTTTATTATTATTTACAAAATATAATAACATGGACAATAAATCAATATAACAGGAGCAGTAATACATAAATTGCTTTAAAAAAGTAAAATAAGTCAAGGCAGTGTTCGACTCCCTTTCGTATCTTCTAAACCTTGTGTAAACTACAGACAAAACTGAAAGCCAATTAGAAAACATGTTGAAGCTGAGCATATAAGGGGATGTGGATGATAATACATGATGCTTTTTAATCCTAAACAGAAGTCCAGTCACAAATGAGGTACTACACTAGATTTGACGGTGCCAGTTTGTCTGGAAAGTGAAGGATTCTGGGTAGTATGGTGGGCGGACAGGTTGTGGCTTCACGCAAAGACAACTGGCTGCAAAACCTGAGAAACTTAATAGAGTGAATCCGCCACTTACATCAGGATTTGTTGGCGAAGCATACGGAGCGTATATTCATAACCCATTTAAAAACCCTCTTCAACACTTAGTACTGAAGTACCGACGGACCAGACCGAGAGGGAAACGATCGAAGCCCCTGAGGAACTTGTGTTTTTTATTATTATTGCACAAAGAGAACCTACAACGGGAAAGCCAACAAATGAACGGACGAAGCAACTGCATTAGTAGTTCATTTTTGATGATATCTTCTTTACAAGTAAAACATTTTATGCTTTAGCAAAAAGAAATAGATTTAAAAATTTAAGTTCTGAGAGCTTATAAGAACTACATGCAATGAAAGAAAGAATTTACTGCGCAAGCGCTTACAAAATGAGACCATCAAACATTTCAAAGGGACTGTAAATCCTCGCATATTTCCAAAGAAGCTTACAATTAGGTAGTTAAAAAACACTTTCATTGCATGTAGTAGTCTGAAAGAGACAACCAGCTCCCTAAAACACCTGGTTACTAGTTTAGTCGTTGAAGACAGCATGGTTTAAATGAGGAATTCTTGAACACATTCCTTGATTAAAGGGATCGTTCAGGCAAAAATGAAAATTCTGTCAAAGTTTATTCACCCTCATGTCGATTCCAGACCTGTATGACTTACTTTCTCTGGCAGAACACAATATAAACATAAAATAAAAAAGTGTGGAAAAGGGGATCTGAACATCAGATAAAAGTAGTGCACTTTTAGTAGCTATTGGATTACGTTCATGCTACCTTTACGTAATTTTTGGAGCTTGTAGGTTTTGGACCCCATTTACTTTCACTGTATGGACAAAATCTGTGTTCAAACAGATTTGGAATGACATGAGGGTGAGTGATGATGACAGAATTTTCATTTTTGGTTGAATTATCCCTTTAAGTCAGGCTTTTCTGGAGTAGCGTGAAGAGCAACAACTGCAAATTCCAGGTGAATGACAGTTGTCATGTTTGCTTAGATCTGGAATGTTTCCCTTCGCTGAATGGGTGAGTTGCTGTGTTGGATGGGTGCGGAGCAGATGGAGGAAGGGGGGCACAAGAGGCTACCGAGTACCCCAAAATCTGGGACGGGTGGGACAGGCGAGGAAGGCAAAGAAGAGTCAATCTGAAGCCTCTGTGAGGCAACGTACTCTGAGCAGACAGGTATAGGATCTTCAGGAAAAGACCCCAGTTGTAGCTGGTAAAGACCTGCTCCCAGGAGCCCTGAGTCTGGCTGGGATGAAGGGACGGAGTGGCTAAGGGGGAGCGAGGAGAAGTAAAGCTGGGTGGACGGGGAGGCTATGTCTGGCGTCTGGAGCGCTCGTGGGAGAGGCGAAGATTGTCTGAACAATTGCTCCACCTGTGGACTAGAACAAGTACCTGCACATAGTTCCAGCTCCCCAATGTCTCGCTCAGAACCTGGAAAAATAAGAAAATATTAAGGAAAAAGTGGTCGAGCATTTGGGGGAAAACAGAAAAGAAAAAAACGAGTAGATGTATGGCGAGTTTCTGTTTTACAATTTAAAACGCATGCACAAAGACAACTTTTCCAAAGGAGTTCCACTCTGTTTATTCTTGTAGTGATTGGATCATTCCTGTTACGCAGTACCACATTTAATAAATATGCTTTGGTCGCGTTCAGACACTTAACTTAATTATTTTCACAATGGTATGAAAGTATAACAGGGTGGAAATTAAGAAATGAACAGGATGGAACTGAATAGGGCGTAAGTAAGTTAGGGACTTGACAGTTTATAACAATCTTTTATTATAAACATTAGATGAAAAACTTAAATTAGAATGCTGACTAACTGAAAGAAATTTGTTGCAGTACTAAAGTTGCTAAAACTAAAATTGATGAAGCACATAAAAACACTAAAACCTAAACTAAAATTAAAATTAAAACTGAAAATAAAAAAAAGAAACGCTAGATCAGAATATTAATAAATACTAAAAATAACACAAAACAAGTTGTGAAATTTTGATATACAGATATACAAGTGAGTAACAGGACGGAAAGTAATATTGAGGACAAAAAAACCCTATAAAATAATTTGTGCTGTTAAATCGATTAATCACGATAAATTGCATCTTATATAATATATGTGTGTATAATATATATTATTATAATATTTATATATATTATATGTGTGTGTGTGTGCGTGCGTGTCTGTATATGTGTGTATAAATAAAGTATATAAAAGTATATTAAAGTATATATATGTATAAATGTGTGTATATGTATTGTGTATATACAGTATATATACACACACACACACTATATATATATATATATAATATATATATATATATATATATATATATATATATATATATAAATATACACACATTATGTTAACAAAAACTCTTATGTTAGATGTGATTAATCAATTTAACAGCACTAAAAATAATAAAAAATAAAAAAAATATTCCACCCCTAAAAAAAAACCAGCTGCGTAGAACATTTTGATTAGATACAGAACATTTTTTTCTTGCAATACTTTCAGGAATATTCCTTAATAAGTCAGAGAACATAGCAAACATAAGTTATATGGTTACCATTTTTTAAAGATGATGTATTTTTTATTTTTAAATAAATTATTCACTATATGAAGACATATATGATGTGGGCATGAAAATGTACTACATAACAGGAATGATCCATTTCCCGGGACTTCTCCACTTCTGTTTTTACCTGTGTATCTGTCAGTTTTAGGCTGTCTGTGAGCAGCAAGCTCAGGGCTTTAATAGGAAGCGCGGTGTGCGTTTCCGTCGTGGACGACCCTGAAACTGAGCTGCGCAATTCAGGCTCTCCTCTGGATTGTTCGACCAAATGAAAGGTGACGGAACATAAAAGAACACAAACACAATAGGAAAAATGCTGGCAGATGGAAAACAACAATGAAACAAATCATAGACAAAATCCAAGAAAAATGCATTTATGCTGGACATAAACAAATGAACAGAAATGAAGAAGCTTGTAAAAAATTAAGAAACTTGGCCGCAATGGAAGATTCCATGAATACATATGCATGTGGAAAAGTAAGTATTATATCCAAGAACTATTAAAGCGTACCTTGTTTATCCAGCTCCATGACTGCAGGTGGCGATGGAGGCTGGAGTTGAATTGAAGACCTACTTGGCAAACCTTGATTGGCACCTTCTACATCACCAGTATCTCCATCCGGCTCAGCATCCTCTCTAAGAGACACATAAACCATTTAAATATCATCAGATCATTATTCTAAAAATGTGAAAACTTCAAACAAACAAACACACTCACATGTTCCCAGATGGTAGATTGCACCTTTTCCGACCCAACTTGGTGGCCTGCTGTGTGAAATACTCATGCCGCTCTGATTTCTTCCATATGTAGTAGTACTCTACACACTCACCCACCGAACGCGTGCGGACCTGGGCGAGGGCAAACAAGAGAGGCCGACACATGTAGGCACTCTAATTTCTCTAAAAGTAGAAACATCAGCAGCAAATCCTACTGGGAAACAATTTATGTTATGAGACAAATTTGGTACTCACCTTGTTGCCCTGTATGAGGTGGAAGTTCTTCCCATAGGCACGGTAGCCATGCTCAAAGTTACGACACTCCTCCTCACTCCAGGCACAAAGCTCTTCTGGGAATAATTTTTTTCAATATTTGAGATTAACCAGCTATACATATCAGGATTGTCACTTCCTGCTAAAGAAGGTTTGAGAAAGAAAGGCATAAAAAAGACAAAACAGAAGTCTTACCATTGAAAACCTTGACATTAAAGCGATATCTTCTTAGCGCCTCTTCTGGATTAAAGTTGCATTTTACTAGTTCATAAAGAGCCTACAAAAGAGATGGAATGAAAGAATAAGCGCAACCACTGAAAGATCAAAACAAGACCCACTAAAGACAATAAAAACTTACAGCGAGATACAAAAGAATGAAACCACTAGTGAAAATGCATCTATGTAATTTCAGAATGTCTTTTTATGTGGCATGTTGCCGCTTTGCTTCAATGACAGTAGCACCAGAGTTGTATGAAATCTACAAAACCCGATGATCATATTTTCCAACATGTTTTGTAAAATAAAATAAAAAATTAAAAAAGCTTATATAATTAGAAATAATGCAGAATAATCTTAAATATTACTTTTATTATTTATTTATTTTGAATGTCACTACATAGTTTAAGAAAGTACTGGGTAGGAAAACGATTAATTTTGCACAGAGTGGTCTACTGATACTGATACTTTTAACTATGGGGTCCCACAGGGCTCTATTCTTGGACCATTATAATTTCATTATATATATTTAAATTAAATTGTATATACAGTGAGGAAAATAAGTATTTGAACACCCTGCTATTTTGCAAGTTCTCCCACTTGGAAATCATGGAGGGTTCTGAAATTGTCATCGTAGGTGCATGTCCACTGTGAGAGACATAATCTAAAAAAAAAAAAAAATCCAGAAAACACAATATATGATTTTTTAACTATTTATTTGTATGATACAGCTGCAAATAAGTATTTGAACACCTGTCTATCAGTAAGAATCCAACTACTAACATGGCCAAGACCAAAGAGCTGTCCAAAGACACTAGAGACAAAATTGTACACCTCCACAAGGCTGGAAAGGGCTACGGGGAAATTGCCAAGCAGCTTGGTGAAAAAAGGTCCACTGTTGGAGCAATCATTAGAAAATGGAAGAAGCTAAACATGACTGTCAATCTCCCTCGGACTGGGGCTCCATGCAAGATCTCACCTCGTGGGGTCTCAATGATCCTAAGAAAGGTGAGAAATCAGCCCAGAACTACACGGGAGGAGCTGGTCAATGACCTGAAAAGAGCTGGGACCACCGTTTCCAAGGTTACTGTTGGTAATACACTAAGACGTCATGGTTTGAAATCATGAATGGCACGGAAGGTTCCCCTGCTTAAACCAGCACATGTCAAGGCCCATCTTAAGTTTGCCAATGACCATTGGGATGATCCAGAGGAGTCATGGGAGAAAGTCATGTGGTCAGATGAGACCAAAATAGAACTTTTTGGTCATAATTCCACTAAAGGTGTTTGGAGGAAGAAGAATGATGAGTACCATCCCAAGAACACCATCCCTACTGTGAAGCATGGGGGTGGTAGCATCATGCTTTGGGGGTGTTTTTCTGCACATGGGACAGGGCGACTGCACTGTATTAAGGAGAGGATGACCGGGGCCATGTATTGCGAGATTTTGGGGAACAACCTCCTTCCCTCAGTTAGAGCATTGAAGATGGGTCGAGGCTGGGTCTTCCAACATGACAATGACCCGAAGCACACAGCCAGGATAACCAAGGAGTGGCTCTGTAAGAAGCATATCAAGGTTCTGGCGTGGCCTAGCCAGTCTCCAGACCTAAACCCAATAGAGAATCTTTGGAGGGAGCTCAAACTCCGTGTTTCTCAGCGACAGCCCAGAAACCTGACTGATCTAGAGAAGATCTGTGTGGAGGAGTGGGCCAAAATCCCTCCTGCAGTGTGTGCAAACCTGGTGAAAAACTACAGGAAATGTTTGACCTCTGTAATTGCAAACAAAGGCTACTGTACCAAATATTAACATTGATTTTCTCAGGTGTTCAAAAACTTATTTGCAGCTGTATCATACTAATAAATAGTTAAAAAATCATACATTGTGATTTCTGGATTTTTTTTTTTAGATTATGTCTCTCACAGTGGACATGCACCTACGATGACAATTTCAGACCCCTCCATGATTTCTAAGTGGGAGAACTTGCAAAATAGCAGGGTGTTCAAATACTTATTTTCCTCACTGTATGTATATACACTGTATATATATTTGGACAATGAAACTGAAACACCTGGTTTAAGACCAAAATAATTTATTAGTATGGTGTAGGGCCTCCTTTTGGAGTCAATACAGCATCAGCATCTGTTCGTCCTGGGAATGACAGGTAGAAGTCCTTCACAGTGGCCAGAGGGATTTTGAGCCATTCCTCTTTCAGAACATTGGCCAGGTCACTATGTGATGCTGGTGGAAGAAAACGTTTCCTGACTCGCTCAATAATATTTAGATCTGGTGACTGTACAGGTCATGGGAGATGTTCAACTTCACTTTCATGTTCATCAAACCATACTGTCACAAGTCTTGCTGTGTCTTGCTTGCTGTCACAACTATGATGCTGATACATGGCACCTCCTTTAGGGTACAATGTTTGAACCATTAGGTGCACATGGTCCTCCAGAGTGGTTTGGTAGTACTTGGCAGTGACGCGTCGATTGAGCACAGTAGGGGATGCCATGATATTGCAGCCCAATCACTGATCCACCCCGTGCTTCACTCTGGGCAACAACAGTCCGAGTGTTAAGCATCTTTGGGGCTTCTCCTCACCGTAACTCCCACGCCGGATGAGGGAAAGACAGTGAAGGTGGACTCAGAGAACAATACATGCTTCACACTGTCCACAGTCCACAGATTTGCACTGTTGGCACCAATGAAACCGACATTTGGCATTGGCACGAGTGACCAAAGGTTTGGCTATAGCAGCCCGACCATGAATATTGACACTGTGGAGGTCCCAACGAACAGTTTTGGTGGAAACAAGAGAGTCGAGGTGTGCATTTAGTTCTGCATTGAGTTGGGTAGCTGTGGTTTTATGTTTTTTGGATACAATCAAGGTTAGTACCCGGACATCCCTTTCAGACAGCTTCCACTTGTGTCTACAGTTACTTCTGTTGGTGGTATTCATCCAATATGGTGGTATGCCCACATTATCCTGGATAACATGAGCCAGCGAGACATGCACCAACAATTTGTCCTCTTTTGAACTCTGATATGTCTCCCATTATGTTGTGTGGATTGTGTTTCATGTACAACTATGCTATTGCTCTGCTAATTCAACCTGATGGAATGTAAAATCAGTAAAGATTGGTCACCAGGCCACGCATTTATAGACATGAAACCTCCAACACTATATTGTCCAGTTTCATTGTCCAACCTCTGTATACACACACGCGCGTGTGTGTGTGTGTGTGTGTGTGTGTGTGTGTGTGTGAAAGTTTAATTACAAGATGTAACTTGTCAAACACATCATACATTATTATTTGTCATAAAAATAATTAAGCAAAATTCAATAAATCAGTCTAGAAAGCAGTGTTGTTATTGTTATCTAAAGCTTAAAATATTAAAAACTATTTTTATAATTGAAATAAAGCTGAAATAAAACAAACTAAATGAAATGGAAAATAACTGATATATATGCTGAAGTACTAACATTCCTAAATCTGAAATTACTAACATTACTGAAACACATTAAGAAATACTGTCAAAATATTAAAATTCTAAATAATAATAAATGCTATAATAGTATATAAATAATACTAAAATAACACTGCTAGCATGCTTCACCCTCCAATTCAGCCACTTCCAAATTGCATGAAAAATAAAGAGTTATATCTGAGTGATTCAACCCAACCTGCTCATTGTCTTTGACTATATCTCCTGTGGTCAGACTGTTTGAAGGTCCACTGTCACTTCCTTTTCTCTGGACTTCAAGCAAAAACTTCTCTACTGCCAGACTGGACAACACATCTGGAGTCCACAACAACTGGTCCTCATTTTCATAGGCTGGGGATAACAGTAACAAAACAGGTGTGGGTCCTAGGGGACTCGACAGGTCGGTTATGCAAAATAGACCACTGAAACCACAACCCTGGAGCCAGTGTAAAGGACACCAGCCGAGAGAAGACACTCACCTCTTTCATAAAAAGTGTGTGTACAGAGAGAAGGAATTATAGCCTGATACTGGGGGCCCACCATGATGTCCTGATAACCAAAACATGGCATAAAAGCATTACTACAATGTTTTTTTTTCCCACTAAGCTGAAATTTTTAAATCGGTATAAAATATTATAAATTCTATTTTATAGATACAACTGTTCAAACATTTGTGGTCAGTACATTTTTTGTTTTTGAAAGAAGTCTCTTATTCTCACCATTGGTGCATTTATTTGATCAAAAATACATTAAAAAATAGTAATATTGTGAAATAACAGTTTTCTATTTGAAAATATTTAAAAATGTAAATTACTCATGCGATGCAAAGCTGACATAATCCTTTACAAATCATTCTAATATGCTGATTTGGCACTTTACAAAAGTACTTCACTTTGATACAATTATTATCAAAGAGTATGAATTTATTTAAAAAAAAATAATGGTCATGTTTTCCAACGTGAAATTTTTAAGTATTGTGTCAGAAAACTTTATTAATTTGGCACAGAATGGCCTACTGATACTTTTAACTATGGTGTCCCACTAGGCTCTATTCTTGGACCATTCAAATTTCATTAAATACAATTGTTAACCAAAGCTAAAACTATTAAAATATTTTTTGGTCACTGAAATAAAGCTAAAATTAAATTAAATATAAACATAGTAAACTATAACATGAATATTTTTTTTACCTTTCGGCCATCACTGGAGGGGTTAGAGGTGCTTTCTGAGTCGTCTTCGGAGCAGCTGACTGAAGTGTCTTTGTCATCACCTGGCAAGATTAAGAACAGGTTCAGAGCTCAAACATTTTTGACAAAAGAAAAACATGATTAAGTTTCAAATGTATGCGCAAGTGTAGAAAAATCTGATTTAACAAAATAAAAATAAGGCAGCTAGCATGACATTGCTTACAAGAATATTCACTTAGGAGTTGATGGTACAGTAAAATAAGAGGCATTGTAATGTAATGTGCTACCTCTTAGGTGGTGCAAGAGGTCAGATGCATGGGACGTGATGGAGAGTGTGAAGTCATCAGCAGAGGAATGGTTGTCCACATCCTCTCCTCCTGAGAGCAGATCTTTACCTGTCTGAACCTACAAAATTACAGACTTTATTTGCAATTATAAGAAATAATATGTTACTTTTCAATTTTCCAAATGAAGGTCAGAGCATTTCAAGAATCTACTAAGGAGGACAAGCCCAAGAGTAAACCAGTGATAGTGACCTTGTCCAGTGTTATTTCAGGCAGACTAGCTGCTAGCTCATTCGGCTCCTGTTGTTGTTCCAGGACAGGATCAGGCATGTTGTACCCATAAAGTGCCAGCAGTTGCTCGAGTGGCATCTCACCACCCTGTGGAAAGGTAAATGAAGCAATCCTTTTTTTGTAATAAGAAGCTAATTTAATCTATCAATGCAAAGCAAGGAGTAGTTCCACTCACTGAATGGGTCTTGGTTGCCATCTTTACCGCCTGCTTCCGCAGGGCTGCCAGGGTCCAGTCCTGCTCCTCTAGGAACGTGGATGCCCGGGAAGGGGCCTCCAGTGGCGCCGCATAGCCCTGGTGGAAAATGTCTACACGACTGTGCCGTTGTTCCTTGGAGCCCATTCGCACAGCTAAAGCACAATGAAAGCAGAGAATTCTCAAAATACATATTTCATATCAATAATTCAGTTACATTGCTAAATGTTGGTTACATTTAAAAGAAAAATGGATTATAAAAATGTTTTGAGAATAGGTGTTGCATTATTTGTAGGCGGATGCCACTTGGTTTTATATTTTGATTCTCAAGCATTGACATTCAGGCATTTTTAAAAGTGACTTAAGTGTCCAAAAAACTTTTGAAGCCACTGTATATACAAAGATAATGTGGAAAAATTAAATAGGCCAGCCACTGTAAAAAAATAATAGTTGGTTTAACTTAAAAAAAAAAGTAACCAACCTGGTTGCCTTCAAATTTTGAGTTCATTGAACAGATTGGTTTAATCCACAGAAACTCAAAATAGTATGTTATCTGAACCACGTTAATTATCTAGATTGATTTGACAAAAGAAATCGGACAATATCCTTACAAAATTTTACCACAAAAAACATAATTTTCATCAAAATTACACTGTTTAAATCATTGTTCCAAACGTAGGTTCAGGGGGAGCCTAAAGATTCAGTCCTGTCCTTCATAATAATGAGCATATAAGCAGCAGGCACTGCACCATCCCAGTGACTATTCTTCCAGCATCCCTCCTCCTCCATTTCTCTTATAATTCCTCTGCACATTACTGTTATGGGGGAGTTTAGCTCGGAGCTCCAGCCTCCATCGAGGACAGCAAGCCAAGTTTGTTTACCATTAACTATTAAGACTGCAAAGGGCAGGAGAACTCGTGAATTACTCTTCAAAGACTTTTAGACTATTTCATGAAATATTTAATATAGAAGAATATTTCCAATACTAATTGTACAAGATTTTTTTTAGAACATAAGCCCTTACAAAAATGTACCATGGTAAACATAGTTTACCCCAAAATAGCAGTTATTGTTTCTACGGTAGAAATGCGATAAGAAATTGATCAAAATTGCAATAGTATCACTAAAAATAAAGGTTCCAAAAGTGGATTTTCACAGTGATGCCATAGTGTGAAGAACGTTTTAATAATCCAAACCTTTTTCCACTATGTGCGATGGAAATGCTCTGTGGATGTTAAAGGTTCTTCGTGGAACAATCAGTGCCAATGAAGAACCTTTGTTTTAAGACACATCTTCTCTCTTTCCCTCATTTAACAAGCCTCCCTTAGAAAAATGACTTATACCTCAAAATTGAACTTACTTCTCAAGGCGTACCTCATAGACACTTCTAGACTTAGTCTAAAACTCAAAGTAAAGAATTTTTAAGCACCTCAGACATGTTTAATGTGTCTTTTTCTCATTTTTTTCTAACGGTTAAACGCATCTGTATGTGACCTCTTTGAGCTTTGCTGAAGTTTGCAGCGGTTAGTCACTCAGGCGCTTTCCTGTAAGTCAGTGCTGAACATTTGCACCGTGACTCCGAACCGGTGCGAGAAGGAAACAGTTTTAGGGAAGTCGAGGAGGCTGTGACAGTATATCAGAAGTTTTGAAAGTTTAGACCTGCCATCCGTCCTGCTCCGCGCGCACCTGGGACACACTTCAGCACCAGCGCTCGCGCAGCTCTCCCGTTGTTTCGTACGGCGCTCGATCTGGCGAATTAAACGCTCGTGAACGCGTACAGACAGAGAGATAGATAGAGTGGCGAAACGCTGAGGAGTGCTCCCATTTTAACTTCCTCCTTATTAGTGACCGACTATCTTTGCCGTTTTCTGGGTCGGTCGGTCAGACGGCCGGGGTCTTAAGCTGTCTGTTAATGCGCGGCTGGCGGTTAAAGTGTATCGGAGCGGTTGAAACGTTTAATCCTTGTGTTGTTCTTCCCCCAAGCCCCGCAGCTCACTTACCTCCGCCATTCCGATTCTGCGCAAGCGGTGGAATGCCCGGATGTTGTGTAGAACTCCTATTGAACTTACATTCTGACTAACAGCACTGATGATAGTTACCAAACCATGTCAAACTAATCATAGAGGTTCTCTTATGCGGTGTATATATTTGTGTTGAATAGAAATGGATCCCACCGGTAACATTTGTGAGCAAAATATACTTTAGCGTCGAAGGGTCTAAAATAGATGATGTATTTTCAAAGTTATCAAATGTGATTTAAATTGCAACTGTCTTGACTTCACGTGAGCCTTTTTACATGGCTAATGTACAGTCACGTAAGCAGATGTTTAATTTCACTTTGTGCCATGATCGGAGGTTCGTGAAAAAAGGTTACAAAACTTCTACCATATTTGGTAGGCTACATCTGATATTTTCAAAGTGTTTATTGTTAATATATTTCCAACTCTTTTGACTCATATTAATCATGATCACAATCCATGTAAACATACAATACCGTAGTAGGCTACCGTTTAAAATTTAAGGGGTCTGTAAGATATTTTTTGAAAAAGTCTGCATTTATTTATCAACAATAGGTAGGCCTATATTGTGAAATTTCATTAGGCTATAATTTAAAATAACTGGTTCTTTTCAGCATCCTTACTTAAGTCTTCAGTGTCCTTCAGAAATCATTCTAATATGCTGATTTGGTTCTATTGAAATATTTATTATTATGTTGAAACAATAAGGCTGCTTAACATTTTTGTGGAACATTTGACTACATTTGTGCAACATTTGTCCTTGATTTTAAGTATAGCTCCAGTTTGAATAAGTAAAAAAATCCCCATAGATTTCAAAATATTATGATTTCAAAATATTATGATTAAATATATTAATATTAAATTATGTTACTTTGTTGTTTGCAACTTTCTTTTAGGTCTTAACTTGCCTTTCTTTTTTTCAGTAGTTTTCCACCGTTTACAATTTTGACCAAGAATAAAACATTCTTTCACTATTGTTTTGAACTTATTTATTATTATTATTCAATATTATTACAGTTTAGAAAATGTAAGTAGTTTGTTTAAAGGAGTAAAATACACATTCTTAAATAATGGGATTAAATAAGTTGGGTAGGTTTTTATTTGTTCTTAAACAACTTTCAACAACTTTAAAATGATCCTAAATTAACTATAATGCACGGGTAAACTCTAAGAAATGAGCATTGAAAAACTCACCGACTCAATGTCTATGGTGGTTACAGCCTTCGTAATGCATGTGGTAAAGACTCATGATATTTATGTAATGTTACAAACTGGACTATTAAATCCTAATGCACGCAGTTTTGGATGACTTGGATTTATTTAATCCAAAGGGAAATCCAAAAACCCCTTTGAGCACTTCAAATGTTAGTCTATTGTAAAGATCTTTGTGGTTGCCCTGCGCGCATAATAAACAAACTCCAGCTGGTCCAAAACACAGCAGCTAGAGTTCATAGAACCAGCAAGTGTTAGGCTGCAAAAAATAGGTCAACTGGAACCGGGAACACTTTCCCATAACACCCAATGTTGTTACATCGTAAAAAGAATGGCATCCATGCTTATATTAGTCTCTCTGTTTATCCAGAGGTTACCGTAGTCAGCCGTATCCGGTCCGTATCCAGATCAGATGGTGAACCTGCACCCTAAGACGACCACAACGGCCCTGAATCTCAGCGGAGACCCCGTCTACTAGACAATCCCCTGTGAAGACCTTGTCGACACGACAGCCATCAACACAGATCTTCAGCAGAGACCACAAGAACCAGACAAGTCCACTGCACA
Source organism: Rutilus rutilus (assembly GCF_951802725.1). Taxonomy (NCBI): domain Eukaryota; kingdom Metazoa; phylum Chordata; class Actinopteri; order Cypriniformes; family Leuciscidae; genus Rutilus; species Rutilus rutilus. The sequence continues at coordinate 29,145,090 of NC_140222.1, read as the reverse complement.
GACCCAATGACCGGTTTCGGCTCCATACCGGCGTGATGAATCCGATCTTCAAGCAAAAGGAACTGAATGAAATATTTGAATGCTACCGATCCACAATCTGATTTCTGACTTGTGATGCAGCCTGAATCATAATCACACCATGTTGATACGTTGGCCAGAGGAGAACTGAGTTTTTTTTTTTCTCCATTCTGTCACCTGATGGAGTTTAGGTTCCTTGCCACTGTCGCCTCTGGCTTGCTTAGTTGGGGACGCTTAATATTCAACAATATTATTGATTTGACTGTATGAGAACTGAACTGAGCTGGACAATGACATCACTGTTTTCTGCAGAACTGCTTTATAGATGAAATGAACTGATTAATAATTGATGATCTTTATAACAGAACTGAATCAACACTGAACTGACTTCATCTGAACAATGACATTATTTTCTTTAAGAGCTGCTGTACAGCCAAAATGAATTCTGTTCGCATCATTAAATAATTTTCCAATTGTCATTGTAAAGCTGCTTTGAAACAATATGTATAAAGCGCTATATAAATAAAGGTGACTTGACTTGTAGATAAGGCCTGAATTGCACACTTGCACATGTTGTTTTGACATTGTGATCTGTGCTACTAATCAGACCTGGAGATTCAGTGGAGAGGATGAAGGGGGAGTGGCGAGTGTGTTGCTTGCAGATAAACTCATCACGTATAACAGTGTGTGTGTGTATCAGTACGGGTCGTCCTTTTGCCTTGATGTTCTATAAGCTATGCTTCCAAAAGCCCAATCCTAGTGACTAACAGAAACCACACCATTGGTTTCAGATGAGAAATCAACAGTAAAGTCTGCAAACACCTGTGCAGTTTCTCAGAGGATGTGGTCTGGCTGAAAAGAACTGACGGGTTCTTTGCTGTGGAACAATTGAACATTCATGAATAATGTTTTAAATAATTGAAATGATAAATTATAGATCAAATACATTGTATTTAAAATAGATGATGAGATTTGATTCTTTTGAGGAATCCTCAATTATATTGAATTAAATAAGTAGGCCTACTTTTTCTCTGCTGATTTTGACTTTTTTTTCTAGCTATTGACAGATGAGAAAATATGATTGTAAAACCAAATGCAAGAGATGCAGATTGAATTCCAGTTGATTGCCATATGTTTCAGTTCTGTTGACTCTTCCATGTCATTTGATTCAGAAAGCTTTTATTAGAGATATCAGAGCTTGTTTAATATCCTGCTCATTGACACAGAGACACAAAACACTGATTCCATTCACGTTTGCATTTACATACACTTGCAATCAAAAATAATCAAAGTGAGAAAGTAAGAATTCAAAACCTTAAGTCGTTATCAGATGTATATTATATCCCAAATATTTCATGAGAAAGGTGTCAGCTGGGTTCATTTAAACTCAAAATTATGTCAAATTATTTTTTCAGCATTGCTTGTATGTATCAATATATATTCTAAACTAATTACTGAGACTTATTATGTATATTTTAATTCTATACACATTACCATAATACCTTTAAGGTTCTGGGTTGAATATTTCAGAATAAAAGTGAATATACGGTCTCAGTGATGTAAAGACCGAACACACACAAAAAATTGCAATGAAAACACAAATGCAAATGCAAAAAAATTTTTTATCTAAATAAAAAATGTGTGGGGAAAAAACAGTCATATATCACATATGTTTGTGCACATATGCATTAAAATGAGAAACATACATTTACACAACAACCTTGGATCAATCAATGGCGCGCGTCAGGGGCGGGGCTATCTGTTTTCTTGACCAATGATAGGTGAGGGGAGTGTTCTGGGAAACCTGTCTGAAAACCAAATGATCAATAAATGTAGAACAAACAAGACAGCCTTGGTGCTTAAACATTTTGCAAATGAACAAGTCCCTCTGTGGTGAAAATCAAGTTTTTAATGTTTTTTTATATGTCTATGTGGTGTTTTTAATATGGTTTAAGACAAACCATGTGTAAATTCATAAGTCAACACCATTGCTGAGTATTTTCTCCTTAAAACTGCAGTGAACCGCAAAGACAGTCTCAAAATCGCTGGTGTTTCTTACGTCACAAACTACTTTGTAACCAATCAGGATCGGCAACGAGTGGATCTCTGCTGGTGTCAGTTAGTGGAGGCGGGGCTAATTTGCATATTCATAGAACCGCGAATACTAAATGAGGCAAGGGTGTAGAGTTACATTCAGGCTATTTTAAGGCATGAAGAATTTTTTGAGAAAGGTGATTTTTAATGGATAAAATGATTGACTACAGGGGGACTTTAATATTACCGAAAAACAGGGGGTAGTGTAGGCAACCCTCTTCCTGTCATTAAAGATGCAGTAAGCGATTTCTAAGAAGTGCTGTTGAAAGCGGATCACACAGAGAGCCAAAATACACTTTTAGCCAATCAGCAATAAGGGGCGTATACACTTAATAGGGGGGCGGAGCTATCAAGATAGGGGTTTGATCCCTTTGGGTAGGGTGTTTGTTTTGGTGATTTCATTTATCAACAGCATTTTTCAGAAATCGCTTGCAACTTTAACTTTGATTTAGGCTAGTCAGCATAAAGTAGGCTAGCCTACTAATAAACCATATGAATGTTCAAGCGCATACACAAGGCTTCAACAATTCACATGAGTCCTTCTCCAGTCATCACTTCTCTTTAACTGTAAGCCTATATCATACCGTTCCCTTTTCTATGAGCTGTTAAAATGAAAGCAGACACTCATTTTGAGAATAATCCTTCGTTATAGCTCAAATGTCCTGGACAATCTAAAATGATTTTCTCATGTTTCAGTCATCTGAAACTGATTTATCAAATCACTGTACTAATTACTCACTTGTTATTTCATCAGTTATCCTACTTTATTAATGTGTTCCTTTCTATGAAATCGCCAAAGCAATAGCAGAATATCGAACACATAGGCAAAAATATTAACTCGGCCATTTAGCCTAAATAATGACTGGAAGCATAGACTAAAACAACATTTTTATGTTTAATTCAGAACTCAGGCTTTTCTTCTCATGAACTTTGATTAATTTCGAATCCAAACGTCTGAATCCACAGAATCAGATTTAGAATCAAACTTAAACCTGAAAATAAACAGAACGTTTGAGGATTTTGAAAAATTAAAAACGACGACGTTATTAAAACGAAGAATTGAAATTCGAATCATATTGTTAAAAAAATAATCTTTATGTAATCTTTTGAGATGTTTTGATTCATATATTTTTCCAGTGGATCGGATGTTGGAAAGCATGTTCTTCTGGTGAACCGAATAAAAAAACATGATTTAATTTCCGCTGAAACATTTCAAATAGAAGTGCTGCCAGTTTAAATTAATGAGTTACTCAGGCCTTTATAAACATAAATACCATTTCCTGCCATTTGCCAAATTTTTTATCGCAATGAAAGCATTACAGACAATGAAATGCAGATAAGCTGAAAACAGCTCGTTTTTGAATGTTTGCACAGTTTATCACTGATAGTATAATAATATATTTTCTTTTTGTGCAGTATTCGAGATATTTAATTTTATCATTATTTGTTTTGATTATTTTTAAAGCAGACACCATCAAAATTATCTGTGGTTTGGCAGTGGTACCAACAAACCACCAGAAGGGGGCAACATCACCTCAAGACTTTCTTAAAAGTGTTCCTTCTAGAGGTAGACAATAAATTAATCGAACTTTTGACAGTAATATCTAAAATTATACACTGACACAAGATGAAGTCTTCAGTCATATCAGTCTTCTAGAAATAGCAGTTATTCATGAAGGTTGTCCCGCATCGTGGTGACAGCATTGATGAATCCAGCTAAGTATTAGTCACTTTAGCCTGTCTCACGCACTGGTTCAGGCGGACACAGGCTGACAGTGGTCAGGTCAGCTGTGTTTGGTGTTTAAGGGAAATAATAAACAAGTTTGGTAATGTAAACAGAATGAGGAAGAATATTTGTGGTCCATGTTTGTGGATGTCACAAACCAGTCTGGGATAACATGATGTCCATGCGTTGTGCCTGAGCATTACGGATTTATCATGTGACTTAGCCAGAGGAATTTTAAAGTAATGTAATTTATTGCTTTTACGTTTACACTAAAAGTTATGACAACATATGTTTTTACATTGCTTTAACTCATCAAGTTATAAGTTGTTATTTTTAACTTTTAAATATATATATATATATATATATATATATATATATATATATAATACAAGATTCAACTAATATTTTTCAGTCAGTTTAATGTAATTTAAGTTGAACTGACTAAAACATCCAAGTTGATTGTACTTAAAAATGTAAGGCAATAGTTCTACTAATTCTAATACTACTAATTCTACTATTTTCACACACACACACACACACACACACACACACACACACACACACACACACACACACACACACACACACACACACACACACACACTATACATATATATATATATATATATATATATATATATATATATACACACACACCTGTATATTGAAAAAGATCATTAATTTTTCTTGCTTATGGTAAAACATGCGGGCAAAAACATTGTGTTACACTAACATGTATCACTCTCTTTCTCTCTCACAGTATAAACAGGATGTTTATGCCAGTTTAAGGGACGTAGACAAACCCAGAGCTGATGGTCAGATAGCCCAGTGAGTTCCCAGAGTAAACCTCATTCTTAAATCTAGATTAACTGGGATTAAAACCTCCATTCTGTTTAGTTTAGACTGCCGCAGGGCTGAAGCTTTTCCTGTAGCGGCAGGCGACGTGTTTTAGGATCGGATCCCAATTGCCTGTGCTTATTTCACTGAGCCTGGGTTTCTTTTCATAACAGCAGCACCGTCTGAGTTCGGACAATGATTAAACGGACAAGAGACCATAATATCCCTGCTGGGAAAAGCTGGTTTACTGGTTTTAGCTGGTCTTGGTCATACCTGGTTTAGAGGGCTGGTCTTAGCTAAAAAACACCAGCTGAACACCAGCTTGACCAGACTGGGAGACCAGCTTAAACCAGCTAAGACCAGCATAGGCTGGTTTTAGCTGTTTTTTTCCCCATCAGGAATCTTGGAGGCGGACCAATTAGAAGATTTCATGTCTCTTTTTGCGACAATTTGATACAAAAATGCGACAGTAATAATAAAACGCCTCCTAAATTGTAAATTAGTATGGCATTTATTGCAGTTTTTTAAATAGTTTTCTCTCAGGTCATTGTAGACTATAGCTGGAGGCAGTTCTAGTAAAGCCAGAGGTGGTAATTCGGAGGAGAGTTTCCTGTAAGCAGCAATTAAAGTTGACAATTTTACCCAGGGCAGCCTCTCTGTTTACCTTTACAAATATCCCTCTCTTTCCTCACGTTCTGCTGTTTTTTTGTGTGTGTTTTTTTCAGTATAGTTAACTTAAATAGTTTTGCCTTCAGTGCATCACAGAGTTCAAAAAAGTGTGATTAAGAGGCAAAAATATCACGAAGGATGTCAACAGGATTAGCTAGCTGTATGTAGCGCTAATTTAACCTCTTGATGTGACACAAGAGATTCAGTGTTGCAGGACTTTAAGTGTTATTTTTCCAAACATACACAGCAAGTTGAGTGTAATTTGGGCCATGAGTGGTGTCATTAAACCGGCCAGACACACAGCGCATTCACGCTCTGACTCAGGTACACACAAGTGCCTTAGATATCCAACACAATTCCTCTCTTGTGTAGGAATTCAACTCAAACGGTTAGGACTAACACGCTATACAACATTGTTGATTTACTCGAAGTGTTGTGGAATCATTCAACGGCCATTTCCAAAGGTCTTATATGAAAAAGCAACATCTTGAAAAGCATTGGCTGACAGATACTGAGTGTTAAGCTAAACATTCAGTGCCTAGCGCTTTCCAATGTAAATATAGCCTTGGACACCAACTAGCATTTGAACATATTTCTTTTTCATTTGCATAAACATGTATTATAGCAAAATATACTTCATTCGATACCCTAAACAAAACTTAAAATGTCATTTGAGGACAAATTTGAAGCCATCAAATACTATTAACGTGTTGTCACTCTTTCCGAATGAAGAAAAAAAGGCTTAGCCTTTAACGCTAGTCGTGACTGTCAGCCTCCTCAGAGGGTTCTGTTTTAATCTTTTGGTTCCAGTCCATAGAAAACAATTCTTCAGAGCTGATGTGGAATGGATGCCGTGAGAATCAACAACCCTTTTGCGAAGCCGTGATTTGATATGAAGCACTTTATTACTGATAAAACTCCTTCCCAGGAGGCACCTCAACATGAACCATTTATGGGCGTGTTGACCCACAGCTAAAAATACTTTGGAAAACTGCTGTTGAACGGCACAGACCCTTTCTGCAATTTAATAGAGACTGAAGGGGATATGACTAAAAGCCCCTTCACACCAAGAACAATAACGATGACAATAAAACATAATCTTAAGAGTCCACACCAAGTCGGGTGGATTCTGATTGGCTGTCAGTGTTTTCATTGCTCATCACCTGGAAAAAAATCGTTCTGAAAGTGATTCTAACAATATTATCGTTGTATTCGTGGTGTGTACTTTGCTATTCTTTATAGTTATACAGTAGGTATCGCTATGGTTATCATCCTTGGAATAAATAGACCTTAAAAGGGTCCTATTATGCTATTTCACTTTTTTAACTTTAGCTGGTGTGTAATGTTGCTGTCTGAGCATAAAAAGATCTGTGAGGTTACAAAGCTCAAAGTCCACTTCAAAGGGAGATATTTTATTTAACAGAATCCACTTTCCTAGATCTACAATGAACGGCTCATTTGGACTACAACCCGAATTTTTAATGTTAATGTTACTCATTTTTAATAATCTCAGCCGACAGAATGCGCAAAAAAGGGGACGAGGCCTGGTTGAGCTGCATTAGAGAAGACTGTTTTGTCCACCCCGTTTCCAAAACTAATTTGTTAGTTGCGTTTTCCATTAACAGTTCCAGTTATAAGTTTTTATGTTGTTACGATGTAAACAAAGGGCAAAGCTTTGCCTCCGCTCGCCTGCTAACTAACGTTATTACAGAATTGATGTAGTGTTTACTGTAGCTTTTGTAAGCTCTCGCTTTTGTAAGGCTGTTCAGTGTTCACCGCTCCTTAGGAAAATTAACCATGGTTTTGTGATCGATTACTGTTTGTATTGCCATAGTTTTTGATTAAATGGTGAATAACATCTCACAGTATTTAAAATGTATAAAAAAGAATTATAAAAAAACCCATACCATTCTGAAACGTCCTGTGAAATCCGTGCATGCAAAGTCCGGACATGAAATCCGTTCTGGACGATCCTCTTGTTTTTTAAAACATTTTTAAGTCTGAATCAGGCTTGAATTGTTTTGAAATTGACGCCATCCTTAATATTTACACCTGAGCAGAAGAAACTCGCAGTTATGGTAAGGGGCGTGACATTTCCCGAAGACGTGGTGCCAATCCAACGCTATCTCACGACCAATTCGTACGAATTCGTACGAATGATAAAAAGTTGGCTAATTCGTACTAATTTGTACGACCTCACTCGTACAAATTTGTACGATTTGTCTAAACCCACGTGATGGGTAGGTTTAGGGGCGGGGTCAGGGGTAGGTCATTCGTATGAATTCATACGAATTGGCCAATTCGTAAAATATGTACGATTTTGCAAAAATCTTACTAATTCGTACGAGTCAGGTCGTATGAATTCGTACGAATAAGCCACCTCGTAGAATTTGTACGTTTTCCCGTGAGATCGGGCTCGCCAATCCCAACACACTGGGCCAGCTAACCAATCACAGCACATTCTGTATTTAGAAGGAGGGGCTTCATCGAAACAGGAACTAATGACGAATTCAAGCCAGACTGGGGAGAGAGGTGCTGTAATAAGCATGAAAGCATATTCTAATGCACCCCAAAAACAAAGTCAAGTCTTTGTATATGGGCATAATAGGACCCCTTTAAATGACTCAAATCTTGAAAATGTAGCTATGTTTAAAAGTTGTGAATCTTACACATTTAAAGTGAATTAAAAGTTGTGAATTTATATTGAAACAAATTTATTTTCTATTTAAAACCAAATTTATACTCAAATTTCTGACAGTTCAACCCAGGCACAACAAAGTGACAAAACACTGAACGTTTTCGTCCTAACCAGCCGCGACACTTGCTTTCTATTTCTGTTGCTGACTTGGTAGCCCCGCCCCCTGCGGAATCTCACTGGCTCCTCGTGATAAACATCACGTTCTGATTGGCCACGACTATGCCACATCATTGAAACAGTTTCGCATTTGAGACCTTTGAAATTTGTTAACATGGACATTGTGTTTTCAATATATAATTTTAACTTCAACGCAAGATAAAATTGTGACACTAAAAGGCTTTTCACGGAAATTTTTTTAGAATCACTTTTAAGTCTAAGGTAGGAAGCAACATTCCAGAGCGAGGCCAAGAAAACGTTTTTCCATTTTACTGCGTTACTTTTCCATTCTATTTCGTAAACGTGCTAGACGGATGTGCTTGACCATTGCGTCTCGCATCGACATTGTGTTTTTTCCTTACCTTTTCCTGCATCTCTAACCGCAAAAACGTGCTCTGTGTAAATGGCCCCTAACAGAGCTAAAGTTATTGCAAATGGAAATGTATACAGAGTGAACTGCTAACATTCAATGTGACATACAACAATATAACCCAGAAATATGTAAAAAATACCCTGGATTAACCTGGCAAAAAAAGACATAGGCCTTCGCCAAATCTGACTTGGCTAATGGCTAACTAGACTCTTCATTGAAACTTAATTTAAACTGTGTTTTACTTCAAAAAGAGACTGCGTTTCATCAAGTCTGTCAGTTGGGAGGGGGTAGAGGAAAGGATGAGCTCATTAGAGACTAGAGAGATAATTCCACATCAATTCAATTCTTTCTTGGTGTCTTTCCGTCCCCACGCCCAGCTTCATGCTAAGTTTATTTTCACACCACATTCTCGTAAGGAAGCCTCCCAGCCAGAACCACATGACCTTCCAGCATCTTCAACCTCCACACCTTCACCACACCGCAGGTCACTCTGAGGATCCATTCAAGCGCGCCGTAGTAGCGTTAGCCATACGCTATGTCCGCCTGCAGACCCCCCACAAAAAGAACCCAGTTCTAAAAACACGCTCAGTCTCAGAGGTGTATAAACACAGGTGCTGACGCAGGGCGGTAAGGAGAAAATGTGCCAGACAGATGCGCTTTAAAGATCTCAGGAGTGGTCCAAAATTAGTTTTTTTTTTTTTCAAGTCTGTTGTCCTGGTTGTGTGTAGGCTGATTCAAGACCAGCGGGCAACGTCACCGCGCCAGACTTTGTTATCTTAATGCAGCTTGAAATGCAACAGATCATAACCTACGAGGAATTTCATGGTTAGTAAAATGCAATTGTTTATAACAGTGATCGACAAACCCTGAGAATATTTTAAGTACATCCACAGGCCTATCAATAACACTTCTGCAAAAGCAGAAGTTTGTGGTTACCAAAGCTATAGTATGTGATCTCAACATGGCGGCTCCCTTAAGTGCATACAACTTTTTTCTTAACATATTTCAAAAAGTATGACTAATTTTGGACTAAAAAATTTAAGTGCATTATTAGCAGAACTAATAGTGATGATTACTATCATAACCTGGCGATCTGTGGCATTTCAAGAATACCTTAGTTTAAGGGAAATATCAAGGATGGAAAATTATGGTATCATCTGTACAAAAATATCTCATGTCTATGTTTATGAAGCTAAAGCGCACTGAACTGCAGAAACACAGGGAGAAAAAGAACCCTTATTTGGGTAATAAGGATTTACTATCAGGCGGCGTTCTCTAGTGACGGGGTTTTAAAGTTATTGAGGGTAATACGGCGTGAAATGTTGTTTTTAGCACTTTGGTTGGTGAGGCACATTCATGGAGCCATGGAGCTTTGGGAAGGTTGGTTCAATAGTTAGACAGTCTTGTTCTTCATTGGATACGGTGAGAAGGTCAACAGGGCACGTGCTACCTCTGCAGATCTCTATCTCCGCTCTTTATGTCGTCACTCCTCTATTCATCCTCTCTTCTGTCTGTATAGTGGAATAGTGGCACTGAATTCTTCTGCTGGACAGAAATAATAATGAGAGGATATGTTACAAATAATCATGCAATACATTTCAAAAGGTTTAGCGTTTTAGAAGATACTTCTCAATTTCTCACTCTGTTGAGATTGAACTCATGTAAACCAAACCTTTAAGTCTTTTGTGGCTTTCATATAATTAACTAACTAGACTTTTTAAACAAAATATTCAAAATAATATGTCCTGTAGCTCAACTGGTAAAGTGCTAGCAATGCCATAGTCGTGGGTTTGATTACCAGAGAACGTACACATACTGATAAAATGTTATATTTTAGTTTTATTAATGCTTTTATAAAATGTGAAAATTGTTCATATTTATTTTTACTTTTTACAATAAATAAAAAACTTATTTGACAATGTTATTGCAACTTTCTCATGCAAATTAATTACACATCAAATTTAGCTGAGTCATGCTTGTGTTAAATGAGAATAGCATAAAATTAAAACCTTACAACAAGAATTTATTAGACAAACTTTTAGGCTACAACGGTCATGAGGCCATTAGGGTGAGTATCATTTTATATTAATATATGGAATATGAAATAATTTTTTTAATCAAATAATACTCTAAATAAGAAACTAAAACTGCCAGTGGATCATTCATTCATTTGTTTAAATGGCTGATTCATTTTGGAATGAAGTCAATGGCTCTCTTTATGAATCGGCCATTGAATCATTGGTTCACCCGATTGATTCGCTCATAGCGTGAATTCATTGAGAAACACGTGTTGCCTAGAGACGCACAATTGTTTATTCGCTTTATTATATGTCATTTTTGTTGACAAAAACGGACAATATTGCGTCTAAATAACATAAACATTAACTTCTTATGTATTGAAACGTATAAAATCAGTATCACATTTGCACTTGTGCTATTCGGAAATAAAAAAAGCACTCGTGTGATATTTCTCAACTATATCACGTATGATATAAATATGAGACAAAAATTCATACAGGGACATTTTTGCCCCAATATCTTGAATTTTAGGGGCAAAACTGCATTCTAATTGGCTCCATCTCGAGTGAGTTGAAATGTCAGGTGACCTATAGCTAGTTCTGGGACAGGTGCGTTAAATGTGTTAATAATTGTAACATATTTGTGTGTATATTTACAAACTTTTATGTTAGACGCGATTAATCGACAGTTTCAATTTAAAAAAGTACGTGTTTCGTGCTGCCTTAAAATATTAAGTTTGGTCAACTCAAATATTCAAGTTGTCATTTAGTACAACTTCACATTCACATTTCAAGTTGACTAAACTTAAAATTTTAAGGCAGCATGAACACTTCAAGTTGAAACAATTTTTTACAGTGCACACACACACACACACACACACACACACACACACACACGCACACAATATTAAATAACTATACAATTAAAATATTACTAGTATAACTTTATTATACATGTATATTATTTATTACATATGTATATTATTTATTACATATGTATATTACATTTTATATGTAATTTTCAAAGTGTCTCCATCAGAAATTCCCATAGTCACATATTAATGCATCCAGGGTCCATTTGCAATCTTCAGTTGTCGGATTTCCAGCAGATGCACATCAAGAAGGAGGGAGTTGAATAATAACATTTCTTGGAATGTCTTCTTCACTTAAAATAGTTTTGACAACTTACAGAATGCTGAAAATGAGGATGTGGTGAAGTGTTAAGAAGAGTGAGGACTGGATGATGATTGGACCTAAGATGTTTTTCAGGCTGTTTGAAGACATACTGGTCCAGATGTTTGATAGTGTGAGACAAGGTCAAAATAAGACACTTTCAGAATCACTCCAGCCTTCTGTGACACCCTTGAGGGAGTCTCATTTTGACCTGGTCTCACACTATCACTAAACATAGAATAGCTTTTGTTTGGACATATGGAGCCAAAATGCATATTTTTTGAATTCCAGAGAAGACAAATGCTTTGGTCCAATCCGTGGGGACAGAGATGGATTGATTTAATAGATGACCTCTTTCTACACTCGATATCTAACATGAAATGGACACATCTAGAAAAGCACATCCCCACCCTCAAACGTTTGGATTAGAAAAGCATTCCCAGCCTTGCTGTTGTCTTGAAAGTGCCGAGTAGATTCAAAGTGCTAGAGTTGTTTACATGACGGCCATCCAAGTTTTTCACAAGTTATTTTCAACAACAAATGGCAGAAGTTTATTTAGTGCAAGTGTTTGCAAGCCAAAATAAATCTACATGGTTAAAAAGTTCCTCTTGTAAATGACATCCCACACATGACCCCCATACACATACAATGATAAAAGACCTTTATGTTCAAATAGCGTCATTATGGCTATATATGATCATTATCATTATATTATGACGGTTAGAAAAGTAAATAAAAAATTTAGACCTACAATTAAAAAGGTATAGCTTTGTTGTTTATAAGAACATATATGTAAATATATGTAATAACTATACTAACCCTGAACCTACCCCTAAACCTAACCTTAACCCATGTAGTTACCGTATATTACCCAGTGCTTTCTTAGGTAAGTTACTGTAAAGTGCACGATTTTAAAATGTAGAGAAAAAAGCAGTTTAAATAGGACTGTAGGAGGTACAACAAATGTCAAAAGTATTCTTAGAGCAACATCTGGACTGTAAAGCCCCAAACGCCAGTAGATAAGACAATGGGAAAAGCCAAGATAAGATAGTCTTCACGCCCGTATCAGCAGATATGTGTCTGAGAGGACTCTGATTGGTATACAAACAGGAATTTTAGTAGACGTTATTGGATCCCTGACGGATCATGAGAACGTGGATGTGAGAACATGCCGTTATGTTCTAATGTGGCGTGCCACTAATGGAAAAGGACATTTTTATTGATGGGAACTAGTAAAATGTGGTAAGTTACTGTATAAGCAAAAGCCAGATGTTTGGTGTCTGAGCGCAGGCGTATGGGTATGGGCTCGGGCAGTTAGGATGGAGGCATGGGCCGGGGCAGAAAGGTGAAGGCCCGAGAGATTTTCCATTTTCCTACACTCATAAACACATACCCCTTGAGTTCCCACTGAACTTTACATTCCAAACCAGCAAACTCACCATTAAGTTCAGTGTCAGGAAGCCTTGACTCACAGCAGTACCCATAAGCATTCCCAAACACCAGCACAATAAATCTAGCATGTTGCTATTAAAAACATACCTTGAAAATGACCGGCTGATTACTCGGAAGAGAAACCGCAAGGGTCTTTGCGTCTACGGCCTCTACTTTCCCCAAAGTCCAAGTTAAACAAAATGTGGAAGTAGGACACAAAGGCCATAACAAAGTCTTCTGGATGTTTTTGATAGAATTAATGGCATCTACACTCATACGTCGTCCATATTAATCTCTTTGTTTTGACCTTCCTTCTACACTGAGATGGCATTTTGCCCAGTGAAAACCGCTGAAGCTGCTCTACCAAGTGGATACATTTTGAAAACATTGTTTTTGGGACTGTAAATATAATAAATAATAATTATTATTTATTAGTCATGTGATGCATATTATACCCATAGATATCTATGGTGGTGCTGGCATTGTTGTGCCAGCTATTCACATTCATAGTCTTGTCACTTAAAATCTTCTTATCACTAGTGTTGGGGGCAATGCATTACAACAAGTGCACAAGTAATCAGATTACTTTTTTCAAGTAACTGGTACAGTATGTAACGCAGTACTTTGAAATTCACATCAAAATTTGTTTCTTTGTGCATTTCTTATTGTCGAATAACTAAATGATCCACCTCAAGCGAGTGTACAAGTTTCATTTTGGAGATCCAAAAATATGCATATAGTTTTTCATAAAACCATTAAAATTGGGTAGGCCTATTATGCGACCCATTTAAAATACTACTGTAGTCTATACTTACATTATTCCAACAGCCAAATTAAGCCAATTATAGCAAACATAAGTTTCAGAAAATCGCTTCATAAATAACAGAAGGCCATTCAAGTTTTTTTACCCTATTTTATTATCATGTGTTGGAAATGCAAATAGCGGTCAAATCCAATAGATCATCGGCAAAACATGGCATGGATCACTTTGTAGCGGCATTTCTTCACTTCTTAAAGTCCCCCAATAGTCAATCATTTTATCCCTTAAAACTCATCTTTAATCACCAAAATGACATATTTAAACATTTTTTCCTTGAAAAATTGAAAAAATGCCATAAAATAACTTGAATGTAACTCTACACCCTCGCCTCATTTAGTATACGAGGTTCTATGAATATGCAAATTAGCCCAGCCTCCACTCACACCAACTCAGAGATCAACTCCTTCATGATCACGTTGACCTGATTGGTTAGGTAGATTGTGACGTCAAAAACACCAGCGATTTCAAACCCGTTTTTGAGACTGTCTTTGGTTAACTGCAGTTTTAAGGAGAAAATACTCAGCAATGGTGTTGACTTATGAATTTGCACATAGTTTGTCTTAAAGCATATTAAAAACACCACTTAGACATATAAACAACATTGAAAGCTTGATTTTCACCACAGGGGGACTTTAATACCTCATTTTCAATACATTTGACAAGGATATAGCAAGTGATTGATAACATTATTGTTAATATACTTAATTTTCCTGAACATATCTACACAGGTCATAACATAAATATCTTTGAGTGGTGTATGAGGATGGGGTATCTCCCAAATGAGGTGGCGGATCTAGATCCGGCTTGCTTCGGCACAAATTAAGCACTGGCTGCGCTGTCTACTGTACATGCGTGAATTTGCACTTCCTTCAGCCTGACGCTTATATATTTCATGTTTGGTGCTAAAGGGCCTTTAAATTTTCCAAAAATATAACTTTTTTGTTTGTTATTTAAAAACAGACAAGCAAGCTCAGCCTTAACACAAAAGTAAAGTAACATAAGTAATGCAATTCGTTGCTTTTTTGGGAGTAACACAATATTGTAATGGATTACTTTTAAAAGTAACTTTCCCCAACACTGCTTATCACATTCCAAATAATATGACAGAAAATGTACGAGCAATTGCGGTAATGCGGCAAACCATGACAATTGTTCAAAATATGCCATAAAGGGAACGGCTATTTTAATTGCACCATTAAGTGGTGGGGTATTTTGCTCAGAAGAATGGTGTGAAAACTTTAACTCTCGGTATCATCTCAGTGAGCTTTTATTATGTTTTAAGCTGGTGCAGTAAGATTGGAGCGTTTTCAGATGTTTCAGTGCGGACGAGCAACTTTTGGAAAACACTTTAAGTCTACAAGAGTGGACAGAGAGTTTCACTGCTTTCAGTTATATCTGGATTGATGTGGGCGCAGCACTAAAAACCCACTGCTTTTTAGAATCTTTATTTTTAAGAGTGTAACTTAATGTTCCCCGCACATTTCCTTCATTCAACTTGAGATCTTCCATCTGATTGGACTGAGTAAAGTGGGGGAGATCAGAACCAGGAGAACGTGATAGTGGTCCATGCAGTGCCCCCCTCCCCAAACATTCCTTTGCCCATGCACCATCCCCAAGCTGGAACGCTAAATTGGACACTGTCCTCTGGGAATACTGTGAGAATGTGAAGTCTGGTTTGTGCACAGCAAGGGAGAAACGCTTAAGTTCAGCTTTGATGTTTTTATATTTATTAATCATTGTGGAGAATGTATGGCTATTTAGAGCCAAGGTCTAATTTAAGGCCAACTGTCTCACATATGAAACCAGACAGAACTTTTGTTTTGCATGTGTGTCTTGAGTGGATCGAGGCTCTGGGAGAGTGATGACCTGTCGCCCCAAAGGGAGGGGAAAAAATGGCTTTTCCCATTTTACCATGAAAAACAATGTTTGATCAAAGAATGGATATGAGATGTTGTAAGTGGAAATGTTTTGGGCCTTGGCTTGTCATCAGGCAATATATCAAATGAGGCGGGTTTAAAAAAAAAAAAAAAGGTTATTTTGGATGCCCTATTAAAAGAAAAGTTTGTCCAGAAATGCCGTCATTTACTTATCTTTGTGACGTTATGAACTTGTTTGTCATTTTTTTCTTCTGGGTGTGGAACACAAAAAGTGTGTTTCACATGCAATTAAAATGAACGTGGACCGAAGTTGGTTTCAAACTTCACAAATCATCATAAACTATCATAAGGGTATGGATCACTGAATCAGTGAGTTGTAGGTATTGATGAATGAATCATTTGGACCGGTTTTGTGAATTGGATCAAATATTCATTGAAAAAAATCTGACTCCAAAGAATGATTTGTTCACAAATTGGGCAGTGCTAACAATAATAACGACTTGAGAAAACTTGGAATACAGATCACCGAATCGTATGGATTACTTTTATGATACTCGAATTATCTCTAATTTGCCTATATAAAAATGCCTAGCAAAAGTCAGAAAGAAAATCATAACATGTGAAGTAGCCTACACTGTAAAAATTATGATCAATAAGTTATGACAACACACACACACACACACACACACACACATATGTGTATATATATATATATATTATTGCTTTAACTCATCAAAATAAGTTAAGCAATTTTCAACTTTTTATAAGTTATACAAGATTCAACTCATTTAAGTCAGTTTAATATAATTTAAGCTGAAATGACTTAAACATTCAAGTTGATTGTACTTAATTTAAGGCAGCAACTTTTTTTCACATTGTAAATGCGAAATTAAATGTGGTATGCTCCATTCAATACTTTTTTTTTACATTAACACCAAAGATTTGTTCATAACTTATATAAACTTCATGTCATTGGCTAAATCATCAAAAGAGTCTATTGCGTGTACATTTCAACGAGTAATCAAACCTGGTAGCGCGCTCTTTCATTCTTGAAAATGTCATGTAAAACACTCTACCCTCAAGTCAGGTGTCATAGGTCATCATTATGATGACTTATACGGGGTTATGTCATTCTGCGTGACTTAACCCAGTAATTTCCCTCAGTGCGGGATGCGAGTGTAATGACAGACGTGAAAGACATCAGAGGATGCTCGCGCACGTGCGCGTTTCATCATCGCTGTCTGATATTAGCGCGCGCCCTTTCCAAACAAACTCAAATTCAGAATCCAAACACACACGAAGGAACGACGAATGTCCATTCGCTGCCGGGGGAAAAAAAAAAGTGCTGAGTTCCCGCCCAGCATGAGAGGGAATGTTGAGGAAAGGCGAGTTTAGAGTTTAGGATCAGAACTCGCAGGTGAATTAGGCTATTTTCCATTAATAATCTGTCAGCACTTCTACTTGGTTCAACATAAAACAAACAAACCTGGAAATAGGTCGGGAATCGGATCGGGAAAAGCGGATAAATTTCTTCAAGGATTAAAAATTCCACTCGTCTGATCGTTGAGCCTACATGTTGGAAGTCTTTCATCTCCATCAAATTGTATTATTTATTAACCAGTAACCCAAGATGTAGGTGCATCTCGCAGATAAATAACAGGTAAGTCTGTTTCATCATTCAAAAAGTTAGTCTTATAAAGGAAAGCTGTCTTATTGGCATAATTTTACTGTTACAGAACGTTATTGATTCTATAGCATCAAACCACTACAAACTCATATTAAAGTAAATTTGAATAAGCAAATTTTGGTCAACTTTCTTTTATGAAGACAGTATAGCGACTAATAGGCTACCAAATCACCAAACGATTATAAACTGCCATTTTGAAAACTATTTCTAGGTAGGCTACTGTATGTTTTTGTATTTTCGTAAAATAGCGGGCTTTAGTTCAGGATAAGTGTCGCAGTGCTTTAAAGAATAACCTGTATAATGACAAAAAAAATATACAACAAACGTCCACACCGAATATTATACAAATATAACCTACAGGTAGCATTATATTTTAAGTGGAAGTCATAACACTTAATGGTGATATGACGGATTGGTGGTAAAATTAACTTTTTGTGTGTCTACATAGCTAACGTTAACTTAAAATGAATCCTGTAGTAACAAAGTTTAAATCAAAGTTCAAGTAGGCTATACAAGAACACACAATTATTGAAAAATAGTCACTGATAATAACATTTTGATTAATGACATTTTGCATTAGCACACAGACCAGACACCTGAAAAGCTCCACACTTTCATAGACTGAAACCACATAACATGTACCCTTCATTCATAACTGTTTGCTTGATAAAAATATGCAAACCAGCAAAAAAGTTTTCTACAGGCATTTTAAACCATATTTCCAGATCTTACTATCCGTTGTCAAGTCAGATGACGTTTTCTTTGCCTTGTTTTTGGCATTAGGTCCTACAAGAATCATGTGTGAAGTGGTGGATCCCTTTTCCAACTTTCTCACTGGAAGCTGCTCATAAACGCCATCTGCTGTTCAAAAGAGTGGAGCGAGTGTGTGGAAAATGGATGGCCAGCCTGAACCTGGAATGAATGAAATTATATTTAACCACTACAACCACTCGGGCAAGTGGGGAAGACCAAAAAGCGCCGATGCATGCAAGAAAGTCTTCCTAATTTGCATCTGTGCTCTGATCGTATTGGAGAACATCACTGTACTACTGGCGCTATGGCGCAACAAGCGTTTCCACAGCCGCATGTACTTCCTTATCGGCAATCTGGCACTTTCGGACTTGCTAGCTGGAGTGGCGTACGTGGTCAACATCTTCACCTCCGGCCGCAATACTTACTTCCTCAGTCCCGGCCAGTGGCTCCTGCGAGAGGGGAGCATGTTTGTGGCGCTTAGCGCTTCGACCTTCAGCTTGCTCGCTATCGGGATCGAGCGCCACATGACGATGGTTCGCTTGCGTCCGTGCGAGACCGCAGGACGGGGGAGGTTGCTAGCTCTCCTGGGAGCCTGCTGGGCCGTTTCGGTCCTGCTGAGCGCTTTGCCCAGCCTCGGCTGGAACTGTTTGGGCCGAGTCCACACCTGCTCCACTGTCCTACCGCTGTACGACAAAAGCTACATAGCCTTCTGCATCAGTGTCTTCACGGCCCTGCTAGCGGCGATCGTGGTGCTATACGTGCGCATTTACCAGCTTGTGACGTCCAGCGGGCGTAGGGTGAGCTCCCGGCCGTCGGATCGCTCGCTCGCACTTTTACGCACCGTAGTGATAGTGCTAGGGGTTTTTGTGGCCTGTTGGGCTCCTCTTTTTCTGCTACTCCTGCTGGATGTGGGATGCAGTCCGGAGCGGTGTCCGGTTCTGTACCAGGTGGACTGGTTCATCGCTCTGGCCGTGCTCAACTCCGCCCTCAACCCTCTCATCTACACGTTCTCCAGCCGCGAGATGCGGGCCGCGTTCATTCGAGTGCTGTGCTGCTGCTGTTCCGAGACGCCACTGGACTCTATGCCTACGGTGGCAGGGGCGGCGCTGCCGGGAATAGTTATCGCGACAGCGGAGAACAGCAAATCAAGCATGGCCGGGGCAGCCAAGTCCTCCCTGATGGGAAGTAAAGTTCCTACCCCGTCAAACTCCCATCATCAGCATGGGGACACGTCTCAACCAGCTGTCACACACCCCTCAGGGCCAGGTGACCTACTGTCCGCGGTGCTAGTTAAAGCTGGCGCGCTTCCCTCGTTGGGGAAGTTTTGAGGCTATGGGAGTCAGCACAAAAGAGCGGGAATTTGTCATTTCCCAAGATGTTTTGGTCACGGTTCCTGTGTGATTATGTCCTGTTTTTACAGCACTCTGAGGAGAACAAAACCTGGATTTGCTTTCATACAAAAGACAATGAGATTTTAAAGGTACTATTAAAGCATGATTGGACAAATGCTGACCAAAGGAAACACAAACTGAATTGACTTCTACATGTATTAATATTTATGAAACTGAGCATGTGCTATGAGCACATAACATAGAGCCACTACAGAATGTAATCACTCGAAAAGCTTAAGTGTGCAATTTTTTCTATCAAAATAACCCAATTTGTAAAACGGTATATTAGCTTTTCATGAAGGAAAACGCCTTAACAGTATTATATATATATTATTATAGTAATCTGTGTGTAAGACTGACCTTTAACATATTCTCACAGTTCATTACTAGACAAAAACGTTTTGAATAGTTTGCTATTCTTATTACACATAAAGTGAGTGTTTTAAAGAAGTGGATGTTTACGGTTAATATTCTGTGGATCGGTTTAGATGACAGAATGAGGTGGTTTCGTTATGAATGTCTTGAATTTGTTTTTGTTTTTATAGTACTTGCTAACTTACATAAAACTGTCAAAAAAATATACGTGTTTATATATGTTAGTGTGAAAAACAACTCACTTTTGCCTTGTAAACATTGTGTATAACCACTAGAGGGAGCTGTAGTATCACATTCAAACAGACTGCGCCACAGAGCAAATAATGTGAAGGAAATGGACACATATTCTCTATGAAAACAGTCAAGCACTGTAATTTACAGTCGCTTGGTAGGCTCATTATAAATGGCTTTGTCTGTAAAAAAAACATGATCAATGCCATCAATCTTTGAGCTATACTGCAGTAAATACTAACCATTGCAGTGCTATCTTAGATCATTAGACAACTTGCTTTAAAGGGATAGTTAACCCAAAAATTCATATTTTGTCATAATTTATTTACCCTCATGTTGTTCCAAACCTGTATGAGTTTCTTTCTTCTGCTGAACACAAAATAAGGTATTTTAAAGAATGTTGGTAATCAAACAATTTACGGCAGCCATTGACTTCCATAATATTATTTTTCCTACTATGGAAGTCAATGGCTGCCGTTAACTGTCTGGTTTGGAACAAATTAAGAGTGAATAATAAGTAATGACAAATTTGTAATTTTTGGGTGAACTATCCCTTTAAGTTCAGTCGACAACACTTGTGGCATAATGTTGAATAGCACAAAAATGAAATTCGACTAAATTGAGCCAAAACCTGGGTTAAAATGAACACTCGCAAAGGAAGTGAAGGAGGCCATTCTGTAAACATTAAAATAAGTAGTTTCAATATTACTGCCACAAGACATAAACAATATGCATGGTAAGATTTTTGTGCGAAATAATCGCTTTTTAACCTTTTCAATGTGGTTATATATCAGATTTGACATGCCATGACAGTAAAACAAGCGTAACGACAACAAACTTTACAGTACACCTCTAATAATAAAAAGTTTAAACAGAGGAATTAATGGAAGTGCTTTTATAAAAATATAAGCTTCACATTTCGGCATTAAAACCCTCTAAAGATTGGCCCCATTCACTTAGACTATTTAAAGGAACACTCCACCGTTTTTTGAAATAGGGCTTATTCACCTTCTTTCCTACATTTAGATAGGTGGGCAAATGCATTTTTGTCTCAGTGCATGCGTTGTTTTAGTTTGACAGGGTCGGCGCTAGCTTAGCTTAGCACAATGAATGGAATCCTTTGTTGCCAGCTAGCATGGCCTGAGTAAAAGTGATCTAAAAAAATAAATAAACCCCACCTAATTACTTCTTGTGGCCTGCGTATTCACAACGAGGACAAATAGCGATGCTGATTAACACTAGGCGATTTCCTAGGCAGATATTGACTTGGGACTATATTAGGGGGAAGCACAGGCGAATCACTGCTGCTTAGGCGAAGCACTGCTACTTGGGCGCAGAGATACTTTCCTACTATCTAAATGTAGGAAAGAAGGTGAATAAGCCCTATTTCAAAAAACGGTGGAGTGTTCCTTTAAAGTCCCCCTGTGGTCAAAATCAAGTTTTTTTTTTTAATGTTGTTTATACCTCTATGTGGTGTTTTTAATGTGCTTTAAGACAACCCATGTGTAAATTCATAAGTCAGCACCAATGCTGCACATTTTCTCCTTAAAACTGCACTGAACCAAAGACAGTCTCAAAAACACGGTTTGAAATCGCTGGTGTTTCTGATGTCACTACCTTGTAACCAATCACGTACGTGCCGGCGGGCTTTAGCATATCATTAACTATGACCGCTCTGAAACAGTGAAATCTCAAGAGAAGCCAGCTTATCCCGGTATATTTTTCTGTTGATATGAAAAATCGGGTATATTTTGCAATATAGCGGGTGTATGATACATATTACAATGAACTATATGCCTTTCTCCACTGACGTTCAGAGTTGTTCAAAGCATTTCTAAGGATACCGAGGCAGCGGTCTGACTCTGAGACGGCAAATGGGAACATGGTTCATGTAATATTAGCAACACACGATTAGCTGTTTCATAACAGTCAAGCAAAAGGCTAGTCATATTGACATTACGACATTACCGTTATGTGTCCGATACCATTGTGCAGCGTTTACCTCAGTAAGTTGGCTGAGCTGGTGTGAGTTAGTGGAGACGGCGCTAATTTGCATATTCATAGATCTGCAATCTATGATCTAGGCGGTCTTAAATATGTAATTTTGGTGATAAAATATGAATTTTAAGGGATAACATTAGTGACTACAGGGGGACTTTAAGTGCTCAACTTGTATTGAACCAGGAATTTTCCCTCATTAAAAGGTTTGTTCACCCCAAAATGAAAATTTTCCCACAATTTACTCACCCTCAAGCCTTCTTTCAGCCAAACACAGTGAATGTTAGTTATATTAGAGTGACCTCTGACCCAACGTATAAGAATGTAGGAGTAGCGTACAGTGAGAGTAGACGCAAACAAAAACGTCTGGGCAACAAACTCAAGACATGTCTTTTTTCTTATTTTTATGTTTTGCTCTATTCTCTGCGCTTCTGCGCTTGTCAATACGTCATGCGTCGGGTAATTCTACCAATTACTGAAAGGCAGGAATTGCTTAGACGTGCTGCATCTTGCATTGTTTGAACAAAAAATAGAGGTTCAACATGACTTTTGTTCATATTGAGAACATTGCGAGAACAAGTGACATTTTGTTGAAGAATGTTTTTTACAGCATTTGACAAGTGTGACATTTCAAGTAATTTACCACCCTAAGCTGTAGACGCACTCTCTCTCCATCACCGTGATCTTTGCAGTCCAGGTTGATGGGGAAAAAATAGAATGGTAAACAAATCGAACTCATTTACAAGAGCCAAAGCAGTTTCCTTGGTTAAATCATGTCTGTTGGCATCTTGTAGCTGAAAACTAAGTCATTTAGTATCACAGAATCCGTTCGTCAAGAGATTTCACACCAAACGGTTGAAGTGTCATGAAGAATCAACGTCAACAAAAAAAACAATGATGGCTAAGTGTGATTCTATAATGCGTAACCTTGAGCAAAAACAAACATCAACCCACAACACACGACAATAAGCCTTATGCAAAGTCCTTGAAATAAGCACACGCCACATAGAGGACATTAATCCTTTCAAGTAAGGCATTACACACTTGCCACACACAATGTGCCTCTGCACCTCATGTAATGAATGGCTCTTTGCCACAATGGATCAAAGCACGGACCACTGAGCTATTGTGGATGGCCACTATTGAGAATATTCATTTGTCTGTGTGCTTGTCAGAGCTGAGAGGAGTCTCTGTGGCTGAATACATCAGACTGGCACATTGCTTGGCTCTGCACTCAGTGTGAACAATGCCTCCATCTGGACCAGTGACTCAGGATGTGCCTATGTTAGAGCACTCAATTGATTTTCTCCCATTCTGGGACCAGGGGTCACATTTAACAAGCTTTCAAGGGTTGACTGAGGTAGAAGGTGTTTGTGTGTACGTGTGTTGCTTAGGAAATGCGTCAGGACCAAGACATAGAAGCCATAATAATCTCTTCATGGTTCACTTCTGGTCGAGGTTTGGAATTGGACCTCCTCATTAGCCCGTGACCAGGCTTGCTAACCCAAGACCTGAGACTGGGATTGGTGTAGAACAATCATAGGTTGGAGCCCTGGTCTTAAAGGGAAAGTTCACCCAGAAATGAAAACTGTGTGACCATTTACTCTCCCTCGTGTACGTTCCAAACCTGTATGACTGATTTGCTTCTGGAGAACACAAAAGATGATATTTTGAAGAACGTTTTGGGTCCAAACAATGAAAGTCAATGGGGTCCAAAATAAGTGCACCCCTTTCATTGTACAGACAAAGACATGGAAACATTTTTCAAAAATGATTTTGTCCTACACAGACGTTCAGCTTTGGGATGACATGAGAGTGAGTAAATTGTCGTTGATCACGCCAAACCTATTGGTGCCATTTGCTAGCACTTATTAGTGCAAGGAAGGATCCAGCACCCGTGCCTCAAGAGCAATCCAAATTGGATATAAAAGCGGAGATGAGATGCTTCGACTAAGATGCCAGACTATTGTGACACAAGCCCACTTGGCGAGTACTAATGAAGGGGTGCCTAAATTTTGTCGGTTATATTTACAAAATTAATAATAAAATTGACTAAATGGTGGAATACTAAAATGCATGGCTGTTCTTCACTGGCAGAAATAATGCAAAAAGTGTACTTTTAGCTTGCCTTTGGGGCAGTACCCCCAAAGGTACACCGTTGCAACTTCTCTACCCCTAATTATAGCATATAAGTTCTTTATGAGGTAGATAAGGTACAAAAATATAAAAAATATAATCCTCCTGGAGGGGCACCTTCCTACAGAGTTTAGCTCCAATCCTACAGTAATTAAAAGTAAAAAGGTCTTCAAGTGCAATCGAAATCAAATTTGAAGATTTTGGCTTTTAGTATGAATATGTTATCCTATAAGCTAGTTTGCTCCAAAACAATTACAATTCGCTTTTAGAAGACAAAGTCTTCAAAACTTCTCATCAGATTTTCTGTCCAATCAAATGCAGTCTAGGCAGTTGTGTTGGCGCTAAACTGCAAAATGGTTGCCCTCTAGGACCAGGACTGAACACCTCTGAGCGAGAGACAATTATTTGCAAATTTGACAACAGTGTTAAATGTATGTATTCTTCCACCAGTGAGATCCCAAGGTGTATAACTTGTGAACCCTAGACTTTTAACCAAGTCATGCAAGAACCATTACCCCTTTGCTTTTAGGGGTAGGTTTGATGAAGTATGATTGTTTGATATGAATCTTGGCTTAGGACCAGGGATATCGAACCAAGGAGCATTCCTACTTGGCCTAATCACATCATACGTGCACCTGAATTACTATTATGAGACCTGGAAATCTGAGGATCATCTATCCTTATCCTCTGAAGTAGAGCCCAGGATACATTCAGTCCTCCCCCAGAGCCGTCTTTTTCAATTCATTACAATAGCCTTCAGCTGCAGCCGTATGCGAGCTGCATCTGACGGGGCTTTAGGAGATAAGCTCTCCAAGATGAGGTCTTTATCTGGGCCAGCTGCCCACAAGGGCGGGAGGAGGGTTCAAAGGTCAGATGTCAGTAAATTAACAGATGGTATAAGTTGCCAGTCCTCACCATAATGAAATCCAGATGACACCTTGCTTGAGCGACGGTAACACGATAATGACGGCAGCCCTTGTGAATGCGGTTGATTTTTTTCCACCCTTCAGTGCACATCTGGGCCCCCTTTTCACTGCTGGGCTTTTGTCTAAGCTTGCGGCTGAGAAATGCCTCTCTTTGTAAGGCCTAATTATTCCAAGGCTAGTAAGAGCTCAATTACCAGAGGAATTAGCGCAGCGTTCATTGTGAGGAAGACGTCGTAGGGCTTTTGAGGTATTGACACAGTAGATGAGCCCCCAGTTTCAGCTGTTTAAATTTTGACCGATCTCTGGTTACAGTCTAGGAGACACACCTGTCGAAAAGGCTTTCCCTCCAAGAGTGAGAGCGTGCCTGTTTGTGGAATGTCTGAGCGAGATTAATGTGTCTGTCTCGGACAATGTGATACGAGGCGCTTGAGACGCACATGTGGACATGCCTGGATATGTGTCAGAGCAGCTGGGAACAATCGTTACCAGAAGCCAACACAGAAGCCACGAGCATTAGATGCCATCCGCCGTGGGATCGCGAGTTTTTGGGCTTGGTCGAGATTGGAGTGGTTAGAGTGTGAAATTATTTCTGGCTCCGTTGTGATCGCAGGTGTCTTTTTCAGTGAGCGCATCTGATAGATCATCATCTGCTTCCAAATGTGCACATATCCTAAATCGTGATAGACATCTCGAAGCACACCAAAATGTTATTGCATTAAAAAGCGTCAAAATGTGCTTGCAAACAACTCTTAATTTCCCCCTCATTTTATCTCACCATCTTCCTTACTGTAGTTGGAGGGACGAGGACTGATCTGAACCTCCTTCTCCGCCCGTCACACCAGTAATCATTCTCCGCCATTTCATTTGGCAGTGTAATGAAAGCAATCCCAGAACGCTTCGCTTCGGCAGAACAGAGATAATGAGGAAGCACACACACACACATAAACATTGCCTGATTTAGGAAGACGGCCTTCTGTGGGCTGCAATGGGAAAAGAAAAACGTTCGCACTCGTGCTTAACATTCAATCTTTGCAGTCTTTTTGTGCATGGCATGTGGTCCCAGGATAAAACACGTGTATAATAACCATTTACACATCTTTCTGTCAATCTCAACACCATTTTCTCTGTCTCTTGATAATAAACAATGTGAAGCTATAAAAATAATATGCATGGCAAGCTACAGCAATTAAATTGCCTACTGGTGCTTTCTACGATATCAGTATGACTTTTCAAATTCCAATTTATTTATAAAAGAACATTAAAACAACAATGCTGAGCTAAATTACTAGCTCATTCTTGTGTTTAAGGGTTTGTGCAACCGCCTATCTGTGGTTACTACATGCTGGTTACTTTCTTTAAGCAATCAGACTTTTCATTATCTCAGATAATAAAACAGACAAAAATATCAAGGATGGACCCAAGCCATATTTAGAGACCAGAAGATCATAGAGACAAAGGGGATGGGCTCTTTTGGCTTAGGCTAGTATGCAACAACCTAGCAACCACTTAGAACAACCAAGCAACCGCCCAGAACTCCCTATCAATCACCCAGAAATCCCAAGCAATCGCCCAGAACTACCTAGCAGCCATCTAGAATAAACTAACAACAAGATGGTGGGTTTTGCATAATGTAAAATACAAATGTAAAAATAAATAAAAATCTTGTCTACATCTCAAACTCTCTGCAACTGACATAAAATACAGTTTGAAGCATCAGTTATTACCTACTAGCATTCTCTTTAGGAAGTTTATTATATAACACATGTAAATCAGTTTACAAACAGGAGTTAAAGAAACACAATTTCAGCATTTTTCTGTATCGGTGACCTAATATACCAATTACAGGAACATCTCTGTGAGTGATCATGATTCAAACATCACATCAATCAATTGATCAGTTGGTTTCAGCTACTGTCCTCAACATTAAAACTTGCCAACATTCACTGATCTACGACCAGCCACACCGACAAAGCTGAGGTCAAACAAAGACAATGAAAGTTTTCCAAGGTCTACAGCCAAACAACATTTGTGTGTGTGGTCTTAAGGGTCTTACTAGAACCAAAAGGCTTTACAAATTTTATAGAGACGATAGTCATAAACGGCCGTGTGGAAATGTCTTTTACAGCAGCTATAAAAGAGCGGAGGCTCGTCCGCTCATCCTAAGAGGCTACTAATCGATCAATAAACATTAGCAGTGGCAAATTCACCATCCCAGTGGAGAATAACACAGACAGACGACTGAAGACAAGCAACAGGTCCTGCTGCCACCAGTCCGGTACGGTTCACATAAGGTTAATTTGGTGAGATTGAAAAGAATTATTAACAAGTATGTGAAATGGCATGTGAACAGATCTAACTGTAAATGGATTTGAAGAATCTAATGTAAATGTTTGTGTCCTCAACCAAATGCTTTGTACAATCAAGACATGAGGGAGCCATAAGTTGGTGTGCCGAATTTGTTGAATGTTCATTCCCAATGGCATATACCTCTGCTGTCTGTTTTCACTGTAGTGCTCTGACCAATCAGAGAGTCTGAACCAGCACAGGGAAGAGCAGGGACAAGTGTTCAGCTCCTTTGATGGGGAGTTTATGTGTGGTGTAATAGTGGATCACTTCAGGGATGGTGTCAAACGGAGGGCTGTTCTGGCCCAGGATATAGCGGCCATCTTTGCACTGGCTGAACTTCATGTGCATGAAACCTTGGCAGCTCCTGAAAAAGAACATACAAAACCACTATTATTCTTTGGGCATGTTGAGCAACAAAATAAACCTGAAAATGCTTTCAACAAAACAAACACCACTTGTACCATCGTATTATACCATCGTTGAACCATAGTGCCATAGGTTTGTGTCATATGTTAAAATCCATATATTCCAATCTTTTATCCTGACTTGACAGCTTTAATATAACATGATCCCTAGGTGGGCCTGTGAATCTCGTATATAGGTCACTGGTGAACAAAAGACTACCCACAATAAATAGGACAATCTGAGTAATGTATAAAGTCGGGTGCACACTGTGCAGTTTTGGCCACGATGTGGCCGTCTTAGACAAATTTTGCAAATCCTAAAAGATTCCTCTGATCCAAGGCTAAAATCTGAAGTCTTTGATCGTTAGTTCGACATTCCTGAAGTGTGACTTCTCCTATGACGACCGTCAAATTGTCTTCGTTTATCAAGACAAGCCATGATTAACGTTAGAGTATTCTTTTGTATCCACCATTTAAATCCCGCGTGTAATGCAGCTCACATCACCGAACGTGCCGTTGATTGATGATGTAAAACTCCGGACAAGTTTACTTGCATGCATCCGTTTTTAACGTGTCTTGACTGTCGTACAGTCTGAGATTAATGACAACTGAGATGTTACAGTGTGAAATGGCTTACAGCGATGATCATGTTCGTTCAGTCTGACGAGCAACAATCGTAAAGGACTATTGTAAATCGCACAGTGTGCACCCGGCTTAAGAATATAATAACTTCAGCACGGCCCGATGTTAACATTATTCTAGACCTCCCCTTTAAGACAGTCCGAACTGCTGGATTTCTATGTATAGAAACAGGAAGTGATTGGTTTGTTTGAGGCTGTCATTATACTGTACTATACAATTCACTTTAATAAGAGTGAATAAAAACACAAGGAGGCTGAGAGTATCTTTCTCACCCTTTTAAAAATCAAGCTAGCGCTGAAGCAGCACATTAAAATTCAAGACTTAACATGTTCAAGGAGCTTGTCGTCTCCAAAAAGGTATTATCTACCAGGTACGTGACGAGCAGAGTCACTTATAGAAGGATCTGGGCTCAAGAAAAAGCCTGTGAATCCCAATGGCGGCTCGTTCAAAGCTCTTGGTGTTGAGCTGCTGTCACTTTGATTTGGATCAGACCTCAGAGGCCGCTGGCGTACAGCATTATGACATCAGACAGCGCTGTTCATTCATCCACTCCCACAGTTGTCAGATGCTGTCGTACGAATGCGGTTTGTAAAAATAAGATTTCATGTGAACAAAGTCTCAGCGTGTTGCTGAACGTGTTCTGGAGTGTTTTTGCCCATTACTTATGAAGTGTGCAGTTGTGCACTTGCATTACAAGGCGTGTGTGATTACGGAGTGTGTTCAGGTGTGTGAAAGGCCTCCCCGCTTGTGTCTGCGGCTTTCTGCGGGGTCATTCATATTCATTAATGCTGGCAGGAGCAGCTTTTGTGAACTGAAGAGCCGTTCACCTGCCTGATTACAGCTCGGGGAGAATAAAAGGAAAAGAAGAAAGAGGAGGGGAACCAGGGGCTCTGGATCAACACAGTAATTAGAGCTGCGAGATTTGACCAGATAAGCATTATCGCTCTAGCTGATAGCCAATCGAAAAGCACATCAGTGTGCAAATGAGGCAGGGGCTGTTTTGCAAAAGGAGAAAATTGAATCAAAAGAAAATTATGAGAAAAATAACAGTATGATAAAACAATAGAAAAACAAATATGTTTAAATGTGAGATAAGAGCAGATATATAGATAATTCAAGAAATACTATCCAACACTGATGGGAAAAAGACACATGAAAGCAGACAAAGTCTCCACAATTTTCTGATTGGCTAAAAAAAAGGTGATTATTAATAATTGTAGGCAAACAACAGTTAACAGTAATATCACATAAAATCACAAAATACTAGTTAGTTTAAACTTTAAAGCAATCAAAAATATGCTTAAAAACACCAATTTGAATCTAAAATGTGACTTTTTAATAAACAGCATGTTGTAAATTAAATTATAATATATAAATGAAGGAAATAAATATAAGGTCTGCATATATAAAAGACACAAATTAAAAAAATATATTATATTAAAGTGAATTATATTCATATATTGCATTGCAATTTCTTTGAAAAGATTAACTCTTGTAGGTGAGAATGAAGAACAAAAACAACTAAGATACAGACAACTAGACACAAATGAAGCAAAACACAAGGCAATTAGCTGGAATGGGGTAATGGGGATGAGATTTGCTCATTTCATTTAACGGTAATGGGGGGAATGGAGAAATAAAATGTGGCTGTGTTGGAGGGAGGCTGTACAGTACCTCAGAGAAAGGGAGTAGTCCAAGCGACTGGTCTCGCTGTTTCGCACCAAATAACTGCACTCCTTACAGAGGGTCAGTAGAGACTCAGCCTCTGAGCGCGACAGAGAGCCGTGATACCATCTGAAGGACAACATGATGTGATGTCAAAAACATGATATTTACACATCAAAAGCTATCCCGCAGTTTTGATTCTCACTTCAAAGGCAAAGAGGTTAGCAAATCATAACAAAAACTATTACCATATATAAGTCTTAAAATGGCTGTAATATGCTATTTTAAAGGTTCCTAATTTTGTTTTGGACGTCTCCTACAAAAGGTTTACATGCATCCAAGGTCAAAATACACTTACATTTTCCCATAATATACAGTGCAGCTACTCTGCTCTGATTGGTCAGATGGCCTAGTCTGTTGTGATTGGTCTACTCTTCTTGGCTCTGATTGGTCAGATGGCCCAGTCTGTTGTGATTGGTCTACTCTTCTTCTCTGATTGGTCAGATGACCCAGTCTGTTGTGATTGGTCTACTCTTCTTGGCTCTGATTGGTCAGACGGCCCAGCCTGTAGTGATTGGTCAGACGGCCCAGCCTGTAGTGATTAGTCTACTCTTCTTCTCTGATTGGTCAGATGGCCTAATCAGGGCTGGGTTCAGCCCCAACAAAAAGTTGCAAAGCGTTTTTTAAACGGAAACGGTGGTGCGTTGAACACCCTGTTCTGATGACGCAAGAGTTGCAACTATGGCAGCTGAGAAGGCCATTCTTTGTGTTCTTTTTGAAGAATTTTCAAAGCCTGATTAAATCGGTATAAATACATGTTTAATACTGCAAAATACGCTCGATGTTACAGTCACTGCCCTTGCTGTCCAGAATAAAAGAACATCACAATCGAGTGAAGGGATTTGTGGAAACTGCGGTTCCTAATTATTGTGATCCAACATTTACCTCGCATTTCATGATGAAAATATAAACATTTCATTAAGAAAATATAAACATTTCAGGTGAAGGATAATCCACTTCTTACCTCCGAGACTGTGTTATGATCTATGTTACCTTATTATTTTTATTGTGAGTATTAGGCATATCATTATTGCTGATCACTGTTGATATGCTATATTTTTATTATAAAACTCTTACGACAAACATGTCGTCTGATATCTTCAATTGTTGCGTATACCGAGCTGCGGCGGACACATTTGTAAACGACTTCACTTGGACCCATTGTGCGAGCTGTCTCTTTAATACCGCGTGGTTTATATACTGTACATGCTGCTGCTGCTGATTGGGCTGACATTTTTGACACACACCCACCAAACAAGAGAAAGCGCATCTCAAACCCCGTTGCACACCGTTTCCAGGAAACATGTCGTTCAACCTGGAAACCGTAGCAAAACGTTGCACACCGGTTTGAGCTTGAACGTGCCCCTGTTGTGATTGGTCTACTCTTCTCTGATTGGTCAGATGGCCCAGTCTGTTGTGATTGGTCTACTCTGCTCTGACTGGTCAGATGGCCCAGTCTGTTGTGATTGGTTTACTCTGCTCTGATTGGTCAGATGGTCCAGTCTGTTGTGATTGGTCTACTCTGCTCTGATTGGTCAGATGGCCCAGTCTATTGTGATAGGTCTACTCTGCTCTGATTGGTCAGATGGCCCAGTCTGTTGTGATTGGTCTACCGCTTACATCGCTTGTCGGAAAAGTAACTTCCATTACCATCTCTCAATTTCAGCTCCAGGGGCCTTATTTATAAACGTTGCGTACGCACAAAAGGCGGCGTACGCCACTCTCTACGCAATAATTGGTATTTATAAAAAGCAAACTTGACAGGAACACCGACGGCAGATGGAAGAAACACGTGAAAGTGTGTGCATCTGGCGCGTCAGTGTTCTCCTCCGCCTCAGTCACCACTCCACTTAATACAGTGCTATGCATAAGTTTAGACACCCATGCTAAAGTTGACTAAAAAGAGGAATAAAAAATCATCTTTTGGAAATTGAACTTAATGCCTTAATTTAAAAAATTAGGAAAAATCCAACCTTTAAGGACACCAATTTTCTTTGTGAATGAATAATGTATCGTAAATAAATAAATGTTCTTCCTTAAATACAGGGTGCATAAGTTTGGACACCCCTATGTTAAATTCCCATAGAGGCAGGCAGATTTTTATTTTTAAGTATTTTATTTTATTTTATTTTTAGGATACTATGCATCCTGATAAAGTTCCCTTGGCCTTTGGAATTAAAATAGCCCCACATCATCACATAGCCTTCACCATACCTAGAGATTGGCATGGGGTACTTTCCATAAGATCATCTCTCAATGCAAATTAAACTAGCTATTAGGCTAACTGAAATAAAACCATGCCAATCTCTAGGTATGGTGAAGGCTATGTGATGATGTGGGGCTATTTTAATTCCAAAGGCCAAGGGAACTTTATCAGGATGCATAGTATCCTGGATCCATGAAGTAACTGGCCTTTAAAAATAAAAATCTGCCTGCCTCTATGGGAATTTAACATTGGGGTGTCCAGACTTATGCACCCTGTATTTTAAGGGAGAACATTTATTTATTTACGATGCATTATTCATTCACAAAGAAAATTGGTGTCCTTAAAGGTTGGATTTTTCCTAATTTTTTTAATTAAGGCATTAAGTTCAGTTTCCAAAAGATGATTTTTTATTCCTCTTTTTAGTCAACTTTAGTATGGGTGTCTAAACTTATGCATAGCATTGTAGGGATTCCCCAATAATTGCTGCCAGTCTCTCATCAAGAGGGGTCAGCTCCGGTGTCCCCTTTCCCCCACCCGTGGCAGACACTCTGGCTATGGAGCGCTAGACGCTTTTTTGCATCGACTTTGATGTCCGACCATTTCTTTTTTATTTCGGCCACGGTCCGAGGTTGGGAGGCTGCAGCATTAACGGCGTCTGCAACTTTTTGCCACTCAAGTGCCTTTTTGGCATTAGTAATGGCCACACTGTGCCCTCCAAACAACATTTTACTCCTCTTTTCTACCTCGCCAACGATAATTTCTACTTCACATTGAGTGAAGTTACGTTTCTTGGTTTTCCTCTCTGTGTTTGCCATGATTTCGCAATCGATGAATATTAACTTGTGGGCGTTTCACGGACTATTTATGGGGAACTATGGGCGTGACATGAAGCCGCAAAAGCTGCGCTACATTTAGAATTGATTGTGATTTATTAAGGGAAAACTGCGTAGGATGTGCGTGCGCACGGTTTTATAAATCAGAATATTTCTGTGCGTACGCACGTCCTATGTTTCATCCGTACGCCATTTCTGACGCAAATCCTACGCAAATGAGGCCCCAGGTCTTCCTCAGTATTTTATACACAGTGATACAAACAGTAACAATGGTGTCAGTTGTACCATATCAATTCGAACTGGCAGTGCTGAAAACAGTCTTCTCTACATGTCGACAACACAAACCAAACTCTTCCAGGCTTCAGCTACAACTACAGTGTTTAAGGGCTGGTCAAAGTAGATGTTCGTGAGCAGCCAGTGAAAAGCATTATGCAATTATGCATTATGTGAAAAGCATCGGCTGGCATTATGCAAATTTGTTACAAACCTACATAGGTTTGAGCAGGAAGTAAGACTGGAATTATTGATGACTCGTTTCAGGCAGATCAGAATTGGTTCTTTCGTTTGGGAGAGAATACCTTTATTTATTGTGCACTTTGATCTTTCAGATTTTGCTGACTTTTAACATTCACAAAGAGGTTGTTTAATTCTAAGGGTCCACCTAAACTAAATTACCACTGCTTTTGGTGCAATACAAATGTGTGGATATGACACCTGTAAATATTTTGAGAAGTGAGCGTGTGTGTTTGTGACAGTCGTGGCATGTCCCCCGTGAGACCACAGCTGCTGTCTAACTGAGGTTGATGTGTCTGGGGGATTTTGTATCCTGAACAGCTGACTAATTCATAGCAATATTTTGGACGCACTTGACTGATCTTTCTAATGGAGTATCCATGCACACTGCAGTTATAAATCATATTCTCAGTCATAAAATGATAACACACTATGTTGACGCTCCCAAAGGCCCGAGAGTCACACTGTGAGACCATCATGCTAGTATCTTGAAAATGTCAAAACTGTAAATTCTGTCACCATTTACTCACCCTCAAAGCGTTCCAAACCCGTATGACATTTTATTTTGTCTGTGGAACCCAAAAGAAAATATTTTGAAAATGTCTCCCACTGGATCTCACGGTCTTTCATTGTGTGGACAAAAACGAAATATCTTCTTTCATGTTTTACAGAAGAATGAAAGTACGTACGTACAAGATTGGAATGACATGAGGGTCAGCAAATCACAAGATGCATTACAGGATAGCATTCTAATTGCAGATTTTTTTTTAGCTTAGCTGTCTCTTTTCCTCTCTAATTTTTTGTGGTTTGTGGCGGCGTGTTGGACGTACACTTGTTTCTCCAGGGGAAGGTTGGGATCCACTCTCTCCCCGATCGTGGAATGAGGATCGCTGGGCTTGCGTAGCTTCATGCTGCCTGTGGTCTGCAGAGGCCTGGAACACCTCAGGCGTTCTGTGGGAGAACAGGAACGGTCCCACTCTGCACCCTCAAACTGCACTGTATGAAGGACATGGCGAGAGAGACAAAAAGACTCAATTCAACATGAAACAGAAGTACAAAAGTGATTAAAGTTGTTTGAAAAATGAAAACACGGTAGGTTTTCTACCACCGAGTCCTAACCAGGAATGATGCAACAAACTGGCAATTGATAAAACTCTTTCATGTTAGTCTTAGTTTTATGCTTCAAATGATGTATGTGGTTTGTGGCGTAGTGTGGATACAACAGGATCAGCAAAAGACTTTAATCGGACAACTGTCATGTTGCAGAGTTGCGCCACCTATCGTGAAATGTGATTGGTCGTAAATCCTGTTCCATATATCAGATATTAAACAAATAAGCTTGTCGCATTATACCTGGCTAAAACGGTCAAAAAACAGGTGGATATGCAGAGCAGGAGGAGTCTAAACCAGGGCAACGAGGAGTAATAAAACAGGAGGGTTGTTGGAAATTAAGGAGTCACATTTATAACGTAAACGTGCCAGGGTTCAGCGCAAACAATACAATGTGAAAAGAGACCTGCTGATCCATAGAAGGGGTTAATCGAATTGAAGTTTGGATCAAACAATCAAACCAAGTGTGAACGCTAGGGATGCACAATTGATCGGTACCTTATTGGTAATCATCTGATTTTTTTTATCATTTAATTCTAAATGCTTATTTCTCGTATTTTCACATTTAGATTATCTTTGCCGCTCACTTCACAGCTGGCAAAATGGGTTTTCAATTAAACTTGCCAGTCTATACAGTAGAAAGGTGAAAAAATATTTGAAATCAGTGCTACCTGACAGAAAACAGAGAAAAAAGGCTGGTGTCTTCCCTTTTGCCAAATAGGTAGAAAAACTTCAACACCCATAATGCACTAGGCATGTTGCCATCCAAGGCCACTCCGACCAGTCGGCTATGGATACACTTGACCAGAGTCAAATACCACCTT